>NC_041381.1:579702830-579710152 GCF_002162155.2 Triticum dicoccoides | reverse complement strand
GTCCCGACCCCCGTCGTCGCGGCCGCCCCGCCCCCAACCGCCGATGCGCCGCAGGCCCGCTCCCAATCAGCGATACGTCACACCACCTGCCGGAGCACGTCGGGGTTCACCGGATTCGGCAAGGTCCTTCACCGCCCTTCACTCGCCAGCGACCACTAGCGCACGCACGGGTTGGACGCTTTCCTGCAGCTGGAGGAGGCGTTGACCTTCAGCTGGAGGAGGCAACGACCTGCAGCTGGCCGCCGTGAAGGACTTCTCCCGCACCCCTCCGTTGATCCCTTCGGCGCCGTCGCCTCTGCCCGAGCTCTCAGTGACGTTCCCGAGGCCACACTTTTCAGTCTAGATCGCCTTGACCCTCTAGCTCTTCATTCCAATGGCGTTCGCCCTCCCGTCGCCCACTGCTCTGCACTGATCTCCCGCCAAGGTTGCGCATTGGCTCCCTCCCTGCAGGTCTGCTGCTGTTCTGCTGGCTCGAGTGCAGCGGATGCATCGCCTCTTTTCTCGGTAAGTAGCCCTTTTGAAGTTGTGGATTACTGTTTTCTTGGTGTGGCGGTAGCAATGAACGATCTTGAATTGGATGTGGGCTGGTTTCTTTTGCAGGCGAGGTGCTCATCATAATGCCGCGTAGAAGCTTAGAAAAAATCCTCGTTTTTTCTGTCAATTAATCTCAATCTGAATCCACTTGTGCAGGTGCTTGCTCTATCATGTGCTGTGAAATGAGGCCGGGGTTCAGGTTCTGGTCCGCGCGACGCGACATCTGGAGGACCTGGCCGGCCCTGTGCTTGCGGCAGCAGCAGCGCTTCGCATCATATCTTGGCTCCGTGAAGAAGTTGCACATCACAGCCACGTCTCTAACGATGTAGCTGCCCAAGGCGGGGAGAAAGAGCAAGGCCATTGTGATATCAGGACCTACGGGTGCTGGGAAGAGCAGGCTCGCCTTGGAGGTGGCTAGGAGGCTCGGGGGAGAGATCATAAACGCGGACAGGTATACCACAACCCAATCTAGGCATAAAGAGAAGAGGTGAGCAATGCCCACCTCGTTCAACATCGCTGCCTCAAGGTTGTGCAACTCCGCTCACATGAACAAAGGGGGGGTAGTTTCTTCTTAACTTTTGATTTTGCACTTGTACGGCGCATTTTGTCTCAGCTTTCAGGTGAATTCTTTTGTTTCTCTTACATTGTGTCCTACAGTGTACAAACTATTTGTGTATGTCTGTAAGAGCTGCTGTTCTGCTAGTGCCATGAGAAAATGGAGCGTTTCCTGAGTTTGTTTTCTGTAATACATGTGAAGACTTCGGTATGAACAAATAGAGTTTTTTCATAGTGAATAGTGGTCTTTTTAGTGTAATTTTGTTGGTGCTTTGATCGGCATGTATGCGAATTCACAAGAATGTGCATAATTTAGAGCTACTTTTTGAGATAAAACTAGTAAGTAATGAGTGCTAAAAAGAAAACATAGTTTGCAAAAGGAAAACTTCAGGGTAGAGGGACACAGGTTGGAAAATTTCTCCTCGCCTCTATAGTGTCCTTCTCAAGCACCATGTGCCTAGGGATGGAAATTCTCAAGCACAATGTGGCCAGGGTTGTGTTTTGTGCTCTTGTTTTGTTGTGCATTGTAAAAATGCGGAAGTTCACCCTTATCCTTGTAGAGTTCAGTGTGTGTACTAGTTACAGGAATTCACAAATTGCAAAAAAAAGATGTACTTCAGTTGTGTTTGCCATGTGTATGGGGTGTACTAAATACGTCCTATGGATCATAAGTTCATAGTTTATGTCGCTGATAGTTAAAAAAACACTTCCGAAAACACAACACACCTTGGTTGTCCAAAAAAAACAAAAGAAAAATATAAGTTGACGAGTGAACCTTGTGAATCCAAGGTTGTACAAAAATGTTACATTCTAAAACATCATGTAACTAAAGTGAACGGTAACAAAAGTATGAGAAAAGACAAAAAATGTACACTTGTTTCAAAAAAATAGAAGTTCAAATTAAAATAGCGGAGCAGTTTGTTTGGTTATTATAAAATTGGGTTCTCCCCTCTACTAAAAATAAACCAAGAAGTTCAAATATATAAATCAGATCAGTTCAAAAATTATACAAAAAATGGTATTTCCCCCATTTCTAGAAAAAGAAGCTAGAGGTTCAAATTCAAATAACGGAGAAGTTTGATGTTTATTAAAAACCCAAGAAGGTCAAGTCAAAAGAAATAGATCAGTTCCAAAAGTTTATAAAAAAAGTGTGTCCCTCGTTTCTTGAAAAACTAGAAGTTCAAATTTAAATAGCGGAGCGGTTCAACGTTTATTACAATATCAAGAAGTCCAAATTACAAAAATAGAGCAGTTCGATATCTATAAAAAAACTCAAATTTTGTTTATTAGTAAAGAAATAAAATCAAGAAATTCAAATGAAAGTAACAAAGTAGTTCAATGTATACGGAAAACTCAAATTGTTTCTTTTCCTAGAAAAATAAAAGTATGATGTTCAATTTTAAAAAAATGTTTGATGCTTATTTAAAACCCTTATTTTTTTTCCTAAAGAATAAAACTAAGAAGTACAAATGAAAATAACAGAGAAATTCGAAGTATATGAAAAACTCAGATTTGTTGCAAGAAGTTCATGTGCACCTCCGTGCACGATTCTGAATTTATATTGCGGGACATCCGACATCCAATTACATGTTTTAAAATGATAAAAAATAATGTCCGACCTTCATTTGCGTTTAATTCGACATACAAAAAAATGTGACAGAAGTTCATAGTGAAAACAACGAGAAGTTCAAATACTGTAAGGAATGTATTTCAGGTGAGAAATAAAAGTCTAGAAAAATAGAAGCTCAAAAGGTTTGTCGAAAGAAGTTCAAGTGCTATGTCCGGGGAAGTTCAAAAATTCTTGCGACAGGAGTTCACCTTGTATTTCAATGTCAAAAAACACAAAAAAGAAATTATTTTTTTGCATTTTATAACAATTCTCTCAATCCACAAAGAAGTTCAGTTATTATTTAGGAACAATTTGATTTCAAAAATAAAATAACAAAAAGTTCAACTTTTAAAAATAGAGCGCTTCAAAATAAATTCAAGAAGTCCATATTAAAAAGATGGAGAAGTTTGATGATTATAGAAAACTTAGATTTTCCTCATTATTAAAGAATGGAAACAAGAAGTTCACAAAATAAAATAACAAGAAGTTCAACTTTAAAAATAGAGCGCTTCAAAATTCATACGGGAGAAGTTTGATATTTATTTGAAAACCAAGAAGTTCAATTGGAAAAGGTAGAGCAGTTTGATATTTATTTGAAAAAAATCAGATTTTCTCTAATTACTAAAGAATAAAACCAATATGTTCAATTTCAAATAAGGAAGAAGTTCGATGTTTCTAAAAACCTCCAATTTTCACATTTCTAAAAATACACAATGAAGTTCAAATAAAAAGGTGGAGCGGTTCAATATATATAAAAAAACTCAGATATTTTTGCGTAACCGAGAGAAGTTCAAATTCATAACTACCGGGAGTTCATGTACTACACGGTGTGCATTTGTATGAAAAACAAAGAATGAAAAAGCAAAGGCTAAAAGTTTTGTTGCTAGAAGTTCAAGTGCTCAGCCCAAGAAACGTTCAAAAATTCTTGTGAGAGAGGTTGAACAAAAATATGTGACAGAAGTTCAAGGAGAAAACAACAGGACGTTCAACCACTACACGAAATGTGTGTCAGATAAGAATATAAGAATAGAAAACCAAAAGCTTAAAAGGTTTGTTGCAAGAAGTTCACGTGGTCCTCCATGCATGGTGCAAAATTAATATTGCGGGACATCCGACCTCCAATTACATGTTTGAAAATAGCAAAAAATGAAGTCCGACCTTCAATTGCATGTAATTCAATGTATGCACAACAATGTGACAGAAGTTAATAATGAAAACAATGAGAAGTTCAATTACCGCAAGGAATGCATTTGAGGTCAGAATAAAAAGTATAGAAAAATAAAAGCTTAAATAGTTTGTTGCTAGAAGTTCAAGTGCTCTGTCAGGGGAAGTTCAAAAATTCTTGTGAGAGAGGTTCACCTTCTATTTCCATGTTCGATTTTTTCCGTTTAAAAATAGAATACAATTCTTTATTCAAAATATAAAAAGGTATAGTTCAAATTGAAATAACAGAGAAGTTCGGAGTTTATTAAAACCTAGGATTTACCTGTTGAAAAAATAAAAAACAAGGCACCATTTTTTTACACTTTTAAAAACAACTCATAAATGAAAATAATGGTTGATAGAAGTTCAATTGCTTAGCGAGGAAAAGTTCAAAAAATTCTTGTGAGAGAGGTTCACCATGTATTTAGATGTCCAAAATACATTAAAAATATGTTTTTTGTGTGTTTTAAAATAATTCTCTCAAACCAGAGAGAAGTTCAAAAGTGATAACAACCGGAAGTTCACGTACTACATGGTGTGTATTTCATACAAGAAAAATACAAATAAAGTGAAACAGAGTGAAGTTCAAACAGACATGCCCCAGAAGTTCAACTACTTCACGCAATGCGAAAAAGAGCATGTCAAAAAATAGCACGTCAAAAACAAAGTGAAGTTCAAACAGACATGCCCGAGAAGTTCAACTACTTCACGCAGTGCATTTCCATTCGCGATGAAGGCAGAAATCATGATCTTGTCATTTTCTAATTTACTTCAAAACGGTAGGAATATTATTTGTGTAAATTCAAGTCCTCGGTTGGAGAAAGTTAAAAAAATATTGTGAGATACGTTTGTACAAAAAGAATATCATTTGTGTAACACTGACGAAAATGGATGGGAAAATTACAAACAAAAAATATGTCACAGAAGTACAACATGAAAACAGCAGGAAGTTCAACTACTACACTGAATAAATTTCACAAAAAAAAAAATTAAAACCATCGCGAGTATGAAAAAATGATCAACACGGAAAAGTTGCGTCTTTATAGCAGCTTTCCATCGGTATATCACTTTGCTTAATTCCAGTGAGTGAATGAAGAGCTACAAGCAAAAAAACATGTGAAAAATAGAGTGAAGTTCAGCCAGAACTGCCACAGAAGTTCAAGTACTTCACGCAATGCATTTTCGACGAATTTGTTTCGCGATAAAGGCAGAACAAGTGATCTCGTCGTTTCTGAATCTACTTGAAAATGGCTGGGATTCAGAGAAAACCATCAATATGAAAAAGTTTTGCATCTTTCGTAGCTTTTCAACAGTATATTATTTTCCCCGTTCCGATGAAGTTTGTAGAAATGACGGCGAAAATACGTTTTTAGCCATTTTCAAAATCGACGTAAAACCGTAATGAATTTGGAGAAACAATATATAACAAAAAGTTTCGCATTTGTTCAGGATTTCCAACGCCATATCATTTGCTATGGTAGGAAGTATGATTAAAAATATATCGAAAATACAAACTTTTTAGAACTTGTACCATTTTCTAAATTACACTTAAACCATTCAAAATTAGAAAAGCCTTTCAACATGAAAAAAGTGCATTTTCATAAGCTTTCCAAAGCGATATCATTTGTCTCAATTGGATTAGGTGTTTAGAAATGGCAACGAAAATACGAACTCGGTTGTTCGGTTTGTGAAATTTTACGATTTTACACATTACTCTTTAACCATAGGGAATTAGAAAAAACTTTCAGCATGTGGAAGGAGCGGTTTTATAGCAGCTTTCCAACGCCATATTGTTTGCCTCATTCCGATAAACGGTTTAGAAATGTGATAGAAAATACAATTCACGTTTTTGTGTGAAGAAAAAACGGTTTTCAAAATTGCTCTTAAACCACTTATATTTTGCCAAAATTTTAAGTTGGGTCATGATACTGGTGTCGATAGCTTTCCAATGGTATATTGCAAGCCCCATTTGGGCAATGTTGGCGAAAGTTCAACCTAGCACTAGGGGAAGTTCAGGTCGAACAAATCAGGCAGTAAAATTGCAATTTCATCACGACCCAAGAGCAAAATCCGCCACCGAGCGAGATTTCTATTTAAAACCGGTATTTAGTTGCTAAAAAACCTTTCTAGATTACACTAACATCATATAGAACACTACTAACCAGAATAATTCGCGGGGGAAGCCACGGTTGCAAAGATAGCCCGAAGGTCGGGTTCGTACAGAGGGAAGTTTAGGCGCGTGTACAAACAAAAATATGTCACAGAAGTTCAACGTGAAAATAGCATGAAGTTCAACTACTACGCTGAATGAATTTCAGATGAAAGACTTTTAAAATCGTTGCGAGTATGAAAAAATGATCAACACGGGAAAGTTGCGTGTTTACAGCAGCTTTCCATCAATATATCACTTGCTCAATTCCGGTGAGTGGATGTAGAGCTAGGAGTAGTGGATAGAGATATACGAGGAAAAAAAAGCACGTGAAAAACAGAGTGAAGTTCAAGGTTTCATACCGAGAAGTTCAGGTACTTCACGCGATGCATTTTTTGCGAATCTGTTTCACGATAAAGGCAGAACGAATGATCTCCCGTTTTGAAATAACTTGAAAATGGCTAGGAATTAGAGAAAACTGTCAACATGAAAAAGTTTCACATTTTCCGTAGCTTTTCAGTGGTATATTATTTGCACCATTCCGATAAAGTTTGTAGAAAATACGGCGAAAATACGTTTTTCGCCATTTTCGAAACTGACTTAAAACCGTAAAGAATTGGTAGAAATAATACGTACCAAAAAGTTTTGCATTTTTTCAAGCTTTCCAAGGCCATATCATTTGCTGTATTCGGACGTGCGGTTAAAACATTAGCTCGAAAATACGAACTCGGTAAGACTTGTATCGTTTTCTAAATTACTTTGAAACCATTCAAAATTAGAAAAAACTTTCAAAACGAAAGAGTAGCGCATTTTCATAAGCTTTCCAACGCCATATCATATGCCTAAATTCGATTAGCCGTTTAGAAATGACGTTGAAAATACGAACTCGGTTGTTCGGTTTGCAAAATTTTATGTTTTTTTCAAATTACTCTTTAACCATATAGAATTAGAGAAAACTTTCAACATGTGGAAGTAGCGGTTTTGCAGCAGCTTTCCAATGCCATATTATATGCCTCATTCCAATAAACGGTTTAGAAATGCGATCGAAAATATGATTCACATTTTTGTGTGAAGAAAAAACGGTTTTCAAAAATTCTATTAAACCGCTTACATATTGCCCAAAATTTAAGTTGGGTCATGATATTGGTGTCCATAGCTTTCCGATGGTATATCGCAAGCCCCATTTGGGTGATGTTAACAGAAGTTCAACCTAGTTCACACGAAAGTTCAACGTACTACTAGCGGGGCAGGTCAGGTTGTGATCAGAATATT
>NC_041381.1:579677200-579702560 GCF_002162155.2 Triticum dicoccoides | reverse complement strand
CTAATATTAGCAGAATAAATATTTTGCACACCACTTCCGTACTGCACGCTGAACGCAAGTGCACATCATTCTTTGAACCAAGTATGCTGCAGTACTCACACGAGTGAACTTCTCGTCGGAAAAAACTGCACGCGTTATTTGTTCAGTACTATTTTTGCTCTAGATTTTTAGTCGTTTATCGGAATGAGGCGTGTAATATACCGTTGAAAAGCTATAGATTAGGCGCAACTTCAACAAGTTGAACACTTTTCGAGATTCCACACGGCTTAAGAGCAGTTTTAAAAATGGTGCGGCCCATGACAAGTGGCAGCGAGCGTTTTTTCGTGATTTCTTCTAAACCGCTCGTCGGAATGAACCAAACGATACGGCGTTGGATAGAGATCATCGAGGCGCATCTTTTCATATATAATTTTTTCTCTAATTCCTTACGATTTAAGAGCAGTTTTAAATTTACTAAATCGCAGAATTATGTTTTTCAAAAAAATTCAAATTTTTGGTATTGTTTTCGCTCCAGTTTTTGAACCGTTTGTCGAAATGAGGCGTATGGTACGTCATCGGAAAGCTACGAACGAGGCGCAACTTTCATATGTGGAAATATTTTTGAAATTCCTTACGGTTTTAAGTTAATGTTGAAAATCGTGCGGCGAACAACGAGTGGCAGCGGCCATTTTTGGCGAAATTTTTGCAAACTGCTGGTCGGAATGATTCAAACGATACGCTGTTGGAAAGATATCGACGATACACAACTCTTTCATTTACAACACTCTCTCTAATTCTTTATGGTTTAAGAGGAATTTGGAATTTACCAAAATGCGGACACTATGTTTTTCGCGACACCCAAATCGACGTGCGTTCTTCATCCGACTGAAAATCGCACTGCAACGGACGAAAAACCGTACTGCATCACACAGGGAAGAGAACTCCATGGTTTCTTTTTATTCAAACGTAATTTTTCAAGAACGAGAAAGTAGAGTGCCGAAGAGAAGCCGAAGTCCATGGCAGCCCTCACGACACTCATAACCCGCTTTTGTGCGGGCGAGGATAGCTGGCTGGCTCGAAGCAACAACACATCCAAAAATCCTGGCACTTCAGATGCCAGGGATAGCAACGGCAAGCCCCATCACAACAGACACAAGCGTCGCAACAATGGCGACAACGTCGAAGACACAACAGTCAATGCCGGATTCAGCGGCTCTAAGTTCGGTCAGCGGAAAAAGCCATTCAAAAGAAACAATCCGGGCCCGTACAGTCTGGATCGCATACTCGATCGCTCGTGTCAAATTCACGGCACCCCCGATAAACCAGCCAACCACACCAACAGAGAATGTTGGGTGTTTAAACAGGAAAGCAAGTTGAATGCCGAAAACAAGGAAAAGCGGCCGCATAGTGATGACGACGAGGAGCCCCGGCTGCCAAACACAGGAGGACAAAAGAAATTTCCTCCCCAAGTGAAAACGGTAAATACGATATACGCCACCCATATTCCCAAGCGGGAGCGGAAGCGCAAACTAAGGGACGTCTACGCGATGGAACCAGTCGCCCCAAAGTCCAACCCATGGTCTTCCTATCTGATCACTTTCGATCGGAGGGACCACCCCACCAGTATCCGTCATGGCGGTTAGGCCGTGTTGGTCCTTGACCCCATCATTGACGGATTCCACCTCACACGAGTCCTTATGGACGGTGGCAACAGCCTAAACCTGCTCTATCAGGACACAATGCGCGAAATGAGCATCGATCCCTCAAGGATCGAACCCACCAAAACCACCTTTAAAGGTGTCATACCAGGTGTAGAGGCTTGTTGCACGGGCTCAATAACACTAGAAGTAGTCTTCGGATCTCCGGACAACTTCCGAAGCGAGGAGTTAATCTTCGACATCATCCCCTGCTGCAGTGGCTATCACGCACTGCTCGGACGAACCGCATTTGCTAGATTCAATGCGATACCGCATTACGCATACCTCAAGCTTGTGATGCCAACACCTCACGGGGTTATAACAGTTAACTGGAAACACAGAGCGCTCGCTCCGTACGGAGGAGCACACTGCGGCCCTCACAGCAGAAGTACAGAGCAGTCTTCTTAGACAAACCTCCAATGTGGCAATAAGGCCCCCGGACACCGTCAAGCGAGTCCAAAGTACTCTGCAACAGGATCGTCCGGCACGTCCAGAGCTCTCCTAGAAATTCGTCCTCCGTCCTAGTCCCAGTCAAGCGGTGAAATTTGTGCCGCGCGTACTTAATTATGCACTTAAAATACCATGGGCATAGGTGGAGGCACGGCTACGATCGACAATGCAGCTTAACCGCCCCAGGATTCGTATACACTTACCCCCTTTCTTTCTTTCAGGTCCCTATTCCTGGAGGCTCTCCCGATAGCCCGACTATCAGACCCATCACGAGACGGAAACACCAAGGAGGCAATGAGCTTTGGCGCACAAGAGAATCCCCAGGTGGTCTCTGATATCGATCGCTATACCTATTTTACATACCCACGCGCAACTCGCCTTTGGTCAGGACATGTCAAATAGTCCTATTTTGCTTATCGCACCGCTTGTATACATACGCCTTGACGTATTATTCAAAATAACATTGGAAAATAATGTACAACGTTAGCTTATTATTAGATTTCTTTATCTTTTTCCTTGATTGCTTATTTATTACAAATTGCACCCATACATTTTGGTACGTTCAGTCCGCCAGGGGCTTCAGTGTACCCCATAACACGGCAAAGAAAAGTCCGAACACTTTCAACAGTGCGGCACCCCGAACTTATAGCATTATATGCATTAGCTCCGAATCATGTCTTGGGTCAATAGTTGGGTTTGCCCGGCTCCCATGTTTTGCTGCCTTACGTTCCGCTACATCGGCTAAGGTCGCACAGGGAGAACTACTATGATTGTGTCCCGGTTCTTTCGGACGAGCACCTCAGTAGAGAAAGCCGAAAACTGACTGTCATGATGTGGCGAGAGCTGGTCGCTGTTCGAGAGGTCTCAAATCCTTAAAGATATTTGCCGCTTTGGGCAAGGAATCGGCCTTGTTCGATTTAGGCATGTATAGCACCCCAAGTTCGGCCTTCTGAATACCAGGGGCTATGCCAAAATTTAAAATTATAGACTTCTATGGCTAAGTGAGAGTGATAAGCTATATAGTCCGATTGCCTTGTTCGTTGCGCTAAACACCTCCTTAAAGGACCAAAAATTTGGATAAAGAGTGTTTAGATTTATCCCGAACACCCCGGTACTAGTGACATGGGGGCAGAAGCCGACGACTGGCCAACTCTCAGATTTTATAAACTGCCGCCCAGAAGGTAAAATTTTAAATCAACAAGCGTTATATAGCGCAAATGAACTCATTTTCATATTACAGGATCACAAGAGTACATTCATTCAAATATTACATCCTTAGCACATTCCTCTGCCATAAGGCGGGCGCCCTTCAGGACACTGTCATAACACTTTTCAGGGTGGCGATGCTCCTTGCCTTTCGGCGGCCCCACCGTCACCAGCTTCTCGGCATCCATCTTCGCCCAGTGCACTTCCGCACGAGCGAAGGCCCTGCGCGAACCGCCAATGCAGACTGACCGCTTTATGGCTTCAAGCCATGGGAAGGCGCTTACAAGCCACTTCATGAGGCCGAAGTAGCTACTGGGCAAGGGCTCGGGAGGCCACATCCGGACTATAAGGTCCTTCATGGCCAGTTCGGCCGCCTTGTGCAATTCGACTAGTTGCTTCAGCTGGTCGCTCAAGGGCATCAGATGTTCAGCCCCAATATATTGAGACCAGAGCAACTTCTTCTTTGAGCGCCCTTCCTCGGCCCGGTAGAACTCCACAGCATCTGATATGCTGCGCGGCAGATATGCGAACGCTCCTGGAGAGCTCCGAATTCGTGTAAGTAAAATGAAAGTCTCCTTCACATGCTTGCTTTGCATAATGAATGCCTTACCCACCGCTATCTTCTTGGCCGCCTGAATCTCCTGGAGGGCCCTTTGGGCTTCGGCTTTGGCGTCTCGCATGCTCTGGAGGGCCTCAGCAAGCTCAGACTCTCGCATCTTAGAGTCACGCTTCAAGGACTCGTATATTTTGATGAAATCCTGGAGCTCTTGCTGGACCTCGTCGACACGGGCCTCTTGCTTCTCGTGCTCGGTGCGCTCCTTGGCCGTTTTGTCTTCGACCTCGAACAGCGCCTTCTTAAGGGCTGCCACTTTGTTCGTGGCCCCTATTAAAGTTCATGATGCTTCTATAAGCTAAAACCATTTTTTCTTTTATCAATATACAAACGTGGTATCACTTACCTTTGTTCTCCTCGAGATGCCTCTTCACGAGGCCGAGCTCTCCCTCGGTCCGCTCCAGGTCCTGCTTTAGTACGGAGACCTCCGCAGTACGAGCGGTAGCGGCCAGCAGCGACACCTGCTTATTCACATAGACATTTTCTATTAGACTCCTATGGATGTTATTTGATCCTCTGTTCGGCCTTTCCTTTCCGAACGCCAAACAGAGCATCAGGGGCTACTGTCTATACTGTGATATTTCCTCATAATTTGATTACTTACCTCAAAGCCTATTAGGAGGTTGGCGCAAGCTTCGGCCAATCCGCTTTTGGTGGACCGAACCTTCTCAATCACCGCACTCATGATGGTGCGGTGCTCTTCATCAATGGAAGTGCCATGAAGCACTTCCAGCAATTTGTCCGATGCCTCTGGATGGACAGAGGTCACCGGCATGGGCGGCTCGCCCCCCTTAGAGAGAGGCTTCCTGCCTAAATCCGGAACCACTGCGGGTTCCGGTGCAGTATCCGACTGAGGGCCAGACTTGTTGCGGCCCCCGTCATCAACATCCATGGGGGTCTTCCCTCCCATGTGCCCGGCGTCTAGGATTTCGCCTTGGGGCGTCTCCAGAACTGTCTCCCCCTGGTCCGGTATCCTCTGAGACAACACCTCAGCGTCGTCCACGGGCCGGGGGGAGGTGGCCGTCGGGAGTGAATTGTTGTACATCGCCGACTGGCCCAAAGACCCATCCGAGGAGGATACGTTGATGTGGGCTTTGGCTGGACAGCACGATCATGTTCGACATGATAAGAAGCAATAAAGCAGAACATACTGGAAGTATTATAGTGTCCGGATACTTACGACTTCGCCAGGGGCTTGGCCCTGGGCAACGACTCCTCGCCGTTGTAGGCGGCTGTGGTGGAGTGGTCCGGAGGGAGGGTCTTTCCTTTCTTGGGCCCTTCGGCCTCCCAGACGGGGCGGCCTTCCTCTTCTCCCCCTCGGTTGGGGGGAGAGGGATTTCCTCTTCCTCCTCCTTGTTTTCATTGGAGGAGCGTGCCTCGGTGTCCTCGGACGATGAGTCTGATACAACCTTGCGCCGGAGACCTTTCCTGGTCCCGTGGCCTTCTACTTGGTCTTCCTCTCCGGCACCTCATAGGGCGCCGGAAACGGCATCTCTGTCAAGAGAGCTGATGCTTGATCTTCGGGTAATGGAGCCGGACAGTCAATCTGCTCCGCTGTCGCTACCCAGTCCTGTTAAATTGGCATGGGGGTTTAGATTCCTCCGGCGGATGTGCTAGTACAAGGCACGTCTTGCAAAATAAAAAAACTTACCGGATTGGTGGGGCGCTTGGCGCTGAGTCCGCGATCCTCGGTTATGGGCGGTGGTACCTCGGTGGTCTTGAACATCACCTTCCAGACATCTTCGTGCGTCATGTCGAAGAGCTCTCAAAGCGTTTGGTGTTCGGCCGGGTCGAACTCCCACATATTGAAAGCCCGTCTTTGACATGGAAGGATCCGGCGGAAGAGCATGACCTAGACCATGTTGACGAGCTTGATTTTCTTGCTTATCATATTTTTGACGCAGATCTGACATCCGGTCAGCTCCATCGATGAACCCCAGGCAAGGCCCTTCTCTTTCCAGGAGGTGAGCCGTATGGGGATGCCAGATCGAAACTCGGGGGCCGCCGCCTAGTTGGTGTCACACGGCTTGGTGATATAGAACCACCCCGATTTCCACCCCTTCACGGTCTCCACAAAGGAGCCTTCAGGCCAGGTGACATTGGGCATCTTGCCCACCATGGCGCCTCTGCACTCCGCTTGCTGGCCGACCACCACCTTTGGCTTCACGTTGAAGGTCTTCAGCCATAGGCCAAAGTGGGGCGTAATGCGGAGGGTGGCCTCGCACATGACAATAAACGCCAAGATGTTGAGGATGATATTGGGGGCCAGATCATGGTAATCCAGCCCGTAGTAGAACATGATCCCGCGAACAAATGGTTGGAGGGGGAATCCCAGTCCATGGACAAAGTGAGAGAGAAACAATACCCTCTCCTGAGGCTTCGAGGTAGGGACGATCTGCCCTTCGGTAGGGAGCCGGTGTGCGATGTCTGCGGCTAGATATCCGGCCTCCCGAAGCTTCATGATGTCCTCCTCCTTAACGAAGGAGGCCATCCACTTGCCTCCCGCTCCGGACATGCCTGGAATGGCTCTACGGAGAAGGTGAGAACTTGGGCGCCGGAGCTCGAGCGAAGAAGAATGAATGAGAAGAGGAAGAAGAAGGCGTGGGTGAAAAGGGGGAATCCTTATCTCTTTATCAAGGTGGTAGAAACCATGTGTCTCCCCGCTTGCTCAGTAAACTCGCTTATTCCCCAAGCCTCACGTTCATGATGCGGTTGGGTTACCCACACCCGTATTGATGAGAATCCCGTGATAAGGGGACACGATCTCTGCTTCGACAAGACGTGCCAATAAAACCGCCTCACGATATGTGTGGTAGCAAGTTGAGAAAAACGGTTCGCATAATGAACGGGCCGTAGCGTGATGTCATGCTATGAAAAGTTGTCAGCAGATTAGATTTATGGAATATTGTGCTCTCTACTGTGGTATGTGGAAATTGTTTTGCAGAGCCGAACACGATCCTTGTGTTCAAGATCTTCTATGGAGTATTCGGAGAAGGAACCTGCCTTGGAATGCCGAAGACAATCTGCGCACTGGACTCATTGTCATTGAAGCCTAGTTCAGGGGCTACTGAGGGAGTCCTGGATTAGGGGGTCCTCGGACAGCCGGACTATATACTTTGCCAGACTGTTCGACTATGAAGATACAAGATTGAAGACTTCGTCCCGTGTCCGGGTGGGACTCTCCTTTGCGTGGAAGGCAAGCTTGGCAATTTGGATATGTAGATCTCCTTCTCTGTATCCGACTCTGTGTAACCCTAGCCCCCTCCGGTGTCTATATAAACCGGAGGGTTTAGTCCGTAGGACGAGGACAATCATAATCATAGGCTAGCTTCTAGGGTTTAGCCTTTAGGATCTCTTGGTAGATGAACTCTTGTAATACTCATATCATCAAGATCAATCAAGCAGGAAGTAGGGTATTACCTCCATCGAGAGGGCCCGAACCTGGGTAAACATTGTGTCCCCCACCTCCTATTACCATTAGCCTTAGACGCACAGTTCGGGACCCCCTACCCGAGATCCGCCGGTTTTGACACTGACAATGACCTTTATAGTTACCCCTCGAATTGTAGGATGGGACCGGTCGTCTTCTTTGAGACTTTTGCCGGGCCAGTGGCGAATCGTGAACGTGAACTCATTGAGGAAAAGATGATGGAGTGGGGCAACTCCATCGATGCGTTGAATGCAGGACCTTTCTAAGTACTATCCATGCAAATACGACGACAGCGAGAAGGTGATCAAAGAAAAAGAGAAAAACATAAACAAGCTGTGGAGAAAGGAGAAATGTCATAGACATGATCTTTCAATGCAAATTGCATTGCAACAAGTGATGAATACATTTAGCTAGATTTGAAAAACCTTGGCCAGATCATTGACTGGGTAGTTAGGAAGGCATCATCGCCGATACCGAGACAATCTTCCCATCAAGGTTGGGTCCTTGAAAGAAGGGATGTGATTTTTTGCAACCTGGGACCGTACGACAAAGATATCTAGTTGATGGCCAAATTAAAGTGGGTTGAACTACATGATGCGTAGAGTCATTTGAGTCATTTGAACTATAATGGCATGTATGCTTTATCATTTCTTTTTGTACTTTCGTTGAACTCCTACTTATGTTTTATGTAACTTTGTCATTTGAACTCTTTGAGACCCTATGTCATTTTGAGTAAGCCATGTTGTGTGTTTGTTGTATGTCATTTGATTTGAGTTATGCCATTTGAAGTTACCTAACATAACATTCATGTAGGATGCAAAAAAAGTCGAGTTTGCAGATATTAATTATATGAGCAGTGTGAAGGGAACCGACACCTTATTATCATGAGGCAGGTTGAACAATGGATTCAGAGTGTTGAGGACGCAAACGTGTGGTTAGGAGGGATTTCAGCAAGTATATGGTTTGTGAGTACCCTGAAGAGCTCGTGAAAGAAAAAGATTTGATTCTTGATGAGGTGGAGAAGAAGGAAGGTGATTGTAAACGCTCTTTGGCAAAGGACATAGGGTTCTCCGTAAGCATTGATGAATTCCAAGAGCTCGACTTGACAAGACCGGGCAGGTTATTGGATGGGCAGTCGAACATGGAGTGTCTAAGAACCCGAACCGACATGCTCGATGGGCGTGGTTCCGTGAGATGAAGGATTTGTTGATCCATTGGGCTGGACCCAAAGATATTCGACTCAGACCAAATCCAGAGCATGATGCACAAATTGAGCGTATCAAAGCGTTCAGGCACTATATCCCGGTGTAGAACACATGTCATTTGGACCAAATGCGCTAAGTAATTTCAATTTGGTACATGGAACTTGATGTAATGAACACGATGTAATGATGTGATGTTACTTATGCATGTCCTTCGTATTTGAACATGTTGGAGTTTCTTGTTGACATGATTTAACGGACATGTCGGAGTTTGTTGGTGTTATGATTTATTTATGCTCATCGGAGTTTGTTGCTGCACAATACTAAGTAAAATTGCTATCCTACCGCCACGGGCCCCGGGGATAGGATAGCAAACCCTACCGCAAAAACCCGGCCTGTTATCATTATAGAATTTGGCTACCGTACCACCACAACCCTTGGAGGTAGGGTAGCTAACCCTACCGCAAAAGTGGTGGATTTTTCATTACAGAATTGTGGTACCCTACCGCCGGGCCCTGTGGCAGAAGGGTAGCTAAACCTACTGCAAAAAGGGTGGCCCTTTTTATTACAGAATTTGGCTACCCTACCGTTGGGGCCCATGGCGGTAGGGTAGCTAAACCTACCGCAAAATGGGTGGCCCTTTTCGTCACAGAATTTTGCACTGGGGGCGCTTGCCCTACCGCCAAGGGTGATGGCGGTAGCTTACATCACCCTACCGCCATGGGTCCTGGCGGTAGGTGTGAGGAACAAAGTTTCCTCTGTTTTCTTTCCTCTAGTAACATCCTGAACAGCAAAAAGTCACAGCATACAACAAATTTAGTGCATGCTTATGGAAAAATTAAGGCTATCACATAGTTCACGAATTGCAAATTAAATACGTAGTTCATTACAAGTTCTTGACTCAAAGACATAGTTCGTGACATGTTTCCAAATAAAAGATGTAAGTGCATCTAGTGCCCCTTAGTGATTTTGGTGTATTGAAGACTTATAGGTTAAGGCACTGATGCGTTTGTCAGTGTACACATGTCTATAAGTCTATGAGGAGTTTGATAATTACAGAGAAAGTTGACCCCTAAAAATGATGTTCTTCGACTGAAGACTTCGGATTTCTAAAGACTTTGAAAGTGAAAAAATTGGTGTGACCGTGAAGACATGGAATTTATTCGAGGAACATGAAGCGTGAAGAATTTTGTTTTCGTAGTTTCATTTTCTCTTTCTTGAGTCATAGGAAACACCATACTATTAAAGGGTGTCGAGGAAATACTAAGGAAAAATTTCCATGTGATGCTCAACTCAAAATCCTACACCTACCAATCCCTTCGAGTGAAGCCATTGGAAATCTCATACAATTCAGTAAATTTCTTCAGTAATAGCGATGAAGTTCTTTTGGTCACTGAGGAATTTGTTCTGACTGAGGAGTTAGGAATTCGCCAGTGCGGATTGCCTACACAGTGAGGGAAATGATAGCCCTGAGGAATTTGAGAGTCAAAATTCCAACCGTTGCTGTGCTATGCACCAGCTGTCCCAAAATATCTACCCACCTAACAGTCATATCATTGAAGGGCATTTATGTCTTATCATGTTGGGCTGCTCCCTAGGCTATAAATAGCCGCCCCCTACAACCATTAGCTGGTTGGCTGCCCCGAGAGAAACTGACACTTGTCATTTGAGAGCATCCCATCCTCCGAGGACTTTGAGCGAAAATCATTGAGTGAGGAAAACCCAAACCCAAACACCTTCAAACCCAAAGTGATTGAGCATCACTGAAGAGATTGATCCTGCATGGATCCGACGCTTGTTACCTTTGAAGACTGTTCTTCTTCCAGACGGTTAGGCGTCATGCTCTAGAGCATCCAAGAGGAATTGTTGATCGCCGAGTGACCGAGTCTGTGAAGGTTTGGAAGTCACCTAAAGACTTACCATGAGTGATTGGGCGAGGTCTGTGTGACCTTAGCTCAAGGAGAATACAGTGAGGACTATGTGTCTAGGACTGTGTGTCCTTGGGTTTAAATACCTAGCTGCTCCAACCAAATGTACAACTGAGACATCAGTTGGAACTGGTCTACAAAATCATTGTCTTCACCAAGCTTACTGGTTCTATTTCCTCAACTCTTTCATTTCCTCATTTCAGTTGTTGTGTGCTTGTTCATATCTATGTTAAGACTTTGACTGAAGACTTTCTCAATTTCTTTAGTTCAATTTGTTCGGTCTGTCCGTCTTCATCCTGTGTTATCCTGTGTTTACGCTTTCTGTACTCTGTGCTTGTTTTAATTTCATCATGATGACTATGCTTGTGTTTTGTTATGTTTACTTTTGAGTACTTATTCCGCTGCAAGTAGTTCTTTGCTAAGGAATTTCCTCACCAGCAAATTCCTCAGTGAAGAATTCATAGAAATCGCCTATTCACCCCCCCTCTAGTCGATATAACGCACTTTCAATTTGTATCAGAGCGAGGTACTCCCTTGTTCTGTGTGATTTTGGTTTAACCACCTGGAGTTTTAGTTATGTCCACCGCATGTATGATCAAGGTCTCTCTGGGTTTCCTACCTTTGATGGGACGGACTACCCCTACTGGAAGACTAAGATGCGAATGCATCTTGAGGCAATTGATAACGATCTCTGGTATGTTGTGGAAAATGGTGTTCCCTCAGTCACACCTTTTCTGAATGCTACTATTGTGAAGAGATTCAAGCAACTCGATTCTCAAGCGAAGAACATCATATGTGGCCATCTGAGCAAAGAGCAGTATGGAAGAGTGAGTGCTTTGGAATCTGCTAAGCTTATCTGGGATAGGCTGTCCAAAGTGAATGAAGGAGTCTCAACTCAACGTGACTCTCGTGTTGACGTTCTTTGCAATCTCTTCAACCGCTTCAAAAGACTCGACAATGAAAATGTTCAGCAAACCTTCGATTGCCTCACTGACATCTCAAATGAGCTTCAAGCACTTGGTGCCACTGACATCACTGACCATGAGGTGGTGAAGAAATTGCTGAGATCGCTTGAATCTTCATTTGATACTCTGGCACTGATGATTCAAGAACGTGCTGATTACAAGTCACTTGATCCCGCTGATATCCTCGAGAGGCTAAACACTCATGGGTTCCAGCTTGCTGAGAAGAGAGATCTCTATGGTTCGAGCTATGGCAAATCACGTGCTCTGAAGGCCAAGGCAGTATCTGAGCCTGAAGATGAAGACTCTGGTAGAAGCCTTGGTGATCCTTATGAACTGAGCCAGGAACTAGCACTGCTCGTGAAGAAATTTCAAAAGTTCTCAAGACGTGGTCGCTTTGGGAAATCCTCAAGGAGCAATGATTCCTCATCCAGTGACTACAAGAAGAG
Source organism: Triticum dicoccoides (assembly GCF_002162155.2). Classification (NCBI taxonomy): domain Eukaryota; kingdom Viridiplantae; phylum Streptophyta; class Magnoliopsida; order Poales; family Poaceae; genus Triticum; species Triticum dicoccoides. Next base: position 579,690,644 of record NC_041381.1, on the reverse strand, counting down.
GCTATGCCACAAATGCAAGAAACCTGGTCACTACATTCAAGATTTTCCTCGGTGGGATAAGGAATCAAAGAAGAAGAAACACAAGGATTACAGTTTTGATGACGCAAAGAAGAAGAAGAAATCTTCGAAGTCTTCATCATCAAAATCGTCAAAGTCTTCATCTCACAAGAAGAGCAGTTCCAAGAAGGCACGGGCATTCATTGGCAAGGAAATGGACTCGGAGGCTGAATCTGAGGAACATGAGGACGAGGAGGCATCTGAGGAGTCCGAGTCTGGTGTGGCGAGCCTAGCTCTTGCTACTGCATTCTTCAGCAAGTCTATCTTCAATTCTGAAGAAAATGGCATCACCGACAAGGCTGATGAAGGCAATGATGACTACGCTCCCACCTATTGCTTCATGGCAAAGGGTGCCAAGGTAACTAAATACGCCTCCTCTGAATCTAGTGAGGATGAATCTGATGAAAACCTCAAGCCTAGCTACTCTAAACTTGCTAAGATTGCCGTGAAACAACAAAAGGCTTTTGAAAAGGTTCAGAACATGCTAGATAAAAGTGATGATATGTTGGGTGAAGAAATGGATCGCACTAAAACCTTGACTGAAAATGTTTAGAGACTTCAGTCTCGGTTTGACAACCTTCAAGGTCATCATCACACTCTCTTATCTAATCATGAGAAGCTTTCTTATGAATTTCTTTAAAGGAAGCAAGATCTTGAGAATCTAAGAGTGAGTGATGAAGATCTTCAGAAGGATCACGATTCATTACTTGCTCAACAAATCATCACTACTCAGGAGGAATTTGTTCCTCCATGTTTGAAGTCCATTGAACGTGAATAAGCTAATTCTTGCCCTGGATGTTCAAATGCTTCTAATGCTACAAATTCTGCATCTGTCTTTGCAATCACTAATTCCTCATCTGAGGACACTGCTAGTATCACTGATGATGCAGGGCTGAAGGAATTGTACATGACAGACATGTACAAAAGCCTGAAAGGGCATCAGACTCTTTGTGACGTGCTTAAAAGCAGATCCTCCACAGGAACCCTAGGAAAGAGGGTATTGCCTTTGAGAGGAAACTCAATGCTGATGGATCATATTGGAAGCCTGAGCAGTACCCCAAAACCTCATGGGTTGCTGCAAAGGGACCTCCAGTGGATCCATCCAGTTTATCTGGCTTTACATGTGAATCTCCTCATTCTTATGATGAGTCATTTGACTCCAACTATAAATTGTTCAGAAATCAGAATGGTGAAGTATTTGCTAGATATGTTGGCACTAACTGCAGGAACGGTTCCCCTATGAAGAAAATCTGGGTTCCCAAAAGTTGCCTTGTCTTCAGGTGAATGTCCTCATAACACCACCTCTGAAGAATAGGAACTCTAGATCAAATTCTTCATATGGACCAAATTCTTCATATGGATCCAAGTCCTCATACGGACCAAATTCCTCACGTGGATCAAATTCCTCAAAAGGATCAAAATCCTCATATGATCATCATCATGCTAACCCCTCTGTTTCACAGGGAAGATCTAAGGGCTATGAATATGAGCATTATTCTTCTAACCATTATGTTCATAAGTCCTTGAAGAATTTCTCTGCTTATTCATATGCTTATCCTAACTCCACTTATGTGAAACGAAGTGGACTGGCTTCTATGCCACCTTTCTCATATGGAGCTCGCAGAGTGATGAATTCTCTGCCACCCCTTCAGATGTGGGTGGTGAAGAAAAAGAACTAATCTCTTATGCAGCGTCAGGTCTCCAGACGTGCTTAAAACGTCTGAAGAATTTGCTAGAGACCTGAAGAATGCCTGAAAGGACGCAGGCTAATCATGAAGAAATGAATCTTCATTTCACGCGTCCTCATATTGTTTTATATATTCTATTGCCTGATGAAATTGATTCTATGATATTGATGTCATATTATTCCCTGATGAAGTATATGAGTTCGTAAGTAATTCATCTACAGGATGATCAACCCAAAGCCAATGATTGGGTTCTCGATAGTGGATGTACAAATCACATGAATGGTGACAAGAATCTATTGATGGATACTCCATTTTCACCATCACATCTGAAGCATATCATCTTCGCTGACCAAGGCAAAAGTCAGGTATTGGGTCTAGATAAGGTTTTGATCTCAAAGGACCGACACATGGACGAAGTCATGCTTGTCGAGTCCTTAGGATACAACCTCATATCTGTCTCAATGCTTTGTGATCTTGATATGTTTGTTGTCTTTGGCAAATATCGTTGTGTTGTGATCATGGAAGCTGACAATTCCAAAGTCTTCGAAGGCTTTAGGAGAGGAGACTTGTACATTGTTGATTTCTCTACAGGACCACAACCGACTGTATGCCTACTCGCAAAAGCTTCAGAAGGCTGGCTATGGCATCAACGACTTGGTCATGCTAGCATGAGGAATCTGCACATGCTTGCGAAGAAAAAGCACGTCATTGGCATTGAGAATGTCAAATTCCTCAAGGATCACTTGTGCGGAGCCAATGAAGCTGGAAAGATGACCAAGGCCAAACATCCAGCAAAGACTATCATGACTACCACTCGACCATTTGAATTGCTTCACACAGATCTCTTTGGTCCTAATCATTATTCTATAGTTACAAATGATGCATCTCTATATGGCTTTGTTACTGTTGATGATTATTCTAGTTACACATGGGTGCACATTGTCACTTACAAACATGAGGTGGAGGAAGTCTTCAAACGATTTTCCTCGAGGGCTTCAATCAACTTTGGTGTGAAGATCGAGCACATCAGAAGTGACATTGGGACTGACTTCAAGAATTCTGGTCTTGATGACTATCTTGATGAACATGGTATTACTCACGAGTTGTGTGCTCCTTATACTCCTCAGCAGAATGGCGTCGTGGAGCGCAAGAACAGAACTCTTGTTGAGATGGCTTGCACTATGCTTGATGAATACAAGACTCCTCGTCGTTTCTGGATTGAGGCAATTGATACTGTGTGCCACATCATCAACAGAGTATATCTTCACAAATTCTTCAAGAAGACTGCTTATGAACTCCTCATTGACAAGAAACCCAATGTGAGTTACTTCAAAGTCTTCGGTGCTAAATGTTGGATTAGAGATCCTCATCACAATTCAAATTCGCACCGAAAGCACATGAGGGTTTTATGCTTGGTTACGGAAAGGACTCGCACACCTACAGAGTCTTCAACAATGTTCTTCACAAAGTTGTTGAAACTGTAGATGTGCGGTTTGATGAAACTAATGGCTCGCAAAGTGAGCACCTACCTTCTGTGATAGATGAACCAGCACCTAAGGAATCTATCAAGTTCAAGGCTACCGAGGATGTCATTCCTACCGAAGAATCTTCTGAAGAATTCATTCCAGAACGTGAAGAACGTCGAGCTGGAGCACCTGAAGAAAATGGCCCTGAAGAAAATGCGGATCAAATTCCTCGATGACAACCCGCTCATCCTTGCATTGCAAACGAAGTGCAAATTGAGAGAATCATCGATAACATTGAAGCACCAGGTCCTCTCACACGGTCAAAAGCTTCACATTTTTTTAACTTTTGTGGGCACTTTGCTTTTCTCTCTATCACAGATCCCACTAAGGTAGATGAAGCATTTCTGGAGCCTGAGTGGATTCAAGCTATGCAAGAAGAATTACATCAGTTCGAGCTCAACAACGTCTGGGAACTGGTCAAACATCCAGATCCTCGCAAGCACAATATCTTTGGCACAAAGTAGATCTACCGCAACAAGCAAGATGAAAATGGCCTTGTGGTGAGGAATAAGGCACGGCTTGTAGCTCAAGGCTACACACAAGTTCAACGAATTGATTTCGATGAAACTTTTGCACATGTTGCTAGACTTGAGGATATTCGCATATTACTTGCTTATGCTAACCATCATGATATCGTTTTATAACAAATGGATGTGAAAAGTGCATTCCTCAATGGTAAGCTTGAGGAAGAAGTATATATTGCTCAACCCCCAGGTTTTGAAGATCCAAAGCATCCTGACAAAGTCATCAGACTCAATAAGGCCCTGTATGGCCTCAAGCAGGCCCCTCGGGCGTGGTATGATACTTTGAAGGAATTCTTCATGAAGAAAGGCTTCAAACCCAGTTCACTCGACCCAACTCTTTTCACTAAACCTTATGATGGTGAATTTTTTGTGTGCCAAATTTATGTTGATGATATCATTGTTGGCTGTACTGACCAACGTTACAATGATGAATTTGCCTATATGATGAGTGAAAAATATCAAATGTCTATGATGGGAGAATTGAAATTCTTTTTAGGTCTTCAAATTCGTCAATAGCGCAATGGGATATTCATATCTCAGAAGAAAGACCTCAAAGATGTATTGAGGAAATTTGGCATGCAAGATCGCAAAGGGGTCAAAATTCCTATGCCCACAAGTGGACATCTATGCATTGATGAAAATGGTATCGACTTTGATCAAAAGGTATACCGCTCCATGATTGGCTCTTTATTGTATATATGTGCATATAGGCCAGATATTATGCTTAGTGCTTGCATGTGTGCCTGATTTCAAGCTAGATCGAAGGAATCACACCATAGGGTTGTGAAACATATTCTTTGTTATCTAGCTCACACACCAACACTTGGATTATGGTACCAAAAGGGCTCGGCTTTTGATCTCATTGGATATTCAGACTCTTACTATGCTGGTGATCGTGTAGACCGCAAGTCAACATCTGGCACATGCCATTTCCTCGGACGATCTTTGGTCTGTTGGTCCTCGAAGAAACAAAGCTGCGTATCACTATCTACAGTTGAAGCTGAGTACATTGCTGCTGGTTCTTGCTGTGCTTAATTGCTGTGGATGAAGCAAACTCTCAAGGACTACAACATTGACATGAAGAATGTGCCTCTCTACTGTGACAATGAGAGTGCAATCAAGATTGCTCACAACCCAGTTCAGCACTCGAAGACAAAGCACGTCCAAATTCGTCATCATTTTCTTCGTGATCATGTGTGGAAGGGCGACATCTCTATTGAGCATGTGTGGACTGAAGAACAGCTAGCCGATATCTTCACAAAGATCTTGGATGAGAAGAGATTTAGCAAGTTGAGGTGTGAGCTAAATATCCTAGAATCTCTGAATGTTCTTCGAAAAGGACACTCATCCTAACACTTATGCAAATTGATGACTTAGATGTGCAACACGCGAAGAAACATTTTTCTTCAATCAATGAAGACTAACACTCTAAGTGTGTAGAAATTAACGAAGAATTTGATTCTCAGAACCGAACGACAATTGTACGCGGTGTCTGAAATCATCATTCTTATACGGTGGGTCACGCTACCACCAAAAGTTGAAAATCTTCAATTTGAGTTTTTCCTCGGTTTTTTGAAATTCCTTAGTTGTTTAAATTCTTCAACTTTGGATTGTCTTCACTATCCCCGTCGTTTTTTTATTCATTGTCTATATATATAGAGTGACACTATTCTAATCCTGGGATCAAAATAACTATTTGGATCACAGTGCCCCTATACAGGCGCGACACGATGCTCATGAATAACCGTCACCACAAAGAAAAAAGCAAAACAGGGGGAGTCCCCTCGATCCATCCGCTTCCCCCAACTCCCTCCCCTCCACCACGCCATCGGCCTCCCTCCATCGCGCCACCGGCCTCCCTCCACCGCGCCCCCGACCTCTCTCCACCGCGTCGCCGGCCTCCCGGATCCAAACACGACACCGCTGCCTCACCTCACCCAGCCGGCGCTTCCACGGCCAACCCGCCGCGCCCCAGGACGCCACGGCCACTGCATCCCCGCCCTCGGCCCCCGCCGCCGTTCCCATGGCCGCCCCATCCTGACCCTCGTTGTCGCGGCCGCCCCGCCCCCAACCGCCAATGCGCCGCAAGCCCGCCCCCAATCGGCAACACGTCGCACCACCTGCCGGAGCACGTCGGGGTTCACCTGATCCGGCAAGGTCCTTCACCGCCCTTCACTCGCCGGCGACCACTAACACATGCACGGGTTAGACGCTATCCTGCAGCTGGAGGAGGCGTTGACCTTCAGCTGGAGGAGGCAACGAACTGCAGCTGGCCACCGTGAAGGACCTCTCCCGCACCCCTTCGCTGATCCCTCAGGCGCCGTCGCCTTTGCCCGAGCTCTCAGTGACGCTCCCGAGGCCACACTTTTCAGTCTAGATCGCCTCGACGCTCCAGCTCTTCATTCCAATGGCGTCCGCCCTCCCGTCGCCCGCTGCTCTGCACTGATCTCCCGCTAAGCTCGCGCATTTGCTCCCTCCCTGCAGGTCTGCTGCTGTTCTGCTGGCTCAAGTGCAACGGATGCATCGCCTCTTTTCTCGGTAAGTAGCCCTTTTGAAGTTGCGGATTACTATTTTGTTACTCTGGCGGTACCAATGAATGATCTTGAATTGGATGTGGGTTGGTTTCTTTTGCAGGCGAGGTGCTTGTCATAATGCCGCGTAGAAGCTTAGAAAAAATCCTCGTTTTTTCTATCAGTTAATCTCAATCTAAATCCACTTGTGCAAGTGCTTGCTCTATCATGTGTTGTGAAATGAGGCCGGGGTTCAGGTTCCGGTTTGCGCGGTGCGGCATCTGGAGGACCTGGCCGGCCCTGTGCTTGCGGCAGCAGCAGCGCTTCGCGCATCTCCTTGCTCCGTGAAGAAGTTGCACATCGCAGCCACGTCTCTACCGCCGTAGCTGCCCAAGGCGGGGAGGAAGAGCAAGGTGATTGTGATATCAGGCCCTACGGGTGCTGGGAAGAGCAGGCTCGCCTTGGAGGTGGCCAGGAGACTCGGGGGAGAGATCATAAACGCGGACTCGGTGCAGGTATACCACAGCCCACTCTAGGCATTTTAGATATTTTGTTCTCGTTGATGTCCGACAGCAATGCATGCAGAAATCTTCTAGTATATCTTCTGTCTCCTTTTTTCCCTCGTCCATTTTGTTGTTTGGAGATCTCTGGTAGGCCTTTCATTCAAAAAGACTTTGCTGTTATTTCTACGATATATATGCCTAGGAATTTTGTTCTCCATTTTGTTTATTAATGCATGCTTTTCATGTTATGAACATATTGGTTTGCCAGAAGTTCATGTACAACTACCCAAAGGAGTTCAAAAATCACTCACCACAAAGAGAAGAGGTGAGAAATTCCCGCCCCGTTCAACGTTGCTGCCTCAAGGCTATGCAACTCCGCTCACGTGAATAAACGGGGAGTAGTTTCTTCTTAACATTTGATTCTGCACTTGTACGGCGCATTTTGTCTCAGCTTTCAGGTGAATTCTTTTGTTTCTCTTACATTGTGTCCTACAGTGTACAAATGTTTGTGTACAAACTGTTTGTGTATGTCTGTAAGAGCTCCTGTTCTGCTAGTTCCATGAGAAAATGGAGAGTTTCCTGAGTTTTTTTTTCTGTAATACATGTGAAGACTTCAGTATGAACAAATAGAGTTTTTTTCATAGTGAATAGTGGTCTTTTAATTGTAATTTTGTTGGTGCTTTCATCGGCATGTATGCGAATTCACAAGCATGTGCATAATTTACAACTACTTTTTGAGATAAAACTAGTAAGTAATGAGTGCTAAAAAGAACACATAGTTTGCAAAAGGAAAACTTCAGTTTAGAGGGACACGGGTTGGAAAATTTCTCCTCGCCTCTATGGTGTCCTTCTCAAGCACCATGTGCCCAGGGATGGAAATTCTCAAGCACAATGTGGCCAGGGTTGTGTTTTGTGCTCTTGTTTCGTTGTGCATTGTAAAAATGCGCAAGTTCACCCTTATCCTTGTAGAGGTTCAGTGTGTGTACTAGTTGCAGGAATTCATAAATTGCAAAAAAAAGATGTACTTCAGTTGTGTTTGCCATGTGTATGGGGTGTACTAAATACGTCCTGTGGGTCAGAAGTTCATAGTTTATGTCGCTGATAGTTAAAAAAACACTTCCGAAAACACAAAACACCTTGGTTGTCCAAAAAAACACAAGAAAAATATAAGTTGACGAGTGAACCTTGTGAATCCAAGGTTGTACAAAAATGTTCCATTCTAAAACATCATGTAACTAAAGTGAACAGTAACAAAAGTATGAGAAAAGACAAAAAATGTACACTTGTTTCAAAAAAATAGAAGTTCAAATTAAAATAGCGGAGCAGTTTGTCTGGTTATTATAAAATTGGGCTCTCCCCTCTACTAAAAATAAACCAAGAAGTTCAAATATATAAATCAGATCAGTTCAAAAATTATACAAAAAATGATATTTTCCCCATTTCTAGAAAAAGAAGCTAGAGGTTCAAATTCAAATAACAGAGAAGTTTGATGTTTATTAAAAACCCAAGAAGGTCAAGTAAAAAAAATAGATCAGTTCCAAAAGTTTATAAAAAAGCGTGTCCCTCGTTTCTTGAAAAACTAGAAGTTCAAATTTAAATAGCGGAGCGGTTCAACGTTTATTACAATATCAAGAAGTCCAAATTACAGAAATAGAGCAGTTCGATATCTATAAAAAAAACTCAATTTTCGTTTATTAGTAAAGAAATAACATCAAGAAATTCAAATGAAAGTAACAAAGTAGTTCAATGTATACGGAAAACTCAAATTCTTTCCTTTCCTAGAAAAATATAAGTATGATGTTCAATTTAAAAAAATGTTTGATGCTTATTTAAAACCCTTATTTTTTCCTAAAGAATGAAACTAAGAAGTTCAAATTAAAATAACAGAGAAATTCGAAGTATATAAAAAACTCAGATTTGTTGCAAGAAGTTCATGTGCACCTCCGTGCACGATTCAGAATTTATATTGCGGGACATCCAACATCCAGTTACATGTTTTAAAATGACAAAAAATAATGTCCGACCTTCATTTGCGTTTAATTCGACATACAAAAAAATGTGACAGAAGTTCATAGTGAAAACAACGAGAAGTTCAAATACTGTAAGGAATGTATTTCAGGTGAGAAATAAAAGTATAGAAAAATAGAAGCTTAAAAGGTTTGTCGAAAGAAGTTCAAGTGCTATGTCCGGGGAAGTTCAAAAATTCTTGCGACAGGAGTTCACCTTGTATTTCAAGGTCAAAAAACACAAAAAAGAAATTATTTTTTTGCGTTTTGAAACAATTCTCTCAATCCACAAAGAAGTTCACTTATTATTTAGGAACAATTTGATTTCAAAAATAAAATAACAAAAAGTTCAACTTTTAAAAATAGAGCGCTTCAAAATTTCATAAAAAATTTAAGAAAATAAAACCAGGAAGTCCATATTAAAAAGATGGAGAACTTAGATTTTCCTCATTATTAAAGAATGGAAACAAGAAGTTTACAAAATAAAATAACAAGATGTTCAACATTAAAAATAGAGCGCTTCAAAATTCATACTGGAGCAGTTTGATATTTATTTGAAAACAAAGAAGTTTAATTGGAAAAGGCAGAGAAGTTTGATATTTATTTGAAAAAAATCAGATTTTCTCTAATTACTAAAGAATAAAACCAATATGTTCAATTTCAAATAAGGAAGAAGTTCAATGTTTCTAAAAACCTCCAATTTTCACATTTCTAAAAATACACAATGAAGTTCAAATAAAAAGGTGGAGCGGTTCAATATATATAAAAAAACTTAGATATTTTCGCGTAACCAAGAGAAGTTCAAATTCATAACTACCGGAAGTTCATGTACTACACGGTGTGCATTTGTATGGAAAACAAAGAATGAAAAAGCAAAGGTTAAAAGTTTTGTTGCTAGAAGTTCAAGTGCTCAGCCCAAGAAAAGTTCAAAAATTCTTGTGAGAGAGGTTGAACAAAAATATGTGACAGAAGTTCAAGGAGAAAACAACGGGACGTTCAACTACTACACGAAATGCGTTTCAGATAAGAATATAAGAATAGAAAACCAAAAGCTTAAAAGGTTTGTTGCAAGAAGTTCACGTGGTCCTCCGTGCACGATGCAAAATTAATATTGCGGGGCATCCGACCTCCAATTACATGTTTGAAAATAGCAAAAAATGAAGTTCGACCTTCAATTGCATGTAATTCAATGTATGCACAAAAATGTGACAGAAGTTCATAATGAAAACAATGAGAAGTTCAATTACCGCAAGGAATGCATTTCAGGTCAGAATAAAAAGTATAGAAAAATAAAATCTTAAACAGTCTGTTTGCTAGAAGTTCAAGTGCTCTGTCAGGGGAAGTTCAAAAATTCTTGTGAGACAGGTTCACCTTCTATTTCCATGTTCGATTTTTTCCGTTTAAAAATCGAATAAAATTCTTTACTCAAAATATAAAAAGGTGAAGTTCAAATTGAAATAACAGAGAAGTTCAGAGTTTATTAAAACCTAGGATTTACCTCTTGAAAAAATAAAAAACAAGGCACCATTTTTTTACACTTTTAAAAACAACTCATAAATGAAAATAATGGTTGATAGAAGTTCAATTGCTTAGCGAGGAAAAGTTCAAAAAATTCTTGTGAGAGAGGTTCACCATGTATTTAGATGTCCAAAATACATTAAAAATACGTTTTTTTGTGCGTTTTTAAATAATTCTCTCAAACCAGAGAGAAGTTCAAAAGTGATCACAACCGGAAGTTCACGTACTACATGGTGGGTATTTCATACAAGAAAAATACAAATAAAGTGAAACAGAGTGAAGTTCAAACACACATGCCCCAGAAGTTCAACTACTTCATGCAATGCGAAAAAGAGCATGTCAAAAAATAGCACGTCAAAACAAAGTGAAGTTCAAACAGACATGCCCGAGAAGTTCAACTACTTCACACAGTGCATTTCCATTCACGATGAAGGCAGAAATCATGATCTTGTCATTTTCTAATTTACTTCAAAACAACAGGAATATCATTTGTGTAAGTTCAAGTCCTCGGTCGGAGAAAGTTAAAAAAATATTGTGAGATAGGTTTGTACAAAAAGAATATCATTTGTGTAACACTGAAGAAAACGGATGGGAAAATTACAAACAAAAAATATGTCACAGCAATCCGACGTGAAAACAGCAGGAAGTTCAACTACTACACTGAATGAATTTCACAACTACTACAACGTGAAAACCGTCGCGAGTATGAAAAAATGATCAACACAGAAAAGTTGCGTGTGTATAGCAGCTTTCCACCGGTATATCACTTGCTTAATTCCAGTGAGTGAATGAAGAGCTACGAGCAAAAAAAACACATGAAAAACAGAGTGAAGTTCAGGCAGAACTGCCACAGAAGTTCAAGTACTGTTTTGCGATAAAGGCAGAACGAGTGATCTCCCTGTTTCTGAAATTACTTGAAAGTGGCTGGGATTCAGAGAAAACCATCAACATAAAAATGTTTCGCATTTTTCGTAGCTTTTCAACAGTATATTATTTTCCCCGTTCCGATGAAGTTTGTAGAAATTACGGTGAAAATACATTTTTCGCCATTTTCAAAATCAACATAAACCGTAATGAATTTGGAGAAACAATATATAACATAAAGTTTCCCATTTGTTCAGGCTTTCCAACGCCATATCATTTGCTATGTTCGGATGTATGATTCAAAAAAAATATCGAAAATTCAAACTTTGTAGAACTTGTACCGTTTTCTAAATTACTCTTAAACCATTCAAAATTAGAAAAAACTTTCAACACGAAAAAAGCGCATTTTCATAAGCTTTCCAACGCGATATCATTTGTCTCAATTGGATTAGGCGTTTAGAAATGGCAATGAAAATATGAACTCGGTTGTTCGGTTTGTGAAATTTTACGATTTTCCACATTACTCTTTAACCATAGGGAATTAGAAAAAACTTTCAGCATGTGGAAGGAGCGGTTTTATAGCAGCTTTCCAATGCCATATTATTTGCCTCATTCCGATAAACAGTTTAGAAATGCGATAGAAAATACGATTCACATTTTTTGTATGAAGAAAAAACGGTTTTCAAAATTGCTCTTAAACCACTTATATTTTGCCAAAATTTTAACTTGGGTCATAATACTGGTGTCAATAGCTTTCCAATGGTATATCGCAAGCCCCATTTGGGCAATTTTGGCGGAAGTTCAACCTAGCACTAGGGGAAGTTCAGGTCGAACAAATCAGGCAGTAAAATTGCAAAAAACACAATTTCATCACGACCCAAGAGCAAAATCCGCCAGCAAGCGAGATTTCTATTTAAAACCGGTATTTAGTTGCTAAAAAACCTTTCTAGATTACACTAACATCATATAGAACACTACTAACCAGAATAATTCGCGGGGGAAGCCACGGTTGCAAAGATAGCCCGAAGGTCGGGTTCGTACAGAGGGAAGTTCAGGCGCGTGTACAAACAAAAATATGTCACAGAAGTTCAACGTGAAAATAGAATGAAGTTCAACTACTATGCTGAATGAATTTCAGATGAAAAACTTTTAAAATCGTTGCGAGTATGAAAAAATGATCAACATGGGAATGTTGCGTCTTTATAGCAGCTTTCCATCAGTTTATCACTTGCTCAATTCCGGTGAGTGGATGTAGAGCTAGGAGCAGTGGATAGAGATATACGAGGAAAAAAAGCACGTGAAAAACAGAGTGAAGTTCAAGGTTTCATACCGAGAAGTTCAGGTACTTCACGCGATGCATTTTTTGCGAATCTGTTTCACGTTAAAGACAAAACGAATGATCTTGATGTTTTTGAAATTACTTTAAAGTGGCAAGGAATCAGAGAAAACTGTCAACATGAAAAAGTTCCGCATTTTCCGTATCTTTTCAGCGGTATATTATTTGCGCCATTCCGATGAAGTTTGTAGAAAATATGGCGAAAATACATTTTTCGCCATTTTCGAAACTGACTTAAAACCGTAAAGAATTGGTAGAAATAATACATACCAAAAAGTTTCGCATTTTTTCAAGCTTTCCAATGCCATATCAATTGCTGGATTCGGACGCACGGTTAAAACATTAGCTCGAAAATATGAACTCGATAAGACTTGTACCATTTTCTAAATTACTTTTAAACCATTCAAAATGAAAGAGTAGCGCATGTTCATAAGATTTCCAACACCATATCATATGCTTCAATTAGATTAGCAGTTTAGAAATGACATTCAAAATACGAACTCGGCTGTTCAGTTTGCGGAATTTTACGTTTTTTCAAATTACTCTTTAACCATAGAGAAATATAGAAAACTTTCAACATGTGGAAGTAGCGGTTTTGTAGCAGCTTTCCAACGCCATATTATATGCCTCATTCCAATAAACGGTTTAGAAATGCGATCGAAAATATGATTCACAATTTTTTTTGTAGAAAAAACGGTTTTCAAAACTTCTCTTAAAATGCTTACATTTTGCCAAAATATTAAGTTGGGTCATGATACTGGTGTCCATAGCTTTCCAACGGTATATCGCAAGCCCCATTTGGGCAATGTTGACGGAAGTTCAACCTATTTCACAGGGAAGTTCAACGTACTACCAGCGGTGCAGGTCAAGTTGTGATCAGAATATTATTATCATCCAATGATCAGAATAGTG
>NC_041381.1:579671139-579677082 GCF_002162155.2 Triticum dicoccoides | reverse complement strand
CCCATTCCTGAATAAGCTATTCAGGAACCGTTCCTAACTGACAAAAAACAAATAAGCTAACTGTGCGTCATATTCTAGTTAACTGTCGTGCGGACTTTTTCTGGCACCGTTTTTTCGCACAGTTTTTTATAGTGAATTTTGAACCGTTTATCGGAATGATGCAAATAATATATCGTTGGATAGGTATTGAATAGGAGCAAAAAATCCATATTGATTGTTTTCCCAAAATCCTTACAGTTTATAAACAAAATTAAAAAAACTAAAAATTCTTCAAATGTGTTTTCCGTGTTTTTGTGAAAGAAATTTTGTCAGAATGACGCGTATGATATACCATTGGAAAGCTACGATTAGCCCGAACTTTGGTATATGTAACACCTTTTCAGATTCGATACGGTTTAAGAGCAGTTTTGAAAAAACTAATGTCATTTTCGTCATTTTTTTTCTAAATTGCTACAGTAGACGCTAACTTTTCAAGCTGAATAGGTAACTGCACTATGTTGAGCAAGCTAACTGCCGGAGATGCAAATACCTTTTTTTCTTTCATTCATTTTTTGTACGGGTGATGCTAACTGCCGGGACCAAAATAGCTAACTACCGGGCATTTCGGCAATTAACATCAAGTTAACTGCGAGACTAAAGACATTATTTTTTTTCTTTTATATTTTTTCTCGGGTTGAACTAACTGCGGGGCCTGAAATAGCTAACTGCCTGGGGCTCCGGCAGTTAACACCAAGTTAACTGCCGAGAGCGAAGACACTAAAAAAATATTTCATTCTTTCTTGTCAGGGTCACGCTAACTGTCATGAATGCTGAAGTTAACTACCACGCTAGCCGATGTTAACTGTCGGAGCTGCAAATACTTTTTTTCTTTCATTCATTTTTCGTACGGGTGAGGCTAACTGCCAGGACTGAAATAGCTAACTACTGGGCATTGCGGCATATAACATCAAGTTAACTGCCAGAGTGAAGACATTATTTTTTTTCCTTTTATATTTTTTCTCGAGCCGAACTAACTGCGGGGCCTGAAATAGCTAACTGCCGAGAGCGAAGACACTAAAAAAATATTTCATTCTTTCTTTTCGGGGTCACGCTAACTGTCATGAATGCCGAAGTTAACTACCACGCCGGCCGATGTTAACTGCCACTGTGGACGATTTTTTTAAATGGCCAAACTTTTTTCATTTTTTTTCTAATTCATTTTTTTACCGTGGTGACCATAACTGCAATGAATATTGGGGTTGCCTGCCACGCCAGCCGAAGTTAACTGCAACTGTTGAAATCCATGGAGATGTGCAGCTAACTGCTTGGGTTTTTCAAGTGAACATGTCTTATTTCATGATTTCAGTTGCAAAAAGATGGGTGGTGGGGAGTGACTATGTTATAGATTAATAAGTCAACTTCTACAGTTTTTGAAAGCAAACTAATACAGTTCGCTAACTACTACCTTCGCTCGCAACCAGAATGAACATGAGACTTTCGTTGGAGCCGCAGCGGGGTGGTGTGGTGCTCGCTGTACATGGATCTGACCGGACAGCTCCCATGCTTCTGGACCCGTACGGAATCTACCGGAGGTAGGAAGAAGCTAGTGGCGTCGGACGTGTGTGCACGCACAACTGCACAATCTCTTTTTCTAACTTCCACCATGGCTGAACTTAACTGTTGTCGAGGGAAGAACAAGAGGAGAACATTGGCAGGGAGGTTGGACGATGTAGAGGAGGAGGGGAGCTGGACGGGCGCGCTGGCAGTGCTGTCCTTCGATGCCCGTATCAGAGAGGCAGAATAGTCGCTTCCGGTTGTGCCCGTCCCCTTCGTCTCGCGCGCCTCATGACCTGCCTTGGAGAGGCAGCTCCATTCCTCTCTGCTAACTGCCCCCATGGTCGAATTTGTACTCGTGGTCGCTGACGTGGTGCCCATGGAGGTGGTGTGACAGGTCGGGGAAGGTGATAACATGCCCATGGTCAACAGGGAGCACACACATGCGGAACGATGAGCCCCCGCGATGGAGCAGAGAGGTGGTCGCCTGATGGCAGCCCGCGCGGTGATCCAGCTATGCAAGTCGTGGTGGTGGAGCAGAACCAGGGTAGGTGGAGCCTCCTCCTCAGGCCACCATGGGAGGAGAAGTCCACTGCCGCAGAAGCTGAGGGGGATATCGCCGGTGCCGCAGAAGCCAAGGGAGGATCTCCCCATGGCTCGTGGCGGTGGTGGTCAGGATCCTATGCCATGGATCTTGACGGGTCCCAAGGCAAGGCGAGGAACAGAGGAGGGCGCGAGGATGGGATCTCATGGATTGGCGGCACTGTCAGCGGGAGGTGGAGAGAGGAAGGTGGATCCCGTCGACAATTTCGTGGCGTGGCGCCCGACAGGGAAGGTGGAGCTCGCTCCCTCGCACCCTTCGGGATCAGGGCGGCGACGCGTCAGCGGGATGGGTGGTGGTGGCGCGCCAGTGGGGTAGTTCACCGGACACGAGCTCGCTCGCTCCCTCGCAGCGCTACCGCACTGCTCGCTCACTCACTCGCTCCCTTCGGGAAAAGAAACGGGTAGGAGTGGGGGGTGGTTTCTAAATAAGCTTATTTAGGAACTCTAGAAGGGGGTTCCTAAATAGTCCCACCCTCATACTATTCTGCTAATATTAGCAGAATAACTATTCTGCACACCACTTTTGTACTGCACGCTGAACGCAAGTGCACGTCATTCTTTGAACCAAGTGTGGTGCAGTACTCACACGAGCGAACTTCCTGTCGAAAAAAACTGCACGCGTTATTTTTTTGGTACTGTTTTTGCTCTAGATTTTTAACCGTTTATCGGAATGAGGCGTGTAATATACCATTGAAAAGCTATGGATTAGGCGCAATTTCGACATGTTGAACACTTTTCGAGATTCCACACGGTTTAAGAGCAGTTTTGAAAAGGGTGCGGCCCATGACGAGTGGCAGCGAGCGTTTTTTCGCGATTTCTTCTAAACCGCTCGTCGGAATGAACCAAACGATACGGCGTTGGATAGATATCATCGAGGCACATCTTTTTCATATATAAATTTTTCTCTAATTCCTTACGATTTAAGAGCAGTTTCAAATTTACTAAATCGCGGAATTATGTTTTTCAATTTTTTTTCAAATTTCCGGTACTGTTTTTGCTCCAGTTTTTGAACCGTCTATCGAAACGAGGCGTGTGATACGCCGTTGGAAAGCTACGAACAAGGCGCAACTTTCATATGTTGAAATATTTTTGCAATTCCTTACGGTTTTAAGTTAATTTTGAAAATCGTGCGGCGAACGACGAGTGGCAGCTGCCGTTTTTGGTGAAATTTAGCAAACCGCTGGTCGGAATGATTCAAACGATACGCCGTTGGAAAGATATCGACGATACACAACTCTTTCATGTAGAACACTCTCTCTAATTCTTTACGGTTTAAGAGGAATTTCGAATTTACCGAAATACGGACACTGTTTTTCGGGACACCCAAATCGACGTGGGTACTTCATCTGACTGAAAATCGCACTGCAACAGACGAAAAACCGCACTGCATCACACGGGGAAGAGAACTGCATGGTTTATTTTTATTCAAACATAAATTTTCAAGAACGAGAAAGTAGAGTGCACTTCACATCGGGTGTAAATGAACCACAACACTATCAAGAAGTGAACCACATCACTTTTTTTTGGTTTCATAACAATTTTTTTGCACTTACGGGATGAAGAACATCATATGACCGACCGCACTACTTCAGAATGAAAACTGCACTGCATCGGGTGGGCAAGCAAGCTGCATAATTTCTTTTGACAAACGTAAACTTTCTCTACACAAGTTTTTTGTGAGTTTTTGTTGTCTTTTTTTTCAACATTTTTTCATGAACGAAAGTGCACCGTAGAGACGAGGGCAAATGAACCGCGACACATGTTGAAGTGAACCTCATTGCTATTTTTTGTTTCGTTTAAAAAAGTCGCACTTTCATGTTGGGCACAAGTGAACAACATCACTCTTAAAAGTGAGCCACATCCGAGAACCAAGCGCACTGCAAGTGGTAGTGTAGTCGACTAAATTTGGAGACATGAAACAAATTGGACATCATACAGAGGGGTAATGAGTTGCTGCAACAAATGGAGTAATGAGCTGCTACAACAAATGGTGTGAACTACTTTTTTCAATCATCTCACAAACAAAACAAATTGCATTAGAAAAAGAAATGAACCTCTTGCATTAGAAAAAGAAGTGAACCTCATGCGGGGATTTCCCCCCCTTTTTTACAGAAGTGACCACTAAGGGGCTGCACTTTTTTCACAAAGTAAACCGCTATTGTTTTTACAAGTGAATAACAAAGAGTTTTCAAAGTGAAGTACATGATGTTTGAATAAATTATGAACAAGTGAAACCGAAGCAAAATTCAGAAAAAAACAATCGGGTCCCTAAAGGTCTATTGGCTGCACTTCCACTGATACAAAAGCGCACCACTCAAAAAAATACAAAATTGCAGCCTGCATGACATCAAACCACACCACCTTGCATACAGGCGACACCATTGGACTAAAGCAAAAAAAATATGCATAGTGAATTGCAACAGAAAATTCACAGTGAAGTGTCGGGGCACACTAATGAGCAATTGAGTTACGTTCGCAAGAATATGTTACTTCCATAGCAAAAAAGAAAAGAACTTTGCTGTGCCAAAACTGCATTTTGTCGATCAATAATCTGAAAAATTAAACTGCACTACAGTTTTAAAAGGGCACACACACTAACAGAACTACTTGTGGAGGCGCACTGCACCGCTAGCATACGATAGTCTCACAACTATCTCTCCCGTTGTTAACTGCATGCGTCTTGTAGCCGAGCTGCATGATGATGGCCACTCGAGAGAGGTGGAGAACGAGCCTATGGATGACTAGCCGGTGATGCCCCTGTTCTTGCCTGATCTTCCCTGCTGTGTGGACGGCATCGAGGTGGACTGGGAGCTGCGCAAGAGCACTACGTAAATTGGACGGCAGCGCCACCGGTGGGATGCCTGCAGCAAAAAAGAAAATTTGAAAGCATAGAAGGAATTCTGGGCTGCAAACCACATGGCGTGTGAGCTGCACTACCGCGATCACGAAATGCTCACCTCGTCGTTCTTGCAGCAGGCTGCAGAGCATAGAGTTGAACATCCATTGAGGGGCAGTCCCGGTCTCAAGCACCACCATGAACTGGGGTGTGGTTGTTGCCGTACACTTTCACGAACTGATGAAGAACACACAAAAAGAATCTGAAATGCAACTAGCACCCAAGCTAACTGCCCTACACAAATCACACAAAAAATTGAAGAAAAAAGAACTGCATACCCACAGTCAAGACGCATACAACCACACATTCATCTGCACACCAAAAATATGAGACAAAAAACTGCACACCCATGATCTCCCGCACTGTAGGATCACTCCTCCCGAACTGCACAACCCATGAGCAGTGGGCCGGCTAATCGACGGTGGGACGGCCGGGGGAGCACACTCCCTCCTCCCTCTGCCCATCCCACGCGCCTTCATCCTCTGTTAGAGAGGACGAAGAGGATCCGACAGTGAGAAGGCTCGGATCCGGTAGGGGTGGATGGATCTGGTCGACGCCGAGGGAAGGAGGTTCTCGACGCCATGGTGGACCGATCGTCATCGTGTGGATCTCACGGTTGGGGCTGGGCGGCGCGCCTCCATTTGATTTGGAGGTGGATGGCGCGGAGTTGGGGCCGGGGTGGCGTGGGTAGGCGGCGGTTGCCCTGGCCGGCGACAGAGGGAGGTGGTGGGTGGGATTGTTGCGGCGACCCATCGCCGGGACTCAGGAAGAAGGCTGGTCAGAGGCCCGTCGCCGGCAGGGTTTGAAGTTGGCCGGGCCGAGGTCGTGAGGGACCTGGGGCGGCGGGGGGTTCGATTTGTTCTGGCCGGGGCCGGGAGGGACCACCGTTGCAGGGTGTCGCGCCGTGGGTG
>NC_041381.1:579638745-579670701 GCF_002162155.2 Triticum dicoccoides | reverse complement strand
AGGAGGCTAGATGTGGGCCGGCACCGGGGGTGGATGATGGAGGGGGCGGCACCGGGGGAGGGGAGGAAGGTGGTTGGTCGTGGGGAATTGGGGGAGGCGTCGGTGGGGTGGTGTTTTTCTTTTTTTTCTGTTTGTGTCGCTCAGGTCGGGTGTTAGCAGAATAAGATGTTTTTGTGTGCAGAATAACACTCTCAAGGGTGTTATTAGAATAGACCCACCCAATATATATATATATATATATATATATATATATATATATATATATATTCACTTATTGCTATTTCTTCAAGCTGCCCTTTCTGCTAAGTGAATGTGATCGGACCCTTCCCCCTCTATGCTAAACTCAACCCAATCTTTTCACAAATTTTTCATGTGCGTTCTATTTGAAACTCGTTCAAAATCTTCACTATATCCTTGATTGCTGAAGAATTTGTGAATGGAACTTTTAACTTATCTTATTTAAATTTTCGGCTTTCCCGCTCAAATTGTTCCGCATCCCTCGACAATATTTATCTATTCACCCATGATCTCACACGAACGCCACCTCTCAGTACGTGGATGGCACATGTCAAGCGAATGAGAAGGGTGAGGGGAACGTTCATCCAATTTCTTCGGGCATACAGTTTTTCACTCCGACTATAAATACCCCCTCCCCTTACTCACTTTGTTTTTACTCCGCTCGTTCTCACTCCCACTCGAGCTTCTCAAACCCTAGCGTCGCCGCTACTTCATCATCGCCGGTGAGGAAGAGCCTCGACCTCATCGCCGTCGTACTCGCGCCGGCTGCGGATTTCTTCACTTCGCCACCGCCGTAGATGTCTTCCTCTGCCGAGTTAGGGCGTGGAAGATCTGAACTGACGAACTTCACATGTACACTTCCCAGTTCGTCGTGTTCTTCATCATGGATAATTAAAAGTTACTTTTACTACCCTCTTTGATTCAAATGTTTTCTTCAAAATCTTCAAAGGTGTTTATTCTTCAAATATTCACACACTGAACACCTCACATGTCATCTGCTCTTGATTCATTTCTCTAAGAAATAATTTTTCTTCAAGATTCCTCAATTGTGTGTACCTTCGATCTATACAACTCTAGAACCTAAGACAAAGAACGCTTAGTGAAATTCTTCAAGACTCATCTGGTCAAATTCCTCAAACTTATTCTTTTTGAAAAACCTTCCGAGAACGCATATGACCTCTCCAAATTCCTCGCAACTATACTCTGTTCACAGGAACTCATGTCTGCTGCTGAATCACTAGGTTCTCATCAACTTAACTCATTTGCAGTGTTCCTCGAAGAAAAGTTGCATACATCTTCAGAGAATTCCATTGTTCAAATTCCTCAACTGAAGAAAATGGCTGATGGTAAGAAGCCACGGAAGGGTGGAAAGAGGCCTGAGGTCAATACTGCTTTCGAGATCCCTGATGACATATACAAGGATTATTGCACTCCTGATGAGGCCAAATTTGGCAAAGAGGATAAAGATCAGCGCAAGGTGCGGATACAAAGGATAGAGAGGAGATGGGCACGGGAATGGAGGGAGTACAGATATGAAAGTCCCAAGTATATGAAGAAATTCACTCTCAACCCTCCATGCCCAAGACCTCCGTTGGAACATAGCCAATTAGCAGATCCCACCAGCCTCAAGCGTGGTGAGGATTATCCTGATGAATGGGCAAGCACCAGGCCAAATTGCCCAAACAGGCAAAAAAAAGTAGTGAGGAAATTTAATGAAGACTCTGCTATTGCTGCTACCGATGTTGAGGCCTCTGCAAGCAAGCCAAAGAAGGCCATGCCTAAGAAGCCTACTCACAAGCCAAGTGCTTCACCCTCAATGCCCTCACGGCCAAGTTCCTTGGCAATGCCCTCACGGCCAGATTCTTCAAAGCCCTCACGGCCAATTCCTCAATCTGCTCCTCCTTCAAAGTCCTCAGCTCCTCCGACAAAGTCCTCTGCTGCTCCAACTAAATCCTCTACACCTATGCATCTTGCCACGTGTCAAAGGACTACAGGCATCTCAATTGCCTCAGGTGCTTCTACAAGTTCCTCAGCTGCACCAAATTCCTCAACTGGCCCCTCTCTGTTGAAGAAAAAGGCCACTACTGGACGAGGCCCTTGACCAAGTCCTCACAAGAAGCAGGTCGCCTTTGAAGTGCCATCTGATGATGACGAGGCTGATGATGAAGAACTTGCTGAAATCATCAGAGACAGGCAGGCCAGGGCCGCTAGAGCCAAAGGCAGCAATGTGCCAATGTTACAGGATCCGAAGTTGATCCTAGATTTCATCGATCTATGGAACAAGGACCCCAACACACCTTTGCCGAAGATGAACCTCACTCCTGGTCAAAGTCATGTTTTGACTGCCTTCATTGAAGAAGAAAAATGGACATATGAAGAAGGAAGAAGAGTGAAGAAAACGCAGTACAAGAAAGAGCGCTTTCTAAGGGAAAATGTTCTGAAGCTTTCCCCTGAACAACTCGTTGCCTTACAAGCTGAGATCAAGCAACTGAGTGATGAATTTGATCGCTACTATGTTGACTGGCTTGGAGCTAAAGTCAGATTTGTGAAGATTACTGATAAATTCACTTCAAATGTTGCAGCCACAACGCAACAAGAAAATCCTCAGGCTAATGCATCTGCACAGCCTACTGAAGAACATGCTAGCATCGCTGATGATAATCAGGCTGCTGAAGAAAATGAAAGTACTAGGGCTGATGACTGCATTCGAGCCGCTGAAGAAATTGCAAGGGCATCTACTAGTGTTGCGCCTGAAGAAAATGAAGAAGTTAGGGCAACTGCTTTAGTTGTGCCTGAAGAAAATGAACCAAACTCCTCTGCTCCTCCTGCACCAATGCCAACTCCAATCCTTCCATCTGCGTCAGATGTGAAGAAGACTAAGGCTGCAGAGCGTGCAGCTGTGAATAAAAGGAAGGCATCAACTTCATCACATTATTCAGCTCCGAAGAAGATGAAGCCTTTGACTAGCTCAGTTGACAACCCGATTGATGTCGTTCCTGTCTCATTCATGCCATCAAACGATCTTGTTCCTTTTGATGAAGATTATGTGATTCCATGTGAATTAGATGATGAAATTCCTTCTGCTGCTTCGTCAGAGCAGTTGGATGAAGAAATTGAAGTGGATGCAATCCCTTCAACACCAGTTGTCTCCTCGCCCATGCCTCAGTTTACTATTGAAGAGGCCGGCGTTGAAGAAATGGAAGATGAAGATGTGGACATTGGATGTACCACACCTGTGTTGAATGATGACTTTTGGGAAAGTTAGCACCCAAACTCTCCAATGTTTGCTCCACTTCAACAAATTCATCAGTCCCCTGTTGCTACTGAAGTACAAATGGGATCTAAAGAACCTCATGCAACCCCATCTGTCCATGAAGAAATTCCAGCCACTAGTGCTGATGAAAATGTTAATGAAGAAGTGAAGACCCAGGCTGCAACTGAAGAAGAGCCTAAAATTCCTCAGCCAGTAAATCCTGAGATTGAGATTCCTGAGGTGGTGATGCAATTGACTGATACTCCTCAGCCCAAGCCAAAGGATCCCTTCTCGAAGAAGCAGAAATTCAAGGCTGATGATTTCTTCGGCGAGCACGTATTCTTCACTGATTATAATCCCTATGATTCTGCTCGTCTTAGAAGGAAGCACTTCTGGACTGCCAGCCAGGCCAGTTTCTATTCTTCATTGCTTTTCGACAAAGACAAAGTCTTCGACCATGAGCATATTCCTCACGTGGACATGGAATCAATGCCTTGCTCTTCTCCAGTCCTCAATGTGCTTCAAGATGCAGGACTGCTCAACTTTTGTTCTCACATTGTTGATTGGAATGAAGAGCTTATTCTTCAGTTCTACGCAATGTTGCACATCATAGGTGATGCTGATGATATCAACACTTGGGTGTTGGACTGGATGACCGAAAATACTCATTACAAAGCACCGGCCACTGAATTACTTCATGCCCTGCCAATCAGTCCTCCAATTAGTCCTCCACCTGAAGGTGCTCGTTGTCTGTACCAAGAACCTGAAGTCACTGCTCATTACATGCAAGTGCTAATGAAGCCTCTGAAGCCTGTTCAAGCCCCAAGGACCAAATTCTGACGAAGACTTTGAGTCCTATCAAGGCCACGACTCATCTGATGAGGAAATTGTTGGCATCATGAAGAATCTGCTATTCAACATCATGCATGGCATCCCTGTTAATTATCATGATTTCTTCATGAGGACTCTGGCAAATGTTGCACTTTCTTCGTTTGAGCTGAAGCCTTATGCTCCTTGGATTATGAGATTCCTCATAACAAGGTCTTCACTCAACTACAAAGCTAATTTTCAGAATCACCTCAGCTACTTGCCCTGATTGAAGTCCTCAAGCAGACATATTCCTCAGCTGATGAGAAGGGCAAGGCATCGACTGTTATTGATGAAGGCATTCGTCCATTGGATGGTCAGGTCCGTAAAGCTGCATCTTATTGCACCAATGACGACTCTGCCACTCATGATTCTGCTGCCAATGCACCCAAGTCAAATCCTCAAGCCACTGCTCCTCGTGTGATGACTGACCGAGAACTGCTTCTTAGTCTTCACAAGAAGGTGGATCGAAACCACAAATGGGTTAAGCGTCAGTTTGGTTCTATTCTTCACAACATGACTACTACACATAATGCAGTGAAGAAAAACCATTACTACCTCTATGAAGTCTTCGATCGCACCTGGGCTATTCTGTCACATATATATGGTGAAGAAGATCTGAAGAAATTGGGTTTCAAGGAAGATTTTTACTAGTCTGCCCTCAACCGAAGAAATACAAGAATGTCAAGATTCCTTCCTTGGTAACTAGTTCATATTCTTCATCACGCGACATAGACGAGTATGACGACTTGGACGACACTGCGGCAGGCCCTACAACAACACACGGCTCCAACAACGCTGGCGCTCCTCCATCATCATAATATTCTTTAAGGGCGTTAGTCCTCATTTGCAACCATTTTGGTCATTCGATGACAAAGGGGAGAAATTTGAGTTACTCTTCAAGTGGGTCTATCATATATGGGCGTTTTTTGCTAAGTTACAATTCTCGTTATTTTGATGACTTTGCTGGATTGAGTTGTAAACTTAAACTCTATGGTGACCTGATACTTTTGCTGAGTTCTTCTGCATGCTTATTCCTCATTAATGTCAATGCACGCATGCTGAATTACATCAGTCACCATATTTCATCATGCATTCCAAATTCTTCATATTATATGTCAAATGCGTGTATGAATTACACGATATAGGGGGAGATCTCTATCGGTGTCAAAACCGGCGGATCTCGGGTGGGGGTCCCGATCTGTGCGTCTTATGCTGATGGTAACAGGAAGCAAGGGACACAATGTTTAGCCAGGTTCGGGACCTCTCGATGGAGGTAAAACCCTACTTCCTGCTTGATTAATATTGAAGATATGAGTAGTACAAGAGTAGATCTACCACGAGATCATAGAGGCTAAACCCTAGAAGCTAGCCTATGATGATTACGATTGTAATTCTGATCGGCCTTCTAAGGACCAACCTCTCCGGTTTATATAAACATCGGAGAGGGCTAGGGTTTACAGGGAGTCGGTTACAAGGAAGGAAATACAATATCCGGATCGCCAAGCTTGTCTTCCACGCAAAGGAGAGTCCCATCCGAACATGGACGGAGTCTTGAGTCTTGTATCTTCACGCTCCAATAGTCCGGACGATCTATATAGTCCGGCTGTCCGGATACCCCCTAATCTAGGAATCCCTCAGTAGCACCTGAACCAGGCTTCAATGACGATGAGTTCGGCGTGCATTCTTGTCTTCGGCATTGCAAGGCGGGTTCCATCTCCGAATACTCCAAAATAATTATCGAACACTTAGACCGTGTCCGGATCTGCGAGATGACCCCCACATACTGTCATAGGGAATACAGCATAAATCTGATCTGCTGGCAATCTTCGTGCGTCGTGTCCTTGCATCGTGGCCCGGCCCAACACGAACCGGTATTTCTTGGCCTACCTCGACTCGCGTTGTGAGGCGGTTTTACTGGCACGCCCTTCCAAAGCAGAGATCGTGCTCCTCTTATTACGGGATCTTCCATCAATATGGGCGTGCCCAACCCCACGACGACCGATGGTATGACTCCACGTTCTTTTAGATAAGTCTCAAGCAGTCATGCTGAGGACTCTTGATATTCACCCCCTTTATAAAGGGGTCGAGGCCTATACCTCTTTTCCACCACCCTTGCGCCCTTTCGCATCTCGAGTTCTAACACCTGAAACCAAAATCCAAACAACCCAGATCCTTCAATATGTCCGGACCCAACTCTCAGGGACGGTGGGTGGCCTCCTCGATCCAAGAGGAGGACATTGCGAGGCTTAGGGAGGTCGGATATCTGACCGCCGACATCCAGCACAAGCTTCCTGCTCCAGGGCAGGTCATCCCTACACCGGAGCCCAATGAGAGCATCGTGTTTGTTCCTCACTTCCTCCGCGGCTTGGGACTCACCCTTGATCCCTTCGTGAGGGGGCTCATGTTCTATTACAGGCTAAATTTTCATGATCTAGCTCCGGACGCTATCCTCCATATCTCGTCGTTCATCATTGTGTGTGAGGCTTTTCTCCACGTTGCTCCACACTTCGGCTTATGGCTCAAGACCTTCAATGTGAATCCGAAGATGATCGAGGGGCGACATGCGGAGTGCAGAGGTGCCATAATAAGCAGGAACGCTGATGCCCCATGGCCAGAGGGTTCTTTCCCAGAAGTATCTGATATATGGCAGCGGAGGTGGTTTTATATCACGGCTCCTAGAGGCACAAAGTGGGTGACCGCCCCCGAGTTTCGCTCGGGCCCTCCGTCGCAATTGGTGTCATGGACCGACGTAGGACGGAGTTGGGGGCCCGCTGGTGATGTACCAATACTACAGAGCCGTATCCGGGAGCTTCTTGAGAAGGACATTAACCTTGTCAGCATAATTCAAGTAATCCTAATCCGACAGATGTTGCCGTGCAAACGCCAGCCTCTCCGGATGTGGGAGTTCAATCCGGATGGTCCGCAGACTATTAAGCACTTCTTCGGCCTGACGCTCGAAGGGATGTGTAAATTATTCTTCAGACCAGAAGTAAAGTGTCCGGACACCATCGAGGATGCGGGCCTAAGCTGCAATCGCCTAGATACCCAAGTAAGTAACCATGAAACTGGACACTTTGTTTATATTTGTCATAGTCATTATTCTGAGAACCCTCCGTGGCCAGGCATGGCTCAGCAAGGCAGAGAGAATCAGGTGTCTGACGCCACTTCCCGAGGGCTCGCCTAGTCCTACCATAGACAAGATGCTTGGCCTGGTGCTTAGCAAAATGCCCTCAGGGAAAGATGAAGGAAAGGACAGTGAAGCCGAACTTCATACACTGCGCATCCGAACCAGGGGAATTTCTTCCTCCCCAAAGGAGGATAGTCGGGGAGGGGAATCCAAGGCCTCCTCCCCGCGCGGGAAGAAATGGGTCGCCTCCGAAGAATTGGAGACGGAGATGCCCACGCAGGGGAAGAAAGCGTCGCCAGGGGGCTCTGCCCCGACAGGCATTTGCACCACATCATGCCCGCCAATGGGCCAGCCCTCAATCGAGCTGTGAGTTAATCGTTAATTCGAAAGTGCTGCATTTCTCCGAGATCAATAATCCAGGATTCATTTTTGCAGCCCGGCGAGCAGCTCCTCTCAACAGAGTTCGTCTTCTGGGGATCTTCCTCCGGAGATGATGGAGAGCGAGACCCCACCCACCTCTCCACCTCATGAGGCGGGCGACACAGAGGTGTCATCACGGAGGAGTCCGGATCTGCTGAAGGCGGGAGCTAATATGTCAGTCACCCTGAGCCCGGAGCGTTCGGCTCCCACGGGGGGCGATGGGGAGGGTCCGGTACAATCCAGTGTCCGACCGGACATATTGACGGGCCTTCTGGAGTGAATTACGCTCTCGGAGGAGCACTTCTCATTAATGAGCACGGTGCTCAAGAAGATTTCATCTGCCACAAGCTGTTTGAATGAAGCATTTACAAGCCTGCTCAGAGGCTTTGAGGTATGTAGTGAAAAATACACTATTTTTGGCAGTGAGGCACGCGCTAGGTGTGTTCCATATGGATAGTAGCCCCTGTGACTCAGGTTGCCCACCCTAGGCAGCAAACGGGGGAACATATTGTGTAAGTAATGATTGCGCTGTACATATGCGCAGATATCTAAGGGTCCGGCCGCCGGCCAGTCTATTGAAGTTTCTGAACTAAGGAGGAAGATCGGAACTATTGATGCCGATATTGCGCTGGTGAACGAGCGGCTGAACGAATCACAAGGTATGTGCTCTACTTTTCCTTAGTATGTTGTATAGGAAAATATGAGAGTGGCATAATATTAATGCGACATGTTTGGACTGCAGACAGAGCTGCTGCCATGGAAGCCCCGAGGGCGGAACTTGCCCAAGCCAAAGAACAAGCTCGGGCTAGCAATGCGGCTGCCCTAAAGGAGGTCGAAGAATTGAGAGCCGAACAGGCTGCTCATCGCCGAAGCGAGGAAAAGATAGCCAAAATGGCTGTGGAGTTGAAGAATGCTGCCGACCGGTATGAGCTCCTTGAAAAGGAGAATCAAGCTAATTTGGCTGACCTGAACAAAGCACTTAACGCCACCAAGGAGATGCGGACCAAAGTCAGGGGTGTGCGGGAGGAGCTTCGACAAGCCGGTAAAATAGCGGCTGGGGGCTCCTATCCACGGCGGACGAAGTTTTTGGATCCGAAGTATGCTCCCCTGGATGGACGCTGGAGTCCTGCAGACGCGTATGTGGACTTGGCGAAGAGTACAGCCGATGCAGCCAGGTTTTTCGAGAATCAAGGTGATAAATAAGTGGAGAAGCTTTTCTGGTCGTAATTCAATGCTCCCGCGTGCGCTGCTGTTGAGTGATAATTCTTCGAGTGGATGAACAGTCTCTCGCTATATCATGACAGTCAGTTTTCGGCTTTCTCTACTGAGGTGCTCGTCCGGAATAACCGGGGCACAATCGCAGCAGTTCTCCTTTGTCCGCCTTAGCCGATAAGAACAAAACGTAAGGCGGCAAACCCAGGAGCCGGGGAAACCCAACATTTTACCAAAGACATGATTCGGAGCTGATGCATATAAGGCCAAACTCGTGATGCCGAACACTCCCGAAGGTATTCGGACTTCATAGCAAAAAATGGGCTGAAGAGCGCCCTTTTATTATAAACCCTGTATTTCCATGTACGTGCATTGATCTGCCGCGACGAAATGCCAATAACGGCAGTATCCTTTGTGGGTATAGTAACCATGGGATGTGTGACCAACAAGAGGCAATATAAAAGGTTTACACAGGGGCTTAATCTAAAGAGAAACCTTTGAGCGGGGCCCTGCTTCACGTCTGCGCCTTTGTCTATGTTGTGCTGTTTCCTGGAAGGGTATCGCACCCATTGTGTCTGTAAAAAAAGAAAAACTTGTGTAAAAAGAGTACAATGTAAGCGTGCGACGGAGGATAAAAGTGTAAGGCATTGGCATGTAAATAAGGCTAGGCCGACGGTGGGGTTTTATTAAATATTTATAGCCCCTGGTGTCCTCTATGGTATTGCATATACGGCGCCCTGGCTCACTTTTATCCGGGCTGCCGGACTCGTCTAACCGTGTCAATGGTCTTAACGACTAGTCATGTTTTTTGGTATCGAAGGCCGCTTAGAGTCCGGCAGCTAGGGTCGTTGCGTATTCATCCACGCGTGAAGAGCGCTTTGTGTTTTCATTAACGGTGATGATGCCACGTGGACCGGGCATCCTGAGTGTAAGGTAGGCGTAGTGTGGTACTACGTTGAAGCGGGCGAAGGCCGCTCTTCCAAGCAATGCGTGCTAGCCGCTTTGGAAGGGTGCGATGGTGAAGAGTAGTTCTTCGCTTCTGTAGTTGCCTGGGGAGCCGAATGTTACCTCCAGTACGACAGAGCCCCTTCCGTAGGCTTCAACGCCTGGTGTCACCCCTTCAAAGGTGGTGCTGTTTTGGCTAATTCTGGATGGGTCTATCCCCATCCTGCGGACAGTGTCCTGGTATATTAAATTGAGACTGCTGTCGCCGTCCATGAGGACGTGGGTGAGATGGTATCCGTCAATTATTGGGTCAAGTACTAAGGCCTCTGATCCCCCGCGCCGAATACTAGTCAGGCAGTCCGTGTGATCGAAAGTGATCGGATAAGCCATCCAGTAGTTAGGTGTGGGTACGATGGGCTCTATAGCGTATGCGTCTTTGAGCGCGCGTTCGTGCCTTCTCGTGGATGTGTGAGTCGTGTGGATGATGTTTACTGTTTTAACCTCTGGTGGGAATTTTTTCTGTCCCCCAGTGTTCGGCTGGCGATGTTCATCCTCGTCTTCACTTGGTGTTTCCCTTCCCTTGTGTTCGGCATTTAATTTGCCGGCCTGCTTGAAGACCCAGCACTCTGTGTGCGTGTGGTTCGCAGGTTTGTCAGGGGTGCCATGAATTTGGCACAGTCTGTCCAGGACTCTGTTCAGACCGGATGGTCCCTCTTTACTGCCTTTAAATGGTTTCTTTTGCTGATCGGGTCGAGAGCCCCTGAATCCGGTGTTGACCGTTGTGTTGTCCGGGCTCTCTTCCTTGTTATGACATTTGTTTTTATTATGCCGTGGCTTCCCGTTGTCGTCCCTTATTTCGGATGTGCTTGGGTCGCTGGTGCCTTTACGGGCCAACCAGCTATCTTCTCCCGCGCAAAAGAGGGTCATAAGGCTTGTTAGGGCTGCCATTGTCATTTGCTTTTCTTGGCCGAGGTGTCTGGCAAGCCACTCGTCGCGGATGCTGTGTTTGAATGCCGCTAAGGCTTCGGCGTCCGGACAATCAACAATTTGATTCTTCTTAGTGAGGAATCTGTTCCAAAGCTTGCGGGCGGACTCTCCGAGCTGTTGGATTATGTGACTTAAATCGTCCGCATCCGGAGGCCGGACATAAGTCCCTTGAAAATTGGCCCTGAAAGCGTCCTCAAGTTCCTCCCAGCTCCCAATTGAATTTTCGGGGAGGCTTTTCAACCAGTGTCGAGATGGTCCCTTCAACTTGAGGGAAAGTATTTGATGGCGTGGAGGTCATCCCCACGAGCCATATGAATATGTAGGATAAAATCCTCGATCCAGACCCCTAGGTCTGTCGTTCCGTCGGATGCCTCTATGTTCCCGGGTTTGAAACCCTGTGGAAATTCATGGTCCAGTACTTCTTCGGTGAAGCACAGGGGGTGAGCAGCCCCTCTGTATCTGGACGCGCTCTGGCATGCCGTCGGCTATTGTTGTGTCCGGTGCTTGTTCCGAACAGGTATTCGATTGGTATAATCGTTTTGGTGACCATAATCCCGCACCGGGGTGTGTCCTTTAGATCTGTAGATGGACCTAGACGCGCCGGCTTTCTTGTCCAGGTGCTCGCGCAGATCGTGCGATGCGTCGGTAGCTACTCTGTTGCGGTTATGAAGTGGTGCGTCCGGCCTCCTGGTCATGTTTCCTTTTGGTGGAACGGCCTCGTCGTCGAATTCCGGCAGTAGCTTGTGTTTTGTATAGCTCTTTGTATGGCGATCATCGCCGTATCTTTTTTCAGTGTCTAGCACTTTATTCCATCTGTGATTGAGCGTTTCCTGTGCGGCTTTTAGCCTTTGCTTCTGCTTCTTTAGACTTCTCGCGGTGGCCATAAGCTTTCTGTGGAGGTTATCTCGTTCCACGCGTTTTTCCGGGATGATGAATGCATCGTCATCTGGACTATGTTCTTGTCCTGGGGCGGTTTGATGAGCTCGTCCCTTGGGATCATTGTGATCGGGTGTCTGCTCCGAACTGTGTTCGGCGTGACCTTGCTCGTCCTGCTCCATCGCTGGGTCCGTATGGTCATTGTTGCCTCCGGAGTTGACTGGGGTGTCGATCTTTCTGGCACTCTTGTCGCTATTTTTACTATTGCTGGACTTGGAATGGTGTTTGCAACATCGCTTTGGTTTTTTCCCGGGGGTTTTGTCTTCCGGATTGTCCTATTTGTCACCTTTGTCTTCTTTGGGGGTGTCTACCATGTAGACGTCGTATGATGAAGTGGCTGTCCAGCGCCCCGTGGGTGGTGGTCCTAGATCGTCCCCTACATCGTCGTCCATACCATCGATGTTATTGGGGTCGGAGTCAAGCATGTCTGTTAGGTCATCGATAGTGGCTATAAAGTGGGTGGTGGGTGGGGTGCGATTTTCTTCGTCTTCCGTATCCCACACGGGTCGGACATAGTTTGACTAGGAGTCTTCTGACAGAGAGAGACACCTTAGTGAATTTAGCACGTCTTCGAAGGGTGAGTGCTGAAAGATATCTGCGGCGACGAATTCCATAACCGGGGCCCAGCTAGATTCAATGGGCTTGGATGCGCGCGGTCCGGAACTCACGATTGGAGACGAGTCCGGGGGTCCGGATATACAGATCTCTTTATTGAGAGGAGTCTGTGTTCGGCTCTAAAGCCAATGAGTGTGCGGTCTTCGGGGTGAGGTCCATCCACCCGTCCTCACAAGGCACGTCCTACTCTGGAGCAAAGTCCGGAGCGGTGGCAGGTGCGATATTCCGAATACTGTCCGGCTGCTGACCTAGGTCATGCTCGTCATGTTTGTTCGGCGCGCCTGACACAGGCCCGAATCCGTCGCAGATCAAGTCTCCGCGGATGTCGGAGGTGTAGTTTTGGGTTCCAAACCTGACCTGATGGCCTAGGGCGTAGCTATCGATCTGCTCCAGATGGCCAAGCGAGTTGGCCCGTAGTAAGAAGCTGCCGAACACGAAGATCTGTTCGGGGAGAAAAGTCTCACCGAGGGCATCGTGGTTGAAGGTTGGAGAAGCCATCTAGCCTTGCAGCGACGACACAGAGGAACCCTCAATGAAAGCACCAATGTCGGTGTCAAAACCGGCGGATCTCGGGTAGGGGGTCTCGATCTGTGCGTCTTAGGCTGATGGTAACAGGAAGCAAGGGACACAATGTTTACCCAGGTTCGGGCCCTCTCGATGGAGTTAAAACCCTACTTCCTGCTTGATTAATATTGAAGATATGAGTAGTACAAGAGTAGATTTACCACGAGATCGTAGAGGCTAAACCCTAGAAGCTAGCCTATGATGATTATGATTGTAATTGTGATCGGCCTTCTAAGGACCAACCTCTCCGGTTTATATAGACACCAGAGAGGGCTAGGGTTTACACGGAGTCGGTTACAAGGAAGGAAATACAATATACGGATCGCCAAGCTTGTCTTCCACGCAAAGGAGAGTCCCATCCGGACATGGGACAGAGTCTTGAGTCTTGTATCTTCACGCTCCAATAGTCCGGACGATGTATATAGTCCGGCTGTCCGGATACCCCCTAATCCAGGACTCCCTCAATCTCCATGATTATACTCTTCAAGTGTGCATTGCTTCAAAAGCAAATTCCTCACTATGCACATCTGCAGGGGCAGTTCTTCTATATCTTGCAATCAAATTCCTCAATATCAGTATTTACACTTCATATGTTTATCCCCGTTCAAAACCAAACCTATATTGTCATCAATCACCAAAAAGGGGGAGATTGTAAGTACATCTAGTGCCCCTTAGTGATTTTGGTGTATTGAAGACTTATAGGTTAAGGGACTGATGCGTTTGTAAGTGTACACAGGTCTATAATTCTATGAGGAGTTTGATAATTACAGAGAAAGTCGACCCCTAAAAATGAAGTTCTTCGACTGAAGACTTTGGATTTCTGAAGACTTTGAAAGTGAAGAAATTCGTGTGACCGTGAAGACTTGGAATTCATTAGAGGAACATGAAGCGTGAAGACTTTTGTTTTCGTAGTTTCATTTTCTCTTTCTTGAGTCATAGGAGACACCGTACTGTTAAAGGTGGTCGAGGAAATACGAAGGAAAAATTTCCATGTGATGCTCAACTCAAAATCCTACACCTACCAATCCCTTCGAGTGAAGCCATTGGAAATCTCATACAGTTCAGTCAATTTCTTTAGTAACAGAGACAAAATTCTTCTGGTCACTGAGGAGTTAGGAATTCGCCAGTGCGGATTGCCTACACAGTGAGGAACATGATAGCCTTGAGGAATTTGAGAGTCAAAATTCCGACCGTTGTTGTGCTATGCGCTAGCTGTCCCAAAATATCTAACCACCTAACAGTCATATCGTTGAAGGGCATTTATGTATTATCATGTTGGGATGCTCCCTAGGCTATAAATAGCCGCCACCTACAACCACTAGCTGGTTGGCTGCTCCGAGAGAAACTAACACTTGTCATTTGAGAGCATCCCATCCTCCGAGGACTTTGAGCGAAAATCATCGAGTGAGGAAAACCCAAACCCAAACACCTTCAAACCCAAAGTGATTGAGCATCACTGAAGAGATTGATCCTGTGTGGATCCGACGCTTGTTACCTTTGAAGACTGTGCTTCTTCCAGTCGGTTAGGTGTCATGGTCTAGAGCATCCAAGAGGAATTGTGGATCGCCGAGTGACTGAGTCTGTGAAGGTTTGGAAGTCACCTGAAGACTTACCACGAGTGATTGGGCGAGGTCTGTGTGACCTTAGCTCAAGGAGAATGCGGTGAGGACTGTGTGTCCGGGACTGTGTGTCCTCAGGTTTAAATACCTAGCCGCTCCAACCAGATGTACAACTGAGATAGCAGTTGGAACTGGTCTACCAAATCATTCTCTTCACCAAGCTTACTGGTTCTATTTCCTCAACTCTTTCATTTCCTCATTTCAGTTGTTGTGTGCTTGTTCATATCTATGTGAAGACTTTGACTGAAGACTTTCTCAATTTCCTCAGTTCAATTTCTTTAGTCTGTCCATCTTCATCCTGTGTTATCATGTGTTTACGCTTTCTGTACTCTGTGCTTGTCTTCATCTCATCATGATGACTATGCTTGTTTTCTGTTATGTTTACTTTTGAGTACTTATTCCGCTGCAAGTAGTTCTTTGCTAAGGAATTTCCTCACCAGCAAATTCCTGAGTGAAGAATTCATAAAAATCGCCTATTCACCCCCCCCCCCTCTAGTCGATATAACACACTTTCAAAAGACTAGTTCATGGCACACTCTCAAATCGAAGGCATGCATAGTTCATTCCATCTTGCACGATAGAGCCTTATTGGGTCACATGAGGCCATTTTCCTTTCTTGTCACGCGCCTCATCCTCCTCTTGGGCTTCACGAACCCTTGCAAAATTTCTTGCCCTCCCCTCCTCACGCTTCTTTTGCTCCATCTTCTCCTTCTGACAACGCTCTTCATCCAAACCTCTCTGAAATGCTTCTGCAAACAACGGCTGTCTCCTTAGACAATCCCGATGTTGATCCTTTTTAACATCTTCTGGCACATATTGATCTATCCACGTGAAGTAGTTGCAAAGTGGAGGCGGTGACTACGTAGGAAGAACGAATTTGGTTATTAGTATTATAGGGTCAAGTTGAAGCAATGTTGAGAATACTCTTTGAACTCGAACAACATACCAGCGGTACATCATAGCCGTGAGTTAGACGAGGACGATCATATGAATAGTTGGGACAAACAAAAAACCTTCTTCCTTCTGTCCATGACTTCTTGTCATCGGTGGATACCTTCACTTTGCAAACATCTCCACACCAGCATGATGGAGTTTTCATATCTTTCTCCTTCACCTTGTCCAACTTGCCATCTACCAACTTGTCCGGCATATCGCGGTTAGCACACGGGGGCCTTGTCATGGAACCGGATGAAGCCATGCCTATAAATAAACATTTGGTTGTTAGTAAAGAGAATAAGAATGCATAGTATAGATGCAAGAAAAACAATAAATAAAAACGAATTAAATCAACAAAACTAATTACCATTCATATTATTTCAACCATTTGGGTAAAGCAAAATGTCAACAGGCCTTCCTCCATCAACCCTTCTCGTCCTATGACCACGACCACTGGCTCCTCTAAGAATCAACCGTCCTCCACACCCACCAATAGTGCCTCCTCGTCCACTACCTCTAAGACTCGACCATCCACCACGCCCACCACGTCCACCACGGCCACCACTCGTACCTCCTCGTGTGCCACCGGAACTTCCTCTTTGGCCACCCGTTTCACTAGTGGGAGTGTTGGCATTGGTCCGTGGCCTTTTGGTGCATTTCCTAACATCGTGTCCTGGCTCATCACATTGACCACAACTATTGATGTCCGACGCCTCGATAAAATGGCCGTTGCCAAATTGTTTCATTCTGGTGTACCCAGCTAGATCATCCATGTCACTCCTAAACCTCTTCTTTCTTCTTCTTACCTTTGTAGGCACCGCAAGTTTGGGATCGGGAACGATGTGTGGCCCATAATACTGAGGCCATTGTGACTGATTGAGGAAGGGATGATACCTAGGAGCCCATGTCAACTTCGTTTATTCCAATGTGAAATCATGCAACCGCATGATGGTACCAACGAACACCCTTGAGCACATTGTTGAAGCATTCCACCATGTTACTTGTCATGTCTCCGTATCTGAAACCTCCTCGTTGTGAGCACGTGACCACTTATGCTTCTCCGGAAAATGCCTTGTCAAGAATTCTCCCCCTCCTTTGTTCTTCTCCAACTCTCCAACGCCTTCAATAGTTTATCATAGCGGGTTTGGAATGTGTTGGTGTTCAATGCCACACAAACATGGGTAAGATCCTTATAAAACTCCTTACTCTTGCATGCCCGGTAAAAGTTTGCCACGAAGTGCCTCCTGCACCAATGGTGTTGGAGCATTTGATATCCTAGAATGTCAGCTTCTATTGCTTTGACAATCCCATGATGGCGATCCGATATGATGCACACCTCTCTTTTGGGGCCAATCACCTTTTTATTGGAAAGTATATGTCACAGGGGCTATTTTGCAAAAAGAATCAATTAAACCAGAATTACGGATCCAAAGTTATGGCCTAATGAAGTTTAAATTTGAATATGTTCAATTTCAAATTTCAAAACTTCAAAATTATTTTTGGTTGGGTTTACTAGATAGATAATCAGTAGGGAAAAGAATCATCTAATTTGGATTAACAAAACTAAAGATATGATAAAAGAAAAATAAAATCTGAATCTGAATTTGAAAGCGTTAAATTTCGGCCGGCCGTTGCAGAGGTGCCATATGGCGTGTTGCGAGCGGCTGTGATCGTTTACTGCGGGCGGGTGGCCGAGGCTTAGGGTATTCGGCAGCAGCGACTGAAAAAAACTATTCCTAGCGATTGGTCGGAATGCGTCTGCTACTGAGGCTATACGGCGGACATTCGCTAATTAGAGGATACCGGTTCAATAAATAAATAAATAAACATAGCTGATATAATCTAGATGCTAGATTTTAAATCGAGCGGGTGGAAGGGCTCGGTGACTTACAGCGGTGGCGGACATCGTCGGCGGCGGAGAAGATGGCCGCAACAGTCGGGCGTCGGGGGGACGGTGACTCTCAGAGTCGGGGGAGGGTACAACGGGGTACTTCAGATCTCGAGGATGGCGAGGGTTGCGTCAGTGGTGTCGAGTGCTTGCGGTGGAGACGAAGGCGAGCGGCTGGAGCGATACGAACTCCGGCGAGATTCAAAAGTTATCGGGGACGTCGTTCCCGTGTGGAACTGCACGAGAAAAAAACGGTTAGGGAGCTGTGGATTTGAGAGAGAGGAATCAAAAGAGAAGCAGGAACGATCGGTACCTGCAGAGGTGACGGAATCGACCGACGAAGGTGCCGTTCCGGCGGCGAACTCCGGGGAAATGGGGATGGAGCTCTAGGGCACGGGCGATCAAGGTTTTTTTGGAAAATCTGACGAGGAGTAGTAGGGCATTGTTTTTATATATATATATATATATATATATATATATATATATATATATATATATATATATATATATATATATATAGAATGAGAGAGAGAGAGAGAGAGAGAGAGAGACGCTATGGGCCTAAGGTGTCGGCTGGGCCGGTTATCTAGCGCCGGCTTGCGGCTGGCCCTTAAAAAACCATTTCCTTTTAAATAAAGATAGAAGTGAAAAACTAAATATAAAGAAATAAAAATGGAAAATAACATATGCATATTATGTACCAAAATTCTTACAAATTTGCATAGAAAAATATGAGCTAGTTTTTCAGGGCCAAATAAATTACTTTAAAAAATTATTTTGCAATAACTTCAAAATGGATTTGAATCTGATTTTCAAATCTCTCTCTGAATTATCAAGGGTCATGTTTCCTTCACTCGAACATTTCTTATCTCAGAAGATCAAAATTTAAGCTCAAATTCAACTAAATTCGGATGGGCTTCGAATGTTTTTATCGAACCTTCAAAATGATCCTCACCACTTCCAACTCTATTTCATATATTTCGAAGAAGTCATCTTATCCTCTCTCATGAAAATCGTTGAGTTGCATAAAGTTTCTGGTTTGAATTGTTTTCCAATGAAATTAAAATATTTTCAAAAACCCTTTTCCTTTTAAATGGAAGAAGTCATGCCATATTCACTCTAGGGTTTTGCATTTGAAAAGAATTTGAATTCATGGAGATCAAAATGCAAGGATGAAAGTTTGGAAAGTCATTTCATTCCCTCTCATTCAACTTTCAAAAAGTTTCAAATTTCACTCAATTTCACACAATCAATCAACGCAAACAATCTAAAAAACAATCATAATTATTTATTTATAATATTCCAACATTTAGAATTTTCGGATGTTATAGGATGCTTCTTCTTCATTATTTTTAGTAACTTGTCAAATCCCTTGTCAGATAAACCATTCCCTGCCTTCCATTGCAGCAATTCCAGTGTGGTACTGAGGTTTGTGTTGCCATCTTCGCAATTTCGGTACAACCATTGTTGTGATCCTCTAGTACACGATCAAACTTCAACTTCTCCTTTTCATTTTTGCATTCTGTCTGTGCATCAACAATAACCAGGCAAAGATCATCAACGGCACATCTGGTGCCTCTTGATCTTCAGCTTCCCCCGTTGAAGTATCACCGTATTCAAAGAACATAGGATATTTGTCATCATCCTCTTCTTATTCATTGTGTTCCATCATAACCCCTCTTTCTCCGTGCTTGGACCAACAATTATAGTGGGGCACTTAAGCAGGTCGGTGTGAAGGATTTTCGAGGAAGAGTAATCCTTCGTATTCTCACAGACAACACATGGACAATACATAAAACCATTTAGAATGTTTGCCTTAGCCACATCGATAAAATTATGCAGGCCCATAATGTATTCGGAAGTGCGTCGGTCACCGTACATCCATTTCCAGTTCATGTGCATTATATAATTAAGTATATCAAAAACCATTATAGGACATTATGAATAGAGAAATGACCAAATTCATAAAGTTCCTCATCACACTAAAAACCAAAGCACAGTAGTGATCAAATGTTATTACTGCAAAAATAAATACATAAATTTCATACATAGTTATCATAAAACAACATACAACTATCTAGAGCATCTAATTAAAACATACATTGAAACTAACAAACAACCATGTAAAACATTTAAATGCAACAACAAATGCGATCAAAATCGCAACTAAGGTAACAATTGATCCAACAACATAATGATACCAAGCCTCTTTATCAATGGCGTATTTTCTAATCTTTCTAGTCTTCACGCATTGAATCCATCTGGATCTTGTGTAGATCGACGACATCGGAACATGCAACTCCAATTTCATCTTCTTCTTCAATTCTTTTCAATTTTTCTTTCAAATAATAGTTTTCTTTTTCAACTAAATTTAACCTCTCGACAAGAGGGTCGGTTCGAATTTTCGTTTCACATACCTCCTAGATAAAAACATATATGTCAAGTTGGTCGGCATAATTGTCATAAACACTAAATGAAACTAATAGTTATCAAAGAAAATATACCACATCTGGATCAATGACCGGACGAGAGCCAACGGGGGCGGATATCAAAACCATGGCACTATACAATGACAAACAATAATACAAGTAAGAAAATTATACAAGTAGCTATCTAAATCATACAAGGAAGAACTTTTAAAAAATAAGAACAAGAGGCTCACCACCATGGTGCCGGCGAAGAGATCGGTGCGGGCGATCGACGGCGATGATGACGGGGACGGGACAACACCCTACACATGTGAAAACTAAGAAGTTAATTGAGCTCAAATTGTGCATCTAACTCAAAATAAATTCCCATGTACACTCCTCCACTAAAACCCACAACCCACTCTACTTCTAGAGTATGAAATGAGCTAAACTAGCAACAAGAGATAAAAGGATGAACTTGCTAACCTTTTAGAACACTTGGATAGTTGGTGCACCACCAAATGTAGATAAATCTTGGGGGAAATGGAGCTTGTAGGTCGAGCTTGGAGGAAGAACAGAGGAGAAAGAGAAGAAAGCTTAAGTATGGCTTGGGCACCTCATGTCATGTTTGTTTTGTGTGAACTCAAGTGGCATCATGCTCTTAGGCATTTCATCGAACACCTCATGTGCATAGGAAGGGAGAACAAAGTAGCAGACACCTCCCACCTTCTATGAGGAAAAAACAGAGGAGAGGGCGGGCAGGGGCGAGGATATATATAGGAAAATTTTTAGTCCCTGTCGGTGTCTAAAACCAAGGCTGAAGAGTGACCTTTAGTCCCAGTTCCAGACAACAACCGGGACTAAAGGGCATCGCGCCTGCCACAACCCCTCTAGTCCTAGTTGGTGTCTGAAACCGGGACTAAAGGTCTCATTCGAACTGGGACTGGTGCCTGCCGAGCCCCGGCCGACATCCTAGCCACTCGAACCGGGATTGATGCTCATATTAGCCCCGACTCGTAACGCGACTGGGACTATTGCTCCGATCCGGCTAGAACCTAAGCGATGTTTTCTACTAGTGGACTTAGCCCAAAGGGGAGTTTGTTGGAGTGTCCGGGAGATTGTCATGGAATAAATTGGTTTTTGTCAGAATGCCGTTGGTCCAGCCAAACAGGAGCACGAGGCCATGAATTCCGTGGTGTGGGTACAATGTACTAACCTCTATAGAGTGTATAATCTATCGATAGCTGCGCCCGTGGTTATGGGCCTAGTTCATAGTAGGTCAAATTATGAGTCAACATTAATGATAACCTGACTAATAAACAACCCCGGTTCGATGAGGAAAGAAATTGGTTGATCCATATGGGGTCACGAGATGATCACGATGGTATGCTTGATAAGGATAATGTGATCTTGTGGTCATCACGATGGTATTCTTGATGATGATGATGATGAGGTGATCTTGCGATGATCATGATGGTAAGTAATATGGATATTTATGGTGGTTATGAGATAACCTCCGAGCAGAGTAAGTTGGTCCATGAGACCTTAAGCATCGACCCCCTTCCTGCATGCTAGTGTTAGTATCATCATGTTCATATCTTGCGTAACACATTCATGCCATGCTCATCTGATATTGTTCTAGTTGTATCATGTTCATCTTTGATCTTTAACATGTAAGTGCCATGTTGTTGTTTGTCTTGATTGCTTTGGTTGCTGTGAGTTTACGAGTACATTCAAAGTACCCACCTGGTGTGTCATGCCAGATTGCAGTTCATGATGTGATTGCTGTCTTGTCGAGGATCCCAAGTTTGTGAGATAGGATTGCATCCTAGCTAGAGTCCCTGCGGAGTGGTGTTCACCGCCGCCGTTGTCGTTCCGCTACTAGAAGTTATTCCGCTTTCTAGAGTTGTTCCGCTGCTAGCATAGAGATACCTTGGCAGGCGTAGTGTCGATGTGCCTATGTGATCCTTTGTAATACTCGTACCCTTGTACCATATCATTTGTAATAGAGAGCAGGTTTGTTCTATGCCAAGCAGTGCCGTATTTCAGAAGACTTGATCTCTGGGCTGGAAAGGGTGTTCCGGTCTCTCTGAGCCGGGGTGCCATAGCCTCCCACGGATTGATAAATTTTAGGCCATCCACTTGTGGGAAAATTGCTATTGTCCTACAGAACTCTGCGCTTGGAGGCTCAACACGAGTCTACAAGAATAAGTTTTGTAGTAGACATCACCGCCGCGTCTACCAGGAGTCCCCTCTGCCCACACCGCGTCAAGGAGGAGTTGCTACGCAGTATGCTGGTCTGGTTCGACCGGTCGTCGTCACTGTCATCCCGCCACTGGCACAGGAAGGAGAGGACATCGACATCACCGCCTCATCTGTGCCCAGTCACCATGAAGGAGCCCTCCTTGGTGCCTCGAATGCGCACGAGCGCCTCCTACATTACCTAGGATGCGGCCCTACGTCGGGCGTCGTTAGGACTGGGTCCTCACGCTAATAGAGGCCTGGGCCCTTGACCGGTTCAGGACCACCGCGAAGATGCTCGCGCGGCACGGGCGTTGCCTTAGCGACCAGGTCATCCGGAGCGGATGCTCTTACACCAGTACACAGTTGTTTTTGCAGCTAGTTAATGGTCATAAATGGCCATTTAATGAGTAAATATATTTTCTTTTCTGCTGCGCAATGCGTATCACCGACCAACATTCGCTGAGTAACACGTCGCCCCAGACCGGGTCCTCGTGGACCCGCACTCACGGAGGCCTGGGACCTCTACCGATCAAGGACCACCGCAAAGACGTCCGTCACGGGCGTAGCCTCAACAACCAGCTCATGAAGATCGGCATTGGAGATGCTCTTACACCACATCCACAGTTGATTTTGCAGCTAGGCATGGGACATATATACATGGGCATTTATTTACAACATGATTCTTATTCTGGGTGATATATTTTCTCTTGTTTCCCATATGTAAAGTTTTAGTTTCATATATATGATATGTTTCTTGCCTAAATATCATATCCATGTGAAAGATCATGAGAAGATGGAATGGCTACACGATAGGAGCGGAGCGGGGTCCGAAGAGCTCACCGTTCGGGCCCACTTGGCAGCACCAGATGCGTCTGAACCGAGGACTAGTCGTTTGTTACGCCAGACCCCACCTGTCTGTTTCTTGTTTGGCTGGCGAGTGAGACAGACGCCAGTAGATCAGCATCTCGGCGAGATACGCACACACGCGAGGCCACGCGGTGTCTCCTCGCCGCCGCTCGCTATAAAAGGAGCGCATCTCCCGCCTCAGCTCGCACCACGCCACCCGCACCCCAGCAGACCCATAAGCGCTCTCCATCGCCATCTTCCCCTCTCCTCCCTCATGGCGCCCACGCCCAACCTCCTCTTCGGCGCCGGCCCGGAGAACACGTCGGGCCATGCCGTCGTGCCGGACCTCTCCGACGCGCTCGCGCAGGCGCGGCTGCGCCGGCAGGCGGCGTCCGGGCCGGGGAGGCAGCGGGCGGCCTCCCGCGGGGGCGGCGGCGGGGCGCCGCCCAGGAAGACCCCGCAGCGCGGCCTCGGTGTGGCGGCTCTCGAGCGCCTGCGCTGCGGCGGCGAGGCGCCGCCCAGGAAGACCCTGCATCGCGGCCTCAGCACGGCGGAGCTCGAGCGCCTGCGCTGCGGCGTCGTCGACCCGCTGCACGACCTCAACACCGCCGTCAACCTGCAGGCGCAAGGCAACTCCGTCATCGTGCAGCAGGTAGTCCGTCCGTCCAGTCCACTGCAAATATTCATTTTGTTGTGCCAATTAATTAACCAATCTTGTCTTCTTTCCTGCGCGCCCGTATTGATCTTCTCGATCTCACCTACAAACACAAAGACGATGATGTGCTTGGCAGATAGAGGAACACGGGCCCCTGCTGCCGCCAACGCCACCAACGCGTCATACTACTCAATCCACTATGCCGCCGCCGCCATCACCATGACCGCCGTTCGTAAGGTACGTGCATTGGTTAGAGGCGTTTGCAAAGCTCGGCATCATTCATCTAGATTTGGCAGAACTAACTGATGAGTGATGACTATGTTGCAACAACGGATCTATATGCAGGAGACGGCCGGAGAAGGGTTCTCGGTGTCACCGGAGGGGAGGAAGGAGGTGCGGGAGATCGAGTTCTTCCCGACGAGGATCAGCAGCCACGAAGGCGGTTCCGACGAGTCCGAGCTGCGCAGGGCGTCGCCCTTGTCCTCCTCGCCGCCCGGCGGTGTCGGTGGCTCCCTGGACCTGTCCCTCAAACTCTAGCTAGGGTTTCGACTTCCGATCAGTATCCGGTCGTAGATCCATGAACGAGTTGTTGGATTGTTTTTGATTAATGCTTGTCATTTCTGGAGCTAATTACAGTTTGCCAGCCATGCATGTATCGGATGAGAACGAGATGAATGCCTCCATTGCCGTTATAAGTAGAGTAATTAATTTCGTAATCTGTGAGATGATAGAGGAGGATTCGTATCATGTCAAACGCCAGCCGATTAATGTTTCCAATGTTTATGCATGCATGCTACTCCTACTGCATCCGTGTTTCTTTCCTTCTGGAATTTTGTAATTAGCGTGTGCAATGGCAGCAATGCCTGATCCGGCTTGCCTGCTCTCTTTCCATGCTCCCATCCGTGCTCCCACTTCATCCTACGGCTGACTTTTTTTTCTTTTTCCTTTCTAATCTAATCATCTCCCTCCTGATTTTAAGGGGATTGGCCGGGCTCTATTTTGTTCCGATCAAATTAAGTTACGTATGCGGGAACACGGATGGGATCACGCGAGAGGAGCAGGCAAGTCTCGTCCGCTGCATATGACCTCACCCACGCAAGTCCTTGAAGGTGATTAACTTTGATGAGGAGGAGTGTGTGTGTGAATTTACAGCGAGATTAATTGCCTCGTCGATCCGGGACAGCAGCATCATTTTTGTCATTTCTGAAATCAAGGAATGAAATGCGCTGCATGCAATGTTTAAAACGATTGACTAATAAGTGCCAGCATACCACTGTCCACTGCTGCTCTGTCCACTCCAAGCAAGTGAACAGCACGGATACGTACAGTACAGTGCGGGATAAGTGAGAGTGCATATACACTACACACTACACGCATACATACATACAATAAGAGCAACTCCAATGGGGCGACCCAAACGGATGGCGATTTCGTCCGCTTTTGTCCGTTTGGGTCGGCCGCCCGTCCGGTGTCCGCCCTGTTTTAGATATGGGTCGACAGGGCGTCCAACCCGCCGACCCATATGTGCCGGCGTGGCTGCCTGGTCCCCCTATTTTTTGCATAATTGCATACTTCAAAATAAAATCATTTTGGACCGAATAAAATAGCATAGTTTATTACAAGCCAAATAAAAATAAAAAGGTCTTACATAGTTTTGCAAACGAATAAAAGAAGATACATCTACTGGTTGCCAACATGCTCAGGCACAACATTCTCACCCTGAAACTGAAACCCTTGATCATACAGACGTTCCGGGCGCTCGTGTTCTACGATCATATTATGCATGATCACACAAGCAGTCG
Organism: Triticum dicoccoides; assembly: GCF_002162155.2. Taxonomy (NCBI): domain Eukaryota; kingdom Viridiplantae; phylum Streptophyta; class Magnoliopsida; order Poales; family Poaceae; genus Triticum; species Triticum dicoccoides. Next base: position 579,645,356 of record NC_041381.1, on the reverse strand, counting down.
GCTCCCCCGCGGCAAAGACGGCGGTGGGGGGCGACGTGGGAGTGGGCGGCGTAGCTGGGCGGATGTGGAGGCCCCGGCAGCTGGCAGAGTCGTCGGCAAAAATGGGCGGCGGCGTCGGCGACGAAGGAGGAGGGCGAGGGTTGCTGTTGGATGGGGGAGGGCAATGTGACACAGACTAGCGGGCCCGGGGGAAGAGAGGGCGAGCGTGCGCGCATTCGTTGCGTGTCCGCGCCGACACAAATCCGGCTCAAAAATGGGCCAGGAATGGGTCACCCGCGGACGAAAAGCGGACGCGTGTTCGTTTGGGTCGGCGCGTTGGGCCGCCTTTTGTGTCTGCGCCGACCCAAACGGACGGCACCCGACGAAATGGGTCACCCCGTTGGAGTTGCTCTAAGGTTTTTTTTATTTCGGAAACAAAATAATTTCGGACCTCACTGAAATATGCGAAGTTTCGGAAATTATTTTGGATTTTGAGATTTAAAATTTCACTTAATTTTAATGAATTCTAACATAATTTACATTTATGTTGAAATCAGTTTCAATCTGTCTTGAAATATCGGGGTTTAAAACATTTTGAACATCATTTAAATATGCAAAATTTCGGAAATTTCACTGAAATTTCATTGAAATATGAACTCACCCACCTAAGTCCTTGAAGGTAATTAACTTTGATGAGGAGGAGTGTGTGCGAATTTACCGCGAGAGATTTTGTCGTCGATCCGGATGACGAGAGCATCGAAAGGTACAACATCGTCATTGTTGTCATTTCTGAAATAAATGAACTGCGACTACATGCAATTTCTGAAACGATTGACTAATACTACATACGTCCGTCTTGATTTATTGGTTCTCTTCGTATTTTATGAAAATTTGACCATATATTTGACTGACAAAATGTTAATACATGTCATAAAAAAATATATTGTTGGATTCATATTTGAACATAGTTTCTAATGATACTATTTTTATGACATGCATTAACATTTTATTAATTAAATTCATGATCAAAATTTGACATGAAATATTAAGGAGACCAATAAACTAGGAGAGAGAGAGAGACCGTGCATGGCACGCAACCGCGCCGCGCGTCCCCTCGTTGTCCGCCGCGGCTCCACTTGGCGGCCAGCTAACTACCGCCCACCGTCTAATTTATGACGACCACCGGCACAAGGCCCACTAGTCAGCCTGTGGGACCATTGTTTTTTAACCCACGCGTGGGGGGGGGCACGTCCTCATCCACTTTCGTCCACATCTGGCCACCCCCTTCCTACTTCCTCGCCGGTGACAACCCAAAACCCTAGCCATGGGCCTCTTCGGCAGCAACTCCGGCAGCGGCAAAGGCAAGGGCACCCACGGCGCCTCATCCTCGCGTGCCCCTCCTCCCCCTCGTCCTCCACCGCCGCCGGCGCGTGCCCGCCCAGGTCGGCAGCATCTGCACATCCTGATCCTGGTGCACCAAGCGCGGTGGCACTGGGAGTAGAGGTTGCCGCTGCCTTACCCTGACATGACGCTGCCGCACCACTGGCACCTCGATCCGCACCAGATACAGTACCGGCGGTTCCGATCCCAGTGGGCGCACGATGAGGAGGTGCGCAGGCGCAGGGCGCAGTGGCGGATGCCCGAGTACGCCGTGAACTCTCCCAACTAGGAGGCCTGGTTTGCCCTCGAGCACAAGGAGCAACGGCGGCTCAGCGTCCACATCAACCACGACCTTCCGCCACCGCCCCTGCGGGTAGAGCTGGAGGAAGAGGAGGCAAAGGCGGAGGCGGAGTACCAAGCCACCCTCAAGGAGGCACTGCAGCACACCCTGGAGGCGATCCGGCTCGAGGAGGACGCCCATTGGGAGGGGTTGGAGCAAGCCCTTGCTCTGTCTGCCGCAGGGGACTCCGTCCAGGCGCCCCTGTTTGTGCCGCCATCTCCGCCGCCGCCGCTCCCCCTCGTGGAGTCCAAGCCCGAACCGGAACTGAGCCAACTCCCATGCGCAAGCGGTCACCCCCCCCCAGTGAGCCAGAAAAGTCCTATTCGTGGACCGGCTAGTACCGCGAGTGGGTGAGCGCGCCTTCCTGCCACTATGCCACCACGCCGGAGGAAGAGGCGACCCACCTTGAGCACTGGAAGGCGCACTTGCTCGCCGAGGAGTGAACCGACGACGAGCGGCAGATGCAATATGAGCAGATGATGTGCCGTGACGAGGAGGCTCTGCGGCTTGAGGAGGAGGAGTGCGCCCGCCTCGCCACTATGCCGCCGGAGGAGGCTGCCCTTGCAGCCTATCAAGCCGCATTCGGTTGGGGTAGGCCTCCCCCCGTCTTCATTAACCTCACCGGCGGCGAGGACGACGACGACAAGGGCAAGGGCAAGACAGTGTACTAGGGCAGCGTGCGGGCGGCTTATTAGTTTTTTTAAATTTTCTAGTTGTTTAAGTGGACTTTGGCCGGCATTTGACCGGTCATTTATGTATAATTATGTTTAATTAGTCAGCTTCGGCCACGTCAGCATAAATGGGTCGGTCTCCCCTTGGGCGCACCTGCCGAGACAAATGAAAAACCGAACGCACACGTCCACCTGACCGACCCAAACGGACGAAAAGCGGACAAAGCGCGCGTCCATTTGAGTCGGCGAGTTGGAGTTGCTCTTACAGTTGATTTGTGCTTGCATGCATGATGACAGAGATCATCGGCGCACTGATGGACGACATAGGATAGGCAAGGTAGGGTGGCCGGCCGTAGGGGACCAGCGTGCAGAGAAAGAAAGAGGGCAAGGGAGAGAGACGGTACGGTGTATGGCATGGCGTGGCATGCATGAGGTGAGACGTGATTGATCCAAGTGTGGCAAAAATTCGTGTTTTGACCCTTTTGGGCTAAATTAGCTGGAACTGACCCTGGTTGGAAAAACAATTTGAGATCTGACCCTTTTGGCTACCGCCAAGAGCCTTGACGGTAGCCGAAAACAACCTACCACCGCGACACCTAGTGGTAGCTGTGGTGATGGCCGTTAACAGCCATTTGCGTCAGCACCTGGCAAAGGACCCTACAACCATAGGGCTAGGCAGTAGGCCAATATAACCTACCACCAAGGTCCTTGGTGGTAAGGTCCTGTACAGGATAGGGTTGTGGGGTGGGGGATGTGCTCCCCTACCCACTCATTCACCCTCATTCCCCATTCTCCTTCGAGCTAAGCTCCTCTTCTCCACTCTTCTCCTCACACAAGCCCATCTCAAATCTCTCTCATTTGCTTGAGATTTGTCCGGTGGATATGAAGCACTTTCATCACCCAAGGTACCTCCCTCACTCCCCCTAATTTGGTTGGTTGAAATCATTCATTTTGCTTACTTTGTTGCAAACCCTAGTTCATTATTTTGTTGTGGTGAAATCAATGTATGTGATGCATTTATAGTAATGTTACTGTTTTGACTATGTATAGTGTGACTAGCATTGTTGGATGTACCAAGATCTAGCATTTAGGGTTTTGTTAGGGGTTAGGGTCAAGGTTATGGTTATGGTTAGGATTATGGTTAAGGTTATGTCTGTGATGACCGTTATAGTTACCCCTCGAATTGTAGGATGGGACCGGTCGTCTTCTTTGAGACTTCTACCGAGGCGGCGGCGAAGCGCGAACTCATTGAGGAAAGGATGACGGACTGGGTCAACTCCGTCGATGCGTTGAATGTGGCTTCAGGTGACTTTTCTAAGTACTATGTATGCAAGCACAACGATAGCGAGAAGGTGATCAAAGAAAAAGAGAAAAACATAAACTAGCTGAGGAGAAAGGAGAAATGTCATAGATGTGATCTTTCAATGCAAATTGCATTGTGCACAACAAGCGATGAATACATTCAGCTGGATTCAAAAAACCATGGCCGGATCATTGACTAGGTAGTTAGGAAGGCATCATCACCAATACCGAAACAATCTTCCCGTTGGGGTTGGGTCCTTGAAAGAAGGGATGTGATTTTTTGCAACCTGGGACCGTACGACAGAGACATATAGTTGATGGCCGAATAAAGTGGTTTGAACTACATGATGCCTAGAGTCATTTGAACTCTTTGAGAACCTATGTCATTTTGAGTAAGCTATGTTGTGTGTTTGTGTTGGGAAATGTAGCATGCAATTTCAAAAAAATTCCTACGCTCACGCAAGATCTATCTAGGAGATGCATAGCAACGAGAGGGGAGGAGTGTGTCCACGTACCCTCATAGACCGAAAGTGGAAGCGTTAACTTAATGCGGTTGATGTAGTCGAACGTCTTCTCGAATCAACCGATCAAGTACCGAACGTACGACACTCCGAGTTCTGCACACGTTCAGCTGGATGACGTCCCTCGATCTCTTGATCTAGCAGAGTGTCGATGGAGTCGATGAGTTCCGTCAGCACGACAGCGTGATGACGGTGTTGGTGATGTGATCCGCGTAGGGCTTCGCCTAAGCACTACGATGATACTATCGGAGGAGTAAACCATGGAGGGGGGTACCGCACATGGCTAAGACAATTGTTGTGCCTTTAGGGTGCCCCCTGCCCCCGTATATAAAGGATGGAGGAGGAGGCCAGCCACCAGGGGCGCGCGCCATGGGGGGGGGAGTCCTACTAGGACTCCACTCCTACTAGGATTCGCCCCCCTTTTTTCCTTCTTTCTGGAGTAGCAAAGGGGGAAAGGAAGAGGGAGTAGGAGAGGGAAAGGGGGCGCCGCCCCCTCCCCTAGTCTAATTCGGACTCCCATGGCGGGCGCACAGCAACCCCTTGTGGGTTGTCCCCTCTCTCTCCCGTGGCCCATGTTGGCCCATTACTTCCCTCGGGGGTTCTGATAACCTCCCGGTATTGCGAAAATTATCCGAAACTTCCTGAAACCATTCCGGTATCCGAATGTAACCTTCCAATATATCAATCTTTACCTCTCGACCATTTCGAGACTCCTCGTCATGTGAGTTATCTTATCCGGGACTCTAAACAACCTTCGGTCACCAAACACATAACTCATATAATACCAATCATCATCGGACGTTAAGCGTGCGAACCCTACGGGTTCGAGAACTATGTAGACATGACCGAGACACCTTCATGTCTCCTACACAACCTCCTTCTTGTAGACGTTGTTGGGCCTCCAAGTGTAGAGGTTTGTAGGACAGTAGCAAATTTCTCTCAAGTGGATGGCCTAAGGTTTATCAATCTGTGGGAGGCGTAGGATGAAGATGGTCTCTCTCAAGCAACCCTGCAACCAAATAACAAAGAGTCTCTTATGTCCCCAACATTCCCAATACAATGGTAAATTGTATAGGTGCACTAGTTCGGCGAAGAGATGGTGATACAAGTGCAATATGGATGGTAGATATAGGTTTTTGTAATCTGAAATTATAAAAACAGCAAGATAACTAATGATAAAAGTGAGCACAAACGGTATTGTAATGGTAGGAAACAAGCCCTAGGGTTCATACTTTCACTAGTACAAGTCCTCTCAACAATAATAACATAACTGGATCATATAACTATCCCTCAACACGCAACAAGGAGTCACTCCAAAGTCATTAATAGCAGAGAACAAATGAAGGGATTATTGTAGGGTACGAAACCACCTCAGAGTTATTCTTTCTGATCGATCTATTCAAGAGTCCGTAGTAAAATAACACGAAGCTATTCTTTCCGTTTGATCTATCATAGAGGTCGTACTAGAATAACACCTTAAGACACAAATCAACCAAAACCCTAATGTCACCTAGATACTCCAACGTCACCTCTAGTATCCGTGGGTATGGTTATATGATATGCATCACACAATCTAAGATTCATCTATTCAAACCAACACAAAGTACTTCAAAGAGTGTCCCAACGTTTCTACCGGAGAGTCAAGACAAAAACTTGTGCCAACCCCTATGCATAAGTTCACAAGGTGAACCCGCAAGTTGATCACCAAAACATACATCAAGTAGATCACGTGAATATCCAATTGTCACCACAGATAAGCACAACAAGACATACATCAAGTGTTCTCAAATCCTTAAAGACTCAATCTGATAAGATAACTTCAAAGGGAAAACTGAATCCATTACAAGAGAGTAGAGGGGGAGAAACATCATAAGATCCAACTATAATAGCAACGCACGCAGTACATCAAGATCGTGCCAAATCAAGAACACAAGAGAGAGAGATCAAACACATAGCTACTGGTACATACCCTCAGCCCTGAGGGTGAACTACTCCCTCCTCGTCATGGAGAGCGCTGGGATGATGAATATGGGCACCGGTGAGGGATCCCCCCCTCCGGCAGGGTGCCGGAACAGGGTCCCGGTTGGTTTTTCGTGGCTACAGAGGCTTGCGGCGGCGGAACTCCTGATCTATTGTGCTCTCCGATGTTTTTAGGGTATACACACACACACACATATATATGTATATATATGTGTGTATATATATATACATATATATATATATATAGGGTGGGTCTATTCTAATAACACCCTTAAGACATTATTCTGCACATCAACCTCGCTTATTCTGATAACACCCGACCGAAGGAACACACACGGAAGAAAAAAGCCTCCCCCACCCCACCCACCAACCTACCACTCGGAGCGGCGCCCGCATCCCCCACCACCTACAGGGTGCCCACCACCACCCACCCCACCC
>NC_041381.1:579616291-579637939 GCF_002162155.2 Triticum dicoccoides | reverse complement strand
CGACCCCCCCTCGTTTCTGGTCAAGGCTCCCATGAGCAGGGAGCTCATGCGACGGCAGGAACTGCAGCGAGACTTTGCGCGTGCCGTTCGGCTTGGTGTCGAAGGTATGGCGGTGGTGACCTGCGGTGGTTGGGGGTTGGATGCCTGCTGCTGCTCAAGCACCCTCTCCTCTGCTTTAGCTCCCCTGTAACACGAGCAATCCCCGCAGCTCTCTCCTCCCCAATCTGCATATCGCCAGCAACCCCGCCCTCCCCCTCCTCCGCCGAGGTCACCTCGACCTCCAGTGGTTGTCTTCCAATGGCGTACTAGCAAGGCAAAAAAGGTGCTCGTGTACTCCACCTCGAGGTACTGCCGGCACCCACCGACCCGGTGACCCTAGTCCCCTCCACCTCAATCTCTACACCTCCCCTCACCGATGAGCCCCCCTCTCCCAGCCACCTGCTAGCACGAGCCGTCGGCGGGCGAGATCCGGCCGTGCGGATCTTCTTAGGAGTGCAGTTTGGCTCCAGCAGTGATGCAGTGTAGCACAACGCGTGCGTGGTGATGTAGTTGGCTGACTTCCCATCTGCAGTTCTTACCGCCCGTAATTGATTTTGTGCCATTCGCTTTTTTGTTTTCGGCAAGATGTTAAGTACACTGCACTGTGCAGTTCAGTTAGCAAAAGGATGGCGACGTTCTTGTGTTGACGTGCAGTGCACGAGGAGTGCAACATCCCATGCCGTTGGCTATGCAGTGCTCTTGTGCGCAGCTTGCGGGGATGGTTTTAGCCGTTCAGGTGTTAGACAAAAAAGATGCCATGGCTGTGTAAAGAAAATATGAATGTGTGGGAAAGAATATGATTGTGATGTTTTTCAGCCATGTATGTAAAAGATTTTGTTTATAAAAGAAGTTCATTTTGAATTGTGTTGCGGCTCATTTTCCTCGATCATGCAGTTCGCTTCTTCGCACGTGTACAACTCGCCATGGGGAAACCCAAAACTCCAAATAGATAATAGAAAGAAGGAAATGCAGTGCAAAGACGTGTTAAATGGAAAAATAGGTAGAGAAACAACAAAAAAAGTAATGTCGTTCGCTTTCATCGGTGATGTTGTTCACTCACGCCCAACAGTCACTTTTATTGACATATTCATATCGGAAGAAGTTGGTTTTTCTTAATGCAGCTTAGTCTGTTTTTTTAACATAGCTCACTCTATTGTTGTGTGCAGTAAAAAGAAATTGGAAAAGAAAAATTGATTCAGTACACTCACCTCGTCCTTGTAGTGCATAAAATTGATTCAGTACACTCACCTCGTCCCTGCAGTGCATACTCATTGATAAAAAAAGTTACGGAGACTACAAAAGAAAAAGAATGTGTTCACTTTTCATGGTATTGTGGTTCACCAACGCTCGACATGAAGTGCACTCCACATCGCTTGGGAAAATTTACGTCCCGCAAAAAATAAATCATGCAGTGTACTTGTCTGTCCGATGAAGTGCGGTATTTCGTCTGAAGCAGTGCGTTCTTCTTTCCCCGTCCGAGAAAAAATACGTCTAAATAAAAAAAACCATGCAGTGCACTTGTCCATCTGATGCAGTGCGGTATTTTTCTGAACCAATGCGTTCTTCTGTCCGATGCAGTACATACGACGATTTTGGTCTCGCGAAGAACAGAGTGTCCGCTTTTCGGTAAAATCGAAACTGCTCTTAAGCCGTAAGGAATTAGAGAGAGTGTTCTACATGAAAAAGTTGTGTCTCGTCGATATCTTTCCAACGGCGTATGATTTGAATTATTCCGACTAGCAGTTCGTAAAAATTTTGTGAAAAAAAGCCGCTGCCCCTCGACATCAGCTGCATGATTTTCAAAATTAACTAAAAACCATAAGGAATCTCAAAAACATTTCAACATATGAAAGTTGCGCCTTGTCCGTAGCTTTCCAATGGCGTATCATACGTCTTGTTTGGACAAATGGTTAGAAAACTGGTGCGAAAACAGTACCGAAAATTTCAAAAAAATTGAAAAACAGAGTTCTACGATTTAGTAAATTTGAAACTGCTCTTCAACCGTAACGAATTAGAGAAAATAATAGATATTAAAAATATGCGCCTCTACGATATCTTTCCAACAGTGTATCATTTGCTTCATTCCGACGAGCGGTTTAGAAGAAATCGCCAAAAAGCGCTGGCTGCCACTCATCATGGGACGCGCCATTTTCAAAACTGCTCTTAAACCGTGTGGAATCTCGAAAAGTGTTCAACATGTCGAAGTTGCGCCTAATCTATAGATTTTCAACGGTATATTTCACGCCTCATTCCGATAAACGATTCAAATACTAGAGTGAAAACAGTACAAAAAAACAATGCGTGCAATTTTTTTCGACGAGAAGTTCACTTGTGTGAGTACTGCAGCACACTTGGTTCGAAAAATGACGTGCACTTGCATTAAGTGTGCAGTGCGGAAGTGTTATCAGAATAGTTATTCTGCTAATATTAGAAGAATAGACCGTCTGTATATATATAGGCGAAAGAAGTCGGTCAGGGGAGCCGCGAGGGGCCCACGAGGGTGGGGGCGCGCCCAGGGGGTAGGGCGCACCTCCCTGCCTCGTGGCTTCCTCAAAGCTTCCCTGACGTCTTATCCAAGTCTCCTGGATTGCTTCCGTTCCAAAAATAACTCCCCAGAAGGTTTCATTTCGTTTGGACTCCGTTTGATATTCTTTTTCTGCGAAACACTGAAATAGGCAAGAAAAAAGCAATTTGGGCTGGGCCTCCAGTTAATAGGTTAGTCCCAAAAATAATATAAAAGTGTATAATAAAGCCCATAAACATCCAAACTGATAATATAATAGCATGGAACAATTAAAAATTGTAGATACGTTGGAGACGTATCAAGCATCTCCAAGCTTAATTCCTGCTCGTCCTTGAGTAGGTAAATGATAAAAACAAAATTTTTGATGTGGAATGCTACCTAGCATATTTATCAATGTAATCTTCTCTATTGTGGCAAGAATATTCAGATCCATAAGATTCAAGACAAAAGTTTAATATTGACACAAAAACAATAATACTTCAAGCATACTAACAAAGCAATTATGTCTTCTCAAAATAGCATGGCCAAAGAAAGTTTATCTCTACAAAATCATATAGTTTGGCTATGCTCCATCTTCGTCACACAAAATATCCAAATCATGCACAACCTCGGTTTCAGCCAAGCAATTGTTTCATGCTTTAGCCTTTTTTAATGTTTTCAACTTTCATGCAATACATGAGCGTGAGCCATGGATATATCACTATAGGTGGAATAGAGTATGATGATGGGGGTTGTGTGGAGAAGACAAAGAAAGGAGAAAGTCTCACATTGACGCGGCTAATCAACGGGCTAGGGAGATGCCCATCAATTGATTTCAATGCAAGGAGTAGGGATTGCCATGCAACGGATGCACTAGAGCTATAAATGTATGAAAGCTCAACAAAAGAAACTAAGTGGGTGTGCATCCAACTTGCTTGCTCATGAAGACCTAGGGCATTTGAGGAAGCCATCATTGAAATATACAAGCCAAGTTCTATGAAGAAAAATACCACTAGTATATGAAAGTGACAACATAGGAGACTCTCTATCATGAAGATCATGGTGCTACTTTGAAGCACAAATGTGGAAAAGGATAGTAACATTAACCCCCCCCCCTTTTGGGCCTTCCTTTTTTTATTTGGCCTTTCATTTTTTTGGCCTTTCCTTTTTTTATTTGTCCTTCCTTTTTCTTTTTTCAAGGGACAATGCTCTAATAATGATGATCATCACACTTCTATTTATTTACAACTCATAGATTACAACTCGATACTAGAACAAAATATGACTCTATATGAGTGCCTCCGGCGGTGTACCGGGATGGGAAATGAATCAAGAGTGACATGTATGAAAGATTATGCATGGTGGCTTTGCCACAAATACTATGTCAACTACATGATCATGCAAGGCAATATGACAATGATGAAATGTGTCATAATAAATGAAACGGTGGAAAGTTGCATGACAATATATCTCGGAATGGCTATCGAAGTGCCATAATAGGTAGGTATGGTGGCTGTTTGGAGGAAGATATAAGGATGTTTATGTGTGATAGAGTGTATCATATCACGGGGTCTGGATGCACCGGCGAAGTTTGCACCAACTCTCAAGGTGAGAAAGGGCAATGCACGGTACTGAAGAGCCTAGCAATGATGGAAAGGTGAGAGTGCGCATAATCCATGGACTCAACATTAGTCATAAAGAACTCACATACTTATTGCAAAAATCTACAAGTCATCAAAACCAAGCACTACACGCATGCTCCTAGGGGAAGGGTCGGTAGGAGTTAACCATCGCGTGATCCCGACCTCCACACAAAGGATGACAATCAAAGAAATACCCCATGCTTCAAATTTGTTACACAACGGTTACCATACGTGCATGCTACGAGACTTGCAAACTCCAACACAAGTATTTCTCAAATTCACAATTACTCAACTAGCATGACTCTAATATCACCATCCTGTCTCAAAACAATCATAAAGAATCAAACTTCTCATAGTATTCAATGCACTTTATATGAAAGTTTTTATTATATCCTTCTTGGATGCCCATCACATTAGGACTAATTTTATAACCAAAGCAGATTACCATGCTGTTTAAGACTCTCAAAATAATATAAGTGAAGCATGAGAGTTCATCTATTTCTTCAAAATAAAACCACCACCGTGCTCTAAAAGATACAAGTGAAGTACTAGAGCAAATGACAAACTACTCCGCAAGATATAAGTGAAGATCAATGAGTAGTCGAATAATTATGCAACTATGTGAAGACTCTCTCACATTTAAGAATTTCAGATCTTGGGATATTATTCAAACATCAAGCAAAACAAAATAAAACAAAATGAAGCTCCAAGCAAAACACATATCATGTGGTGAATAAAAATATAGCTCCAAGTAAAGTTACCGATGAATGAAGACGAAAGAGGGGATGCCTTTCGGGGCATCCCCAAGCTTAGGCTCTTGGTTATACTTTAATATTACCTTGAGGTGCCTTGGGCATCCCCAAGCTTAGGCTCTTGCCAGTCCTTATTCCATAGTCCATCGAATCTTTACCCAAAACTTGAAAACTTCACAACACAAAACTCAACAGAAAACTCGTAGGCTCTGTTATTATGAGAAAATAAACCACCTCTTAGGTACTGTTGTGAACTCATTCTAAATTCATATTGGTGTAATATCTACTGTATTCCAACATCTCTATGGTTCATACCTTCCGATACTACTCATAGATTCATCAAAATAAGCAAACAACACATAGAAAACAGAATCTGTCAGAAACAGAACAATCTGTAGTAATATGTAACTCTAGAATACTTCTGTTACTCCAAAAATCCTACCAAATTAGGAAAAACTGAGGAATTTGTGCACCAATCCAGATCAAAAAGAATCAGATCAAAATCAAATTTCTGTGAAGTATAAAAACTAATTTACTGGACGCCAAAGTTTCTGATTTTCAGCAGGATCAACACAACTATCACCGTAAGCTATCCTAAAGGTCTTAGTTGGCACTTTATTAAAACAAAAGCAATAAAACATGATTACTACAGTAGAATAATAATGTGGACACACAAAAACATTGAAGGTAAATATTGGGTTGTCTGCCAACAAGCGCTTCTCTTTAATGCCTTTTCTAGCTAGGCATGATGATTTCAATGATGCTCACATAAAAGATAAGAATTGAAACATAAACAGAGCATCATGAAGAATATGACTAGCACATTTAAGTCCAACCCACGTCCTATGCATAGGGATTTTGTGAGCAAACAATTTATGGGAACAATAATCAACTAGCATAGGAAGGCTAAACAAGCATAACTTCAAAACTTTAAGCACATAGAGAGGAAACTTGATATTATTGCAATTCCTACAAGAATATATTCCTCCCTCATAATAAATTTCAATAGCATCATGAATGAATTCAACAATATAACCATCACATAAAGCATTCTTTTCATGATCTACATGCATAGAAAATTTACTACTCTCCACATAAGCAAATTTCTTCTCATGAATAGTAGTGGGGAGCAAACTCAACAAAGTAATTATCATGTGAGGCATAATCCAATTGAAAACTAAAATCATGATGACAAGTTTCATGGTTATCATTATTCTTAATAGCATACAAGTCATCACAATAATCATCATAGATAGCAACTTTGTTCTCATAATCAATTGGAACCTCTTTCGAAATAGTGGATTCATCACTAAATAAAGTCATGACCCCTACAAATCCACTTTCATAATTATCACAATAATATTCAATATCCTCCACAATAGTGGGATCATTACTTCCTAAGGTTGACACTCTTCCAAACCCACTTTCATCAATAAAATCGTCATAAATAGGAGGCATGCTTTCATCATAATGAATATTCTCATCAAAACATGGGGGACTAAACATATCATCTTCATCAAACATAGCATCCCCAAGGTTGTGGCTTTGCCTATCATTAGCATCATGGATATTCAAGGAATTCATACTAACGACATTGCAATCATGCTCATCATTCAAAGATTTAGTGCCAAACATTTTATAGACTTCTTCTTCTAGCACTTGAGCACAATTTTCCTTTCCATCATTCTCACGAAAGATATTAAAAAGATGAAGCGTATGTGGCACCCTCAATTCCATTTTTTTTGTAATTTTCTTTTATAGACTAAACTAGTGATAAAACAAGAAACTAAAAGATTCGATTGCAAGATCTAAAGATATACCTTCAAGAACTCACCTCCCCGGCAATGGCGCCAGAAAAGAGCTTGATATCTACTACACAACCTTCTTCTTGTAGACGTTGTTGGGCCTCCAAGTGCAGAGGTTTGTAGGACAGTAGCAAATTTCTCTCAAGTGTGTGACCTAAGGTTTATCAATCCGTGGGAGGCGTAGGATGAAGATGGTCTCTCTCAAGCAACCCTACAACCAAATAACAAAGAGTCTCTTGTGTCCCCAACACACCCAATACAATGGTAAATTGTATAGGTGCACTAGTTCTGCGAAGAAATGGTGATACTAGTGCAATATGGATGGTAGATATAGGTTTTTGTAATCTGAAATTATAAAAACAGAAAGGTAACTAATGATAAAAGTGAGCACAAACGGTATTGCAATGGTAGGAAACAAGGCCTAGGGTTCATACTTTCACTAGTGCAAGTCCTCTCAACAATAATAACATAACTAGATCATATAACTATCCGTCAACATGCAACAAAGAGTCACTCCAAAGCCTTTAACAGCGGAGAACAAACAAAGAGATTATTGTAGGGTACGAAACCACCTCAAAGTTATTCTTTCTGATCGATCTATTCAAGAGTCCGTAGTAAAATAACACGAAGCTATTCTTTCCGTTCGATCTATCATAGAGTTCGTACTAGAATAACACTTTAAAACACAAATCAACCAAAACCCTAATGTCACCTAGATACTCCAATGTCACCTCAAGTATCCGTGGGCATGAATTGCAGATTCATCTATTCAAACCAACACAAAGTTCTTCAAAGAGTGCCCCAAAGTTTCTACCGGAGAGTCAGGACGAAAACATGTGCCAACCCCTATGCATAAGTTCACAAGGTGAACCCGCAAGTTGATCACCAAAACATACATCAAGTAGATGACGTGAATATCCCATTGTCACCACAGATAAGCACGACAAGATATACATCAAGTGTTCTCAAATCCTTAAAGAATCAATCCGATAAGATAAATTCAAAGGGAAAACTCAATCCATTACAAGAGAGTAGAGGGGGAGAAACATCATAAGATCCAACTATAATAGCAAAGCTCGCGGTACATCAAGATCATGCCAAATCAAGAACACGAGAGAGAGAGAGAGATCAAACACATAGCTACTGGTACATACCCTCAGCCCCGAGGGTGAACTACTCCCTCCTCGTCATGGAGGGCGCTGGGATGATGAAGATCGCCACCAGTGAGGGATCCCCCCTCCGACAGGGTGCCGAAACAGGGTCCCGATTGGTTTTTGGTGGCTACAGAGGCTAGCGGCGGCGGAACTCGCGATCTATTGTGCTCCCCGATGTTTTTAGGGTATATGGATATATATAGGCAAAAGAAGTCGGTCAGGGGAGCCATGAAGGGCCCACGATGGTGGGGGCAGGCCCAAGGGGTAGGGCGTGCCTCCCTGCCCCGTGGCTTCCTCGAAGCTTCCCTGACGTCTACTCCAAGTCTCCTGGATTGCTTCCGTTCCAAAAATAACTCTCCCAAAGGTTTCATTCCGTTGGGACTCCATTTGATCTTCCATTTCTGCGAAACAATGAAATAAGCAAGAAAACAACAATTTGGGTTGGGCCTCCGGTTAATAGGTTAGTCCTAAAATAATATAAAAGTGTATAATAAAGCCAATAAACATCCAAAATAGATAATATAATAGCATGGAACAATCAAAAATTATAGATACGTTGGAGACGTATCACACCTCTCCGGTCAGTAACCAATAGCGGAACCTGGATGCTCATATTGGTTCCTACATATTCTACGAAGATCTTTATCGGTCGAACCGCAATGTCAATATAGTTATTCCCTTTGTCATCATTATGTTACTTGCCCGAGATTCGATCGTCGGTATCTTCGTACCTAGTTCAATCTCGTTACCGACAAGTCTCTTTACTTGTTCCGTACTGCATCATCCCATGACTAACTCATTAGTCACATTGCTTGCAAGGCTTCATATGCTGTGCATTACCGAGAGGGCCCAGAGATACCTCTCCGATATTTGGAGTGACAAATATAATAATAATCTTCATCTATGCCAACCCAACAAACACCTTCGGAGATACCTATAGAGAATCTTTATAATCACACAGTTACGTTGTGATGTTTGTAGCGCACAATGCATTCCTCCGGTGTCCGGGAGTTGCATAATCTCATAGTCGGAGTAATATATATATGACACGAAGAAAGTAGTAGCAATAAAACTGAACGATCAATATTCTATGCTAACAGTTGGGTCTTGTCCATCACATCATTCTACTAATGATGTGATCCCGTTATCAAATGACAACTCATGTCCATGCTAGGAAACTTAACCATCTTTTGATCAACGAGCTACTCTATTAGAGGCATACTAGGGACACATTGTTTTGTCTATGTATTCACACATGTATCAAGTTTCCGGTTAATACAATTCTAGCATGAATAATAAACATTTATCATGAATAAGGAAATATAAATAACAACTTTATTATTGCCTCTAGGGCATATTTCCTTCAGTCTCCTACTTGCACTAGAGTTAATAATCTAGATAACATTGTGATGAATCTAACACCCATGGAGTCTTGGTGTTGATCATGTTTTGCTCGTGGAAGATGCTTAGTCAACAGGTCTGCAACATTTAGATCCATGTGTATTTTGCAAATCTCTATGTTTCCCTCCTTGACCAAATCTCAGATGGAGTTGAAGCGTCTCTTGATGTGTTTGGTCTTTTTGTGAAATCCGGTTTCCTTCGCCAAGGCAATTGCTCCAGTATTGTCACAAAAGATTTTCATTGGACCCGATGCACTAGGTATTACACCTAGATCGGATATGAACTCCTTCATCCAGACTCCTTCATTTGCTGCTTCTGAAGCAACTATGTACTCCACTTCACACGTAGATCCCGCCATGACGCTCTGCTTGGAACTGCACCAACTGACAGCTCCACCATTCAATAAAAATACGTATCCAGATTGTGACTTAGAGTCATCTGGATTAGTGTCAAAGGTAGCATCGACGTAACCATTTACGACAAGCTCTTTGTCACCTCCATAAACGAGAAACATATCCTTAGTCCTTTTCACTTACTTTAGGATGTTCTTGACCGCTGTCCAGTGATCCACTCCTGGATTACTTTGGTACATCCCTGCTAAACTTACACTACAAAAAAAAATACACTTCCATGATGATACGTGTTTGTCACAGTAGGTCGCGTTTTCTGTCATGCATGTACATCCATGACGATTTTATGACAGAATCAAGGTAGTCATACCTGTGCTGTCGTAGAAGTGTTCCATGACATTACCAAAATTATCATCACGGAAGTGTCCACTTCCATGACGATAAATCGCGCGTCACAGAAGTGCTTTCATCAAGGGTGACTGACACGTGGCATCCACCGTAACGGAACACAGTTAAGCTATCGGTTCGGATTTTGGATCCGATAACCCGTTAACAGCCCTGACCGGAAATTTCCACATGTAAAATTCTGATTGGTCGAAGGGAACACCTGTCAGCTCGTTAGTGGGCCAGATGTCGCCCGTCCACTGGAGGGGACATGCCTATGATACGTCGACATGTGGCTGGGCCCAACAGAGGCCCATATAGGTTAAAAAGGCCGGCCCAGTCAAAGGCTTGTAGTACTTAATCAGGTACTAGTGGGCCAGCCCAATAAAGGCCTGCTTAATAGAGGCCCATTTACAGCCCGAAGCCAGATCTGGCCCGTTAATTGTTCGCCCAATATTTGGGCCCATTTGTGACCCGAAGCCAGATCTGGCCCGTTAATTGTTCGCCGAATATTTGGGCCCAACTACAGCCCATTGAATTTTGGCCTGTTAGAGGCCTGATATAGACATGGGCCCATTTCAGCCCGGTGTGACTTTCGGCCTGGGAATGGCCCGTGCTGCCCATGGGCCATATATGGTCCAACGGGACATCGGGCGTACTAACGGCCCGTGCTAAAGGTGGCAACAGTTAAGCCCAACGTGACTTTGGGCCTGTTAAAGGCCTGTCGCGTAATTCGGCCCGTTGATACCTGTACTAAGCTTTTGGCCTCTTAAAGGCCCATAATATGAGTGGGCCAACTAAGGCCCGAGATATGTTTCGGCCTGGTAACGGCCCGTTAGCTAACTGGGCCCAAAAAGGCCCGGATTACATTTCGGCCTACTAAAGGCCCATCGACGACTAGTGAAAATTGAGGCCCAACATGCATTTTGGCCTGCTAAAGGCCCGTGGTTTCATCTCGGCCGTAATAGGCCAGTACAATATTCAGCCTGTTAATGGCCCAACGCTACCTGGGCCAAACTAAGCGCTGGGTGGACAAAAGGCCCAACTAAAATATAGGCCGATGTAAGTTTGGGCCTGACGCAATGTGTGAAGGCCCCAATCATTCGGGCCCAAGAAAGACGCAGGACGGCCCAATTGTTGCCCGCTAAAAACGTGGCCCGTCAGAGTCGAATGTTTCGGCCCGATCGACTACATCTGTTTTTTTCCAGAACTAGTAGGAATTAAGAACAAACCTACTCTATACAATAAAGAAATTATGGCATAGTAACTAAGAATAAACCTACACTATACAATAAAGGATTTAAGGTATACTACATCCACTAGGCATCGAAGTTCGCCACTAGTGATCATAAACCGCAACGAAGAAGCATATTACAAAAAGTGGGCACCATTGCAGTGTAACAAAATAATACTGAACCGAGACCACTTCCAAAATAGTTCAAGAAAGGTTAGCCTTGCGGGAGAACTGCTGCGCAAGCTGCTGAGCAAGGCTGTGAGACCGGCCTAGCATGTCGATCATAGCTTCCAGGTGTAGCTGTTTAGCAATGAGGTTCTCATTGGTGTTTCCGCAATCTTTCTTAGAGATAGGACTTCAAGTCGAAGTTGAGTTGCAGAATGCCTTTCTGCTAGAACTTGGGACTAAAGAAGTCGAACTGATTTAGACAACGAATTCTGTGAGCTTGTCTGACTTTTAGTCTCAAGTAACTTGAACACTGCATCAAGACAAGACTTTGGGGTTGTCTCGCTATCTTCAAGATGTTTTGCCTTCTTTGCTACAATATATGTTGGGTTTGTCTCACAGCCTTCAGCAGAATTGTGCATGCCATCAGGCATATCACCCTGAAACAAAGTAGAGAGATGACAGGTTTTGCACGTGTATAAATAAAGATGATAACTGTGCTGTCAATTCTATCCAATTTCAAATTAGAAAATAAATAGTAAGTTCAAAATATCAATAGCATAATTTGGCATTGTTCGTAATGCGGGGAGCTTCACCACACTACTGGATTACCATGTCAACATAACAAGCATAGATGAAGGGCAAAGAAAATCGTTGTATCTATTTTGGATAATGTGCATGGCATGTTGTTCATATCATTAGCCACATCGGTAAGATAAAACAGGAGATGACAAGGTGCAAACGTGGGCTGCTTCACCACACATTGGATTATAGATCCACAAAAACAAGCATACATATAGGGAGTATTAAGTAATGTGCATGGTATGAATAAGGAATTTGGTTTTACAAGTAAAACTTAGAACTTACGGTTATTGCGAACATGCATTTTGGTAGAAACAACAAACTAAACAGCAGTAAATGATAGGAAATTAAACAGCAGTTGAGGATAAAGGCTTTAGAAGGACTGACTTACATTAACAGTTAACACCAGCTTTATAATGCCCTTCTCCATGTTAAGGGAAGGATAACTCAAGAATTTCAGCACATAATCTTCTTCATAAGCATTACCTGTACTCTACATTTTGTAGAGAGTAATTATAGATATGATAATACTGGAAGAGATAGAGGATAATGAAGATAAGATGCAGATTGATGCTACATAATCAACTACCAATCCCTGGAAGTACAAGCGTTACAGGACAAAATCTACTGACAAGAGCAATGGGCTACACTTCTGCACTGGCATTGTCTGTGTATTCTACTTGTTGGTAAGATTAAATATAGATCTAATCTTTTTTAGTAAATGGTGGGAGAGGGGGATAAGATGCAGATGCTACAAAATGAACCAATCCCTCTTCCCATAATACAAGAGTGTGTTGAACACTGGTGTACTATACAAAACGTTCTTATATTATGGGATGGAGGGAGTAGCTGTTAATGTAAGTACAGTGATAGACCACGTTCAGTCCTTACAAGAGGACTGTAGAGCTAAACCTCTTCAAAAGCATTGGGTTGATTCTAAATTTATGTAAGAGTCCATATTGATCTTATAATGTCCACAAAATGGACGATTACAAGGCTAACATGTGCAGTGATGCTACATAATCAAACAGCTATGAAAGTAAGTATGGTCATACAAGGCAAGGGGTACTCACAAGAGCAATGCAGTGTGCAGTATAGTTGCGAGATTCTGTGGTCCCTTGAGAATGAATGTTCTTCTACTAACAGTTTTCGTACAAGTGAGACATTAAGGCAAATGCAGAAATGTAGTTCAAATTGTGATGTGATATCATAGACAGTACCTTACGCTGTAGCCGAGACCAATGTGTAACAAGATTATTCCAGTCACAGTCGGATAAATGTAGCACCGGAGACTTTAAAAAAATTTCGTTCAGAGGCTTGCCATCGAAGTGCGCTTGCCTTAGGTAGGAACGATACTTCATCAATGAGTGCTTGAAAAGCGCAACCAACCCTTGCTCGCCATCACAATCTAGTTTGCTCCTCGCCTATTTAAAAGAATGAAATCTTGTGTCTTCTGTCAGCAGAAACATATGCAGTAATGACCATGAATAACATTAGTACATTACTTACGTGTAAGTTGTGGAGGAAGACTGGAAATTGTTCTGTGTCTGCGGTATAATCTTTCCATGAAGGAAAGATGCGCACAAAGTTCCTGACAACAACATAAGCTTCGTCTTCTAAACTGGGAAGAAATGGAACAAGGGTCCTATTTGCTGCAATTGGGGCTCTCTCTAGTTCGAAAAGGGATTTGGCACCTGGATTTGGTGCACTCTTTGCTGGAATGTGGGTTTTGCACCGTACAGCTGGTGCTATGTCAACTGGCATAATCATATTGTTTGCTGCAGTTGGGGTCTGCTGAGTTGGGGCATCAGAAATGACCAGTTTAGTAGGGCTAGAGTCTGCTAGAGTTGGGGTGTTTTGTGGCTCAGGTGATATTGCAACTACACCTAATGGGCTATTTGATTTATTAGGTGCCACTACCTTTTCCAAATACTTTGCTTGTGCTCCTCCATTATCAGCAATCACCCTCTTCCTTTTCAATGTCTGATACACAAGAACAACATTTGAATGGATAAATATGGTATGATGACAGATGGAATATGTACTGAAAATGTATAGGCAGGGCGTATTCACATACACGATGTGTAAACTAAGCTAATGGCAGTTCAACAAAGTAGAAGCAATGCAAAGCATCAGTTGCAAGATATGTGCGAGCAATGTAACCTTGGAAAGTTAGAGCAAGTACCTTGATGGGTGAATAAGATAGGGAATCTTCCTCTGACTCCTCCACTAGGGAGCTACATTGACTTAGGTCTCCCTCTAGGTTAGAATCACTATTAGGATCATATTCTGAGCATGAATCTATAGGTGGAGAGCGTTTGCATTGCATTGCATCCAGACTTGATTTCAGTCCCTTAATGCCAAGTTTGACAGCCATGGCATTGTTCCGCTTTATTCTTTTCATGCACGCAAGCTCATAATCATTATGATGTTGTTCAGAATCTGAGATTCATGAAAACATAAAAAGTAGTCAGATTATCTATGGAATGCATTGCAGATTCAACTCGGAGAGTGTCTCCCTATAAACCCCTGCATATGCAAAGTTCACCTCCCCAACCGTGCTGACCAAACCACACACAGAAATACAAACCCCTTGTGTCTCTATAACAGGCAGGCACACATTTCAAAACTGAAGTAGGAACATTAGAATCATATGAAATTCGTATTTGAACAAATAAACTAAGCAATTATGAGTGGCATAATCTTTAGCTTCAAGGGTGGAGTGTTGGTAGTGCGACACAAAGCAAGTAGGCAGATTGTATTCCATGTAAAAGATCGAAACCTATGTAAAAGCTGGAAATGACACTTTCTTTCTATACAATGCAGTGTTCGTTGCCCACACATGATGGAAGAGATCACATAGAGAAATACTATTAACTCATGTCTACGGTTCCAGTATTTAGAAACAGGGTGGTCCACCCTAAAAGAATATTGACAACAAATATGACAAGGCAAGCATAGATGTAGTGAATCAATCATTTACTTGTGAGCTTACTAGGACAAGTATGCAGAATTGTAACTGCAGTAAGAGACCGTCCAAAATTTGAATGAAGAAGTTTGTCTAGCACTTATTGTTTGCAACTATTCTATGTGAATAATTGGATATTATATCGAATGAGTAAGAAAGACAAGTGAAATTGTCGACAAACCTGGCTTGCAGTAGTAATCTGGGTCAATGTCACTATGACCAACAATCCAAAATGACTAGTGTCTGTTCCGAGGGCCAAAATTTTGAAAACCCTGTGAACTTTAGAGGTACTAAAGATTACCGAAATACATCTGAACCATTAAGTATAGGTAGCACTGAGCACACAACAAACTCTAATGATAGTCCTGCCTAATGAGTAATGAATCAATTAGAAAATGGGTGATGAGGAGTGGCTGCTGAGTGTTGAGGACGTACCTCAGGATAAATCGGGTTGGCTTGATGGGTGCTGCACGCATGAGCCCTAAACGGACTAGGAAGGTAGGCATGGTGGTGTGCCCGAGCAGCGGTGACCCTGTTGGGCGAGCGGCTCCTGGCCTCCTGTTAGTCCGGCGTCTCCTCCTAGAGTCATGCCGTCCAGGGACGTCAAGTCGCCGGCGAGGCAGGCGGCTGGGGGCGAGTAGAGATCGGAAGCGCACAGCAGAACAGAGGGGAATCGGGGCCTGGGATGACCCAAAATCCCAGGGTGGGCCGACCGACCGTGGGCACTCTCTAGAGATACACACCCGAGCGACGAACATGCATTTTCGAAACTAATTTAGGAACATTTAGCTGACCAGTTAAACAACTCTGTTTTAATAATATCAGATTCGTATTTGAACAACTAAGCTTGTTTAGCTTGATGGGTGGAGCAGTGTTATTATGACACGAAGCACGTATTCTGATCGTATAGTGATCATAAAAGGGGGAAACTCTAAGCATATTTTTTTAGCAAAAGAGGGTTTCCCCTCCGATTTATATTAAAGAAACCACCACGGAACCAACATGATCAATTAAACCCTAAGCATGATCAATTAAATCGTATTATGGCTGTGCCATGGCAGATTTGAAGCTGCAAACCGGAGAAATGATATTTAGCATCCATTGTTTGCTTCGAACTAAGAACTAAATTCTAAGAGCTGAAAAGAAAGTATAGTAACCAAGTTAAGATCTATTTTCTGGCTGAGATCAAAAAGCTGAGGAGATATGAAGTACCACCTCTCTTGCGGCGCCGTGTAGGCATCGGGGGTGCGATGGCTGTCGGTGGCGTTGAAGTAGATCTGCGATGGTAGACGGGTTCATCGGGGGATAAGTCCCGTTGCGGTGGAAGAGAAGGTCGTGTGAGCAGCCCCGGCAAAGAGGACGACGGCGCCGATGAAGTGAGAGGACGTGATGCAAGGCTATTGGTCCGTCGTCGTGGATGAGAAACGTCCATCTCTAGCAGTGGACGACGTGGTCTTGGTAGGCGCTCCGGCATGGTGGAGGACGGTGGCGATGGATGTGGTGGAGGACGGCGATGATGGATAGGGTGGCAGACGGAGGCTGGTGTGGGGATGGGGTGTTCTAGCACGGACGGTGTATGAATGGGGAAATGGAGGTAGAGGTACGGGGAACCATGTTTTTGGGACGCGCCTGTCTGAAATATGGGAAAGTTAAGAACTTAGCCCCCGTTTAAAATTTGGATGTCTCGTCGGTTGGGGATAGGACGGTAATCTCGCATCTCGCCAATATTTGCCGAGAGCGATTTCGGGCGAGGAGAGGGTGATTGGCGCCCATGGTTGGCGCCCACGGTGTATGAACGGGGCTGACAGGTAGGGTGGTTGTGTCACGTCTGAGTGAAGTTACAAACCTGCGCCTATTGAAAATATTTGCCTACATCGATTTCGGCCAAGTCGAGTTTGTTTTGCTTCCCACCATGTATGAATGGGGAATGGAGGGAGAAACAGAGGTCTTTCGGACGAGCTTGAATCAAATGTGTTTTGCCGCCCATGTTTGACGCCGACAGTGTCGGAATGGGCTCAGAGGCGGTCGTGTCACGTCTAATTGAAGTTACTAACCTACGCCTATTTAGAGCAGTGGAAATCGGGCCGATGGATTGTCCGTGTAATGGGTAGACAGTAATTTCCATCTCCCAAACACTTGGCTTCGGGCAGTAGATGTGGGAGTGGACATTTTGCCGCTTCTTATGAATTTTGGGACAATAAGCATCCACGTTTACCCTGGCAACTAAATTTGAAACCATTTTGTATTCCTATATGAATCTTTATAAATCATTCTATGTGTTTTTATATATCTTCGAAAGGACGACAAAGATGTATTCCACTGTCATATATGAATATGGTTTACAAATACTGATACTCAAATTCAGAAGCTATAATCCAGTTTAAGGTGAATTCGGATATTTGGAACACTTCATGTCCAACTCAAATGTCACACGCAACATAATGTGTACTCCCATTTAGATATGTACACAAGCGATGTATCAAGATTCAAATACCGAGTCAATCAACCAAGAATGTACAGAACTAATAGACATATAAACACTTATAGAGTATATGGATCAATAATATCAACTAACATACATAAGCGAGGCCACTGTACTTTTTTTTGGCTACAACAACATCCTTTTTTTAGCCAGCATCTTGGCCCTTTCCAATGCGTGCCACTTATGGTCCATCTATACTACTACTATTGTTGAATGCACATTCAGCCCGTTTGGCATATTTGTAGGCCTGGCACAACAATCCAAATGAAATGTCTCCGAGTCTTATCAATTAATATAGACTTGTGATCAAATAAAATTACAAACCAAAAAAAAAATTATTACATGATTTCTAAAACAAATGGTTTGATTGATTACATGAACAGACAACACAAAGATTATTCAACGATGGAAAGAACATTTCACCTATGATTTACCAAGTAGGAATTTAATTTCCTTTTTTCCTGCAGGACCTTAACAATCTGGTCAGTCTCAGCTTGCTTCATTTTGAAATCCACCAAATATTTAATGGTTGTCTTGAGTACTGCTTGTGATTGTGCTGTTTGCTTCCTCAACATGTCAACTTCATCTCTAAGTGCAGAAGCAGAATCTCTTTCTACCACTACTTTAGCCTCTAGAGCATCAGCATTTGGCAATTCATAATGCACGATTGGGCCGGTGCCACTGCTGTGGGATGATGCAACGTCCATGGGGACCTCGCTCTTTGATCTTGGGCTAACCTGTTTTGCCATTAAAGTTCCGATTGGATTTAGAAAAGTTGAAGTTAGCGAAACATCTCAACTGGGAGTTATAACAGAAAACCAGTTAAACAAACAAGGAATTAAAGAGTTTCAATTGGATGCTGAAAAGTAGTTATTAACATCATTGTAACCCGCTGTTGCAGCAGCAAATCAGTTAAACAAACAAGTAGATATTTAAGTTAAGGCAAACAGGTAATTCTTAACAGTAAGTATCAAACACATAGATATGCACAGTCTACAATATGATTAACAGGCTGTGGCATTATGTAATCAGTAGCAAACTAAATTAAGCCAAGCAACGTAATTGAACAATTTTTCAATAAGTGGCTAACTAAATTCCGAGAAGCGGGTAACTGAACTTATGCTAGTTCTTTGTACAGGCACACTGTAACTTCTTTTTCGCTTACAAGGTTGTACAAAGGAGTCCATGGCATCAATTGCTTGGATACGCAGTCCCAATACTTCTTTCTTCCCACACTGCATGGGTAAGTCGAATGGTTAATCTGGTAAGATGGTGCGTCCTTGATATGTTATATGAGGACACGTGGCCAGACTAGTTGTAGCCACACACATCACACTGGCTTTTACTGTATATTTCATGCAATTACTTTTGGCATATCGAGATCTAAGCAATCTACGATAGGATGAAAAGACTGACATCCTTCACATTATTGGCGAACTCAGTTCATAGAAACAAGCAATTCAACCATTCTGTGAGTAAAGCAAAAGTGCCACCAGAATATTTTCACTATCCAATCATAAACGCAAAAAGGGGCGACGCCACCATAGGGGCTGGTATGGGCAGCCGCCTCAGGTGGCTGGAAAGTGCGCACCTAGTTTGAGTCGTCCAGGTTGGCCCATGCTAGTTTTGTTCATCCCAACGCACGAGCATGCAATGTAAAAAATGAGTAAAAATGTTTCAATTTGGATGGGCCAATAACATAAGTGCAAGGTAGGCCCTATAGCAAGCTCGTGGCCAAAACGAGCGCCTCACATATTGATTGACAGCAGGAAAAATCCCAATTCATTCGCTCCAGCGTCCAGTCTGGTTCGCTCCTAACCTAGCTGCCGCTGGACAGACCGACATAGCACTTCCTCGCGCCCTCGTTGGAGGGCGGTCGTCGGGCTTCAAGCGGACGGAAGGACAAGAAGATGAAGATCCAACCCTGGGTGTAGCCTGCATGGGAGGCAGCAGCGGCAGCACGGGCATGGCATCGAGCTTGCGTAAACGGACAGTCGCAGCTTGCAAGAGTAGCATGTGCAACGAGCAGGTACATCACATCCCTGATTATATCTAATTCAACTCTTCAATTTCTGGCCAATAGTTAAACCTGACGGTGTTGTAAAACTGCTTGTATGTAGGGAATCTATGAGAAAATGAAACCAATTTCTACTTATTTTATAACTCCCCCAATCAATACTGAACTGACTGAATCTAATGTATCTAATCAAGTTTCCGGTGCAAACATACAAGCTCATGTTGTTCTTGAGCCTGAAGTGTCTAATGAATAGACTGCTAATGAAGGATTTGATGCAAACATTTTACATGCTCCTGGTGATGAACATATAGTGTCTAATGAGGGATCTAATGCAAGCATTTTGTAAGCTCATTGACGGATTTAGTGTCTAATGATGATCCACTATGTTGAGAGAGACAGAGATTTGCAGGCATTGATGACAAGCAAATTATAGTGCATTTTCATAGCTTGAGGAAATGTCGAGGCCATCTACCAGAAAGTCCCCGTATCATGACAACATAGCATAAATACTTTTCTAATCTATTGTTTGAAACTATTGGCATACTTGTGCAGGATAGATATATTGATATGCAGTTTGCGCACTGGTTATATGTGCAATTACACTTCGATATTTTCAGCTAGAGAATGAATAATTAAAGCAGGTACAGACCACGTTTGTAGTCCTTGTACACCATGTTGCATTTTGTGTTTTTTGGTGCTTGCATCATTTAGTGTTTATAATCTGAACTACTTTGGATCATTAGCTGGTTTTCAAAGTGCATGTAGCTTCACATTTCTCAAGTTATGTTGATTTCCGGAGTCCAAGTGCGTTCATATTTTTTAAGTTAAATGTTCACCCCTGTTAACTTGAATTCGTGGATCAGCCACTACACACAAATCATACACGAATGCCAGTATGAATTAAATGAAATGCAGGGACTTACGCTAGCTTGTTGTACAGGCTCACTGCAGCTCTGCTTGCGCTTGGGATGTTCCAAGTACAAGTCCATGTTACCACTTGCTTGGATGTGCAGGCCTTGTGCTCCTTGCATCCCCCTCTACATTTTCGACACGGCGAATGGTTGATCAAATAAGAGGAACCGACCTTGATGTTGTACTGGAGGACAGATACTTACAAGGTTATACGGGTGTGCAGGATGTGTACCAGATCCCGTAGCGCCATCATGCTTCGCTAAAAAATGGATTTGCTTGTTTCAGATGATATATCCAAAAGAAATAAGAGTTAAAGTCAGAGTTGCATGGGCGTGTAAGCTAAGAGAGCAGTGAAAGGATATCCAAACATCATCGGGACGGTGCACAAGGGAGTGATGTGTGGATACCTAGTTCGGGCCGGCGTTTGGGCATGCTCGCCTAGCTAGAGTGCGGGTCACTTCAGAGCCGTTGAGGGTGATGCGCTGGCGTTGGCTGGCCACGCACGGATGCAGATCTTGAGTGGCAGCAGAACGCTATGATGTGGTGGACGAGACCATTGGTGAAGCCCCAATGGCCTCGGGGGGCGGAGGTGCAACGATGTGCTCGGTGAAGTAGCCCCGGTGAGCTGGGAGACGGCGTCGGTGAAGCGCACCTGATGCGGTGGAACTTGGTGTCTGTGAGGCACGTTGGTTGCAACGGCCGACATTGTCGGTGGACCACCCGGTGCGGTGGACAAGGGCGTAGATGAGGTAGCTCCGGTGCGGTGGTGAAGCGCGACCGTCATCTTCGTCGTCGTCGTCCGGCATAGAGGTGGGGAAAAATGGGGAAAGAGACGAGACGAGGGGCGATTCGAACTTTGCTGGGGTTGGAGAAGAGAGATCTGGGCGCAGAAGGGGACGGTGGAGAAGAGAGATTTTGCAGGGCTCGAATTGGGGCCGCCAGATATTTCAATCAGAAATGTGGAAGCGCAAACTTATTTTGTCGTCGTCCTTTGGGGGGGGTGGCTGGGTGCTACGCGTCCGTCCGACACACACGACCACCCCGACAGGACTATGCTTCGATGCCTTAAGGCACCTGCCTTTGTGTCCATGACATGTGGGCCCAACAGGTGGCGGGCCCACATGTTAGTGACCCAAAGGCAGGTGCCTTTAAGGCACCGAAGCAGCGTCCACCCCGACACGAGCCTGGTCTGCCTGGTGCGCCTACATTTGAGAATGCAAGCGAATCTTCTTTCATTTGCAAATGAATCTGTATGTA
>NC_041381.1:579610111-579616044 GCF_002162155.2 Triticum dicoccoides | reverse complement strand
GCGCAGAAGGGGACGGTGGAGAAGAGAGATTTTGCAGGGCTCGAATTGGGGCCGCCAGATATTTCAATCAGAAATGTGGAAGCGCAAACTTATTTTGTCGTCGTCCTTTGGGGGGGGTGGCTGGGTGCTACGCGTCCGTCCGACACACACGACCACCCCGACAGGACTATGCTTCGATGCCTTAAGGCACCGAAGCAGCGTCCACCCCGACACGAGCCTGGTCTGCCTGGTGCGCCTACATTTGAGAATGCAAGCGAATCTTCTTTCATTTGCAAATGAATCTGTATGTATTACCATGCCCGTGTTTTCCTTGCAATAATTAGTCATTCGAAACGAGATACTCCCTCCGTTCACTTTTGTAAATCGTTTCAGACAACTTAAAATGAACTGTTTTGCATATTGTCTGAAATGTCTTCAATGTCTTATAAAAGTGAACAGAGGGAGTACTATAAATTAATTAGTGAGGAGTTATTTGAAAAAAAATCGAAACGGTACCCATGCTAACGTGGATTAGAGTGTGTTTCACATAATTAGTTATTTGAATTAGAGTGTGGTTCACATAGTTAGTTATTTGAATTAGAGTGTGTGTGTCACGTAGCGATCTCCAATTCTAACATGGATTTCACATTTCACTCTATCCACGCTACTTTTTTAATACAAATTCATATGTATATGATGAACACCATGGTAGTGAGAAAACTTTTGGATGGATTCAAACATATGACCTACAAAAAATCACAACAAATTGAGTCAATGTCAACTTTTCAAAACTTAGTATGGACGAATTCGAAATAATTACCCGTATGCCTAGTCCTCGGTTCAAATCTTACAATGTACACCGAATTGAAACATCGATATTAAGTCTTCTACTATGTACATTCAAATGTTGTTTTTAGCCACCACCACCCCCCCGCACAAACGCTACATACTTCATGTATCAGTCAATCTTCCTCTCCTAACCACCTTAGGAAGCTATCGGTTTCCAACACATGTTCATTCTTTCTCTCCGTGTTTCGATCTCTAAGTCTCTCAACTACACAACCCCTTTTTCCACTCTTTTACCAAATGTATTTACCTCACACATCCACCATTGCACCCCATCCGAGCTCTCTCTCTCCCCCCTCTCCCTCTCACCCTGTCGCGCTAAATACATGCATTGCCTATCTAGCCCCCCAACCTCTTGTGCGCACGCACACACATTGTATATCTAGGTCACTCCCTCGAGACTGTCTCACTCTTTCTTCCGCACGGCGGGCCAGACTTGCTCAATCTCGCTCTCTTTATCTGAGTCTCCTTTAACCTCATTTTCTTTCACACACAAATGATATATCTCCCTGTTCGGGCCTCGATCGACACACTCTATACTCTCTCACGCAGATTGTCTATCTAGGTCAGTCCATCCAAGCCGCCGCCACTCTTTCGACCTCATGGTGGGCCACACTCACTCAATCTCTCTCTCTCTCTCTCTCTCTCTCTCTCTCTGTATGTCTCGATTGACCTCGCTCTTTCTTGGACAAAAACAATATATCACCATGTTTGAGCCCAATTCGACCTATTCACATTGTATAGTCTCTCACGCACATTGTCTATCTAGGTCACTCTCTCCAACCCGTCTCACTCTTGCGATTGCACGGCGACCCTATGTGATCGGTTGACCTTGCTTCCTCCCATGCACAAAATATATCTACATGTCTGTGACTGGATCATCTCTCAAGATCTATCTTACAGCCCTCACCGTTGCGAAAAGCTCAATCGGACAATATCTCTCCAGAGCATATATATTTGTTCAATGAATGTCGGACCACACTCACTTTGTCTCTCTATCTATATGTCTCTTGATTGACCTCGCTTTCTCACACCGTATGTTCCACGCGTTGAAGCTACTACCTCTCCATCCCTCGCAAAGCCGGAGCTATTTACATTGCGAGGGGCACTCCAACCTTGGATTAATTTGTGTAGGCATTTATTCCGGACGGTTTAGATTATATTTTCGTAGCATCCGGCCCACAACTACTCCAAACAACGTTGCAACCCACGCAACTCCCCTAGTTGATTTCCGTGTGGCTCGGTCATCGCTCTCTCGCACGTCCTTTCTCACCTTCAACGTTGCACCATGGTATTATTGAAAAAACTATGTTGTTCTCTTTAATTATTATAAACAAGCTACAAAACTACACACCGATAGTCCACTTGGAATGGAACAAATTTCGACCCACAAATTAAAGTGCTACAAACTACACACCCCGAGGGGCCCATATGTCATGAAACAAATTTGGACCCATATACAAATTAAAAAATAAAGGACGAGGATCGAACATGTGACCGGGCCTTCAAGCCGCACGTCAATAGGCAACATACGTAGAATAGCAATGTTTGTTGTACCCCCCTTTGTTCACATAATGTTTTTATATTACCACAGCCTAATTAATGGATAACATGTAATATTATTTTTAGTACTATTTGCCTTCACTTACTTGTGGGTTCCATGTTTGCTCTCTCTCTCTCTCTCTCCTCCCCTTCTGCATTTAGATGCACGGGCAACAGGAAGAACTCGCGGGCGATGTTGCCGTTGACCATATCTGGACGCGTTCAGTTTAGCACTATTTTTGGCATGAAATTAACTGCATGCTAAACGTGTTGGGCGCTCGACATTGAAGCAGTCTAGGTCGTTGGATGACAAGGAATACATGTGGCTTGATGATGTTTTATATTTAATTTGATACGGCTCTAGCAGAACATTCAATCGATCAAACCATAGATTTCGTTCAGTCTGACACCGACTTTAAATTATACGATGATCGATATAAAATAAACAGAAATGATAAACGTTCGGAGTTTAAGCATGGCAATCCGAATGTTTTTCATGGCAAATTTAGATTACGCGGCGGCGGCGGGGGCGTCTCGCGGTGGGAAGCGGCTCCTCTGCCATGCTCCGTGTGTCGTCGGGCCACTGACCGATGGCGACGGCGGCGTCTTGCGCCGTTGTTGGCGTACTCCTAGACATTGGCCTAGCTTCAAGGAAAGCCAAAATGTTCTGGACTTTGGAGCGAGTCAACTGGCGGGAGTAGGCGACTGCTGTTGGTGCAAGGAAGCGGTCGACGGCGGCCATCCAAGCCGCTGAGGGGGGCACTGGCAGCCGCGCGGGGACAGGCGCTGTCAACGGCGCGGCGGAGACATTCGTGTGAACGGGCACCGACATGGGCGCACACTCAGTGCACGCGTAGGCGCATGCGCGTCAGTGCACGCGCAGGCGCATGCGCTGGCAGGTGCATGGGCGCGTGAAAGTCGGCGGGGACATCGTGGAACCCCGTGGGATCAAGCTCGGCGACAATGTGTGGCTCCCAGCCATCAATGCCATAGGCATGGGCGCTGGCACAGTCGGGGCGACGAGAGCCGAAATGGGAGCGGGGACAGGCGCGGCGTCTTCCCGCAAGGCCAGTTCAAGCTCGTCCCAAAGCGCCTTATGTTCTTGAGACTCCGGTTGGGTGTCTTCCTAAGGAAACTGGAACACTAAGGGAAGACCATCGTGATGCGGCATGGCGTACATTTAGGTCAGGCTAGTTGGAAGTAGACGATAGGAGAATCGGAGAGGAAGAGAGAAGATTGTAGCGATACCGGGTAGTGCGGGGTTGATTTTAAACTGCGACGCAGGCGACATTAAAAGTGGGAGCAGTTGGGACGACGGTGGGCGGCGGAGACTTGTCAAAGGGCTCGCCTCCCGGTGAGCCTGCACAGCGGTCTGCTCGCACGCCTCCCTGACAGCCGGTGCAGCGGTCTGCTCGCACGCCTCCTGTCGACTCACACGCTTGCTTGGACGACACCTGCCGATGAGAAGCGGGGACTCGTGGCGGCACGTACATGCCCACGATTTCAATAGTGAAAGTGTTCGCCTTAACGTGACAGGTCTTTGTTCCAAAATACCTTGGCTCTTCATTTGTGCAACTTGTCATAAGCAGCTTGTCTCAAATTGAAGAAAAAACTTATGAAGTAATATTTGTGCCATATCACGTGACCATGCTCAGTTTCAAGAATTTATGCTCACTTTTGGATTTTCTGAAATTTAAGATCCACAATTCAAAACAATATCATAACCTGCATCATGCAATAAATTTTCAAGCCGTACATCTGTCCTGTTGTATTTCTTAAGAAAGGATTTGGTCAAATATTTTGCTTAGTTAAACTTCAGACAAGTTATATATGCAGAGTAAAAGGATAATCCCTCTGTAGTAGTGCATTGCCTAATATATTAACTCAAGTACTAGGCACGAACAAACAGGCTCAATTATGTGCCCATCCTGGTGTACTAGTAGTAGTAGTACTAGGCAATGTAGTTGACGGGTGACCTTGACGAGCGGCAGTCGAGGGAATTGAACCGTGCTCTTCACGGTAGGTAACGTTGTCTAGTTACTAAAGCATCCCTCCATTGTTCATCGGTAGTCATTATAGACCGGGGACATGAGGGGAATTTCCTAGGGCTGGAATTCTGGCCGCCAGATATTTCGACTTGAAACGCTGAGGCTCTATTGGTTGGGGTTGCCTAATGTGCATACCACGCACGCCACCGAAGGACAAAAGCCCGGTTTTTTTAGGATCAACACGAGCCAAGGTCTGGCTGGTACGCCGATGGGTCCTACCATTCGAGAATACGAAAGGAACCTTTTAAATTGCCGAACGAATCTATGTGTATTACAATACCCGTGTTTTCCTTGCAAATACTAATCTCAACGTGGTAATCGATTTATGACGAGTTGTTGAATTAGAGTGAGTTTGTGATATAGTGATCTCACCGTGGATTTCACATTTCATGGTATCCCCTAGTAAGTTTTCCAATGCAAATTCAAATTTAAAAGATGAACAATATGGAGGTGAGAAAACTTTGTATGTATCAAGCATATGACCACACACACACACAGACACACACACACACACACACACACACAAACACAAAGAGACACACACGCACAAACACAACAACAATCCAATAAGTATAGTGCATCTATTTTTGCAAACCATGCATGTATGACACGAATTCAAAAATACTCCTTCTATTCCTATATATTAGTCTTTTAGAGAGTTCAACAAGTGACTACATATGGAGCAAAATGAGTGAATCTTGACTCTAAAATATGTCTATATACATCCGTATGTGCAAGTCCATTTGAAACCTCTAAAAGACTAATATTTAGGAATGAAGGGAGTAAAATGTAAGACATCCATGGTCCTCAGTTCAATATTTAAAATGACCATGAAACTGAAACATGAATATTAAGTCTAGTACTACAGTACATGCAAATGTTGTGTTTAGGCGGAGCTATGATTGTCGGGGTCAATGTGACGCCCGGATAATTAAGCTACAGTAATTCTCTGCTACTGATGCCACGTCACTTCGATTTCTATCGCTAGTCTCGAGTTAGTTCGAAACCGATTCAAATTCAAATTCAAAATCAGGCA
This sequence comes from Triticum dicoccoides, assembly GCF_002162155.2. Taxonomy (NCBI): domain Eukaryota; kingdom Viridiplantae; phylum Streptophyta; class Magnoliopsida; order Poales; family Poaceae; genus Triticum; species Triticum dicoccoides. The sequence continues at coordinate 579,610,593 of NC_041381.1, read as the reverse complement.
AACAATAAAAGTTTTCAAAAAAAAACAACTAAAACTTAAATTTTCTAGGGGTGACAAATATTGCATAGTTAATTATGGTGGAGAAACCAAACTTTGATAAAATATTTAAAGGCTCTAAAACAATTAAAACAGTAGTGAAAGCAATTAAACAAATGCCTATTGAATTTATAAAATGCTAAAACTATTTTATTATTGGTTAAGAATTAATCTCACATTAGTTTGTCGATAAATACAAATTTAGGCACTAGTGGTATTTTTTTATAAAACTAAAAATAAAAGAAACTACAAAAAAAGGGGAAGAATAGATAAAAGGAAAAGACTAAACATGATTAAGACAAAATCAAAACAAAGTAAAGCCCCCCCCCCCAGTTGGGCCTCGGCCCAACAGGCTACAGGGCCGCCAGGCCGGCCCAACCGGCCACCCACGCCCCTGGCCTACTAGGCCTCCCACCCGAAACCCTAACCCCGTTGCCCCCCGACTT
>NC_041381.1:579536178-579609660 GCF_002162155.2 Triticum dicoccoides | reverse complement strand
GAGATCGGGGCGAAGACCCGAGGCCACTGACGCCGCTGCCTCGCCGTTGGACGTCGCCACGCCGGAGCTCCTCCGCTGGCCTGCTTCCTCCGCCTCAATGGCCTGCCTCCTCATCGCCCGGTCGTCGCCGTCGACCACCCCGAGCCTCCTCGAGCACACTGCCATTACCCTACCGGCCCTGTGAGCACCCCCGCGCCCCTCCTCTCTCTCCCTCGCCCGGTCGCGTCCTCGCCTGGCCTCACGGCGCCGCACCACGCCGGTCGCCCCGTGCCCTCGCCAGCACCGCTCCGCGCCCTCCCCTGCACGTCCCCGCATGCACGTTCGTGCTCACCGCGCGGCAACTGCGCCCGTCCGCGCGCCCGCGCCCCACCTTTGCTCGCGGCCACCACGGCCACGGCCGTTCCCGCTCGTGACCTTGTCCTTCCTCTCCTCGGCCCGTGCCCGCTGCTGCCCTTCTGCCGGCGTCCCATTCTGGCGACCGCCCGTGCTGCGCCGTCGACCACGCGCCCGGCGCCGGCGCCCCCTCTGCGCCCGCTTGGCCCTCTCCTAGGTCGGGCACCCCGCAGCGCCTAGCGCCCACACCTGCGGCGCCCGCAGCACCCGAACCCACTATGGCCCCTAGGGCCTATGACAGCCGGGGCCCATGCCCCTGAGAACGTTTTAAAAAACAATATAGAAAAATAAAAATAACAATAATAAATTTAATTAATTAATTAACAACTAATTAATTACTGAATTAATTAAGTTAATTAATCCTATTTAATTAATCTGATTAACTTGTTAGTTTAATTAAATAGTAATTAGTTTAACTAAACACTAATTAACCTAAACAGAGTATGACAGGTGGGTCCCACTGGACCCACGCGTCAGTTGACCAGTCAACACCTCTGTTGACTGCTGACGTCATGCTGGCGTCATGATGACGTCAGCAAACACTATTTTGGATAATGTTGTTTTAAAATAATTAAATAAGTTCTAAAAATGATTTAAACTTTAGAAAATCATATAAAACAAACCGTAGCTCAGATGAAAATACTTTCTACATGAAAGTTGCTTAGAACGATGAGACGAACCCGGATACGCAGCCCGTTCGTCCGCCACACACCCCTAACATATCAAACTCACAACTTTCCCCCCTCCGGCTCCTCTGCCCGAAAACACGGAACATCGGGAATACTTTCCCGGATGTTTTCCCCCTTCGCCGGCATCACCTCATACTGCGTTAGGACACACCTAGCACCGCTCTTTGTCATGTGTTGCGTCGTCTTGCTTATGTTTGCACTGTATTTATTGTTTCTTCCCCCTCTTCTCTTCGGTAGACTACGAGACCGACGCTGCTGCTGCCCAGTTCGACTACGGAGTTGACGACCCCTCTCTCTTGCCAGAGCAACCAGGCAAGCCCCCCCTTTGATCACCAGATATCGTCATTGTTGCTACAGTCATTGATACCTTACCCGCAATCCTAAATGCTTAGTATAGGATGCTAGTTTATCATCATTGGCCCTACATTCTTGTCAGTCTGCCTCGCTATACTATTGGGTCGTGATCACTCGGGAGGTGATCACGGGTATATACTACACATACATACATACTATACAGATGGTGACTAAAGTCGGGTCAGCTCGATGAGTACCCGCAAGTGATTCTGATGAGGGGGTTGAAAGGACAGGTGGCTCCATCCCGGTAGTGGTGGGCCTGGGTTCCCGACAGCCCCCAACTGTTACTTTGTGGCAAAGCGATAGGGCAGGTTGAGACCACCGAGGAGACAGGTGGGCCTGGCCCTATTCGGCGTTTGCGGATACTTAACATGCTTAACGAGATGTTGGTATTTGATCTGATTCTGGCCATTTGGTCTATACGCACTAACCATCTACGCGGGAGTAGTTATGGGTATCCCGGCGTCGTGGTATCAGCCGAAGCCTTCGTGACGTCAGCGACTGAGCAGCGCGCGCCGGGTTGGACTGCGTTAACGCAACTTCCTTTGTAATGGAGGTTGCTAGGTCTGCTCACCGGCCGCGTACGCAACGTGCAGGTGTGCTAAGGGCGATGGGCCCAGACCCCTGTGCGCTTAGGTTTAGACCGGCGTGCTGACCTCTCTGTTGTGCCTAGGTGGGGCTGCGATGTGTTGATCTTCCGAGGCCGGGCATGACCCAGGAAAGTGTGTCCGGCCAAATGGGATCGAGCGTGTTGGGTTATGTGGTGCACCCCTGCAGGGAAGTTAATCTATTCGAATAGCCGTGATCTTCGGTAACAGGACGACTTGGAGTTGTACCTTGACCTTATGACAACTAGAACCGGATACTTAATAAAACACACCCTTCCAAGTTCCACAGACAACCCGGTGATCGCTTTTCCACAGGGCGACGAGGGGAGGATCACCGGGTAGGATTATGCTATGCGATGCTACTGGAGATGCTACTTGGAGATGCTACTTGGAGATGCTACTTGGAGGACTTCAATCTACTATCTTCTACATGCTGCAAGACGGAGGCTGCAGAAGCGTAGTCTTTGATAGGACTAGCTATCCCCCTCTTATTCTGGCATTCTGCAGTTCAGTCCACTAATATGGCATCCTTACACATATACCCATGCATATGTAGTGTAGTTCCTTGCTTGCGAGTACTTTGGATGAGTACTCACGGTTGCTTTCTCCTCCCTTTTTCCCCCTTTCCTTTCTTTCTGGTTGTCGCAACCAGATGCTGGAGTCCAGGAGCCAGGCGCCACCTTCGACGACGATTCCTACTACCTGGAGATGCCTACTACTACGTGCAGCCCGCTGACGACCACCAGGAGTAGTTTAGGAGGATCCCAGGCAGGAGGCCTGCGCCTCTTTCGATCTGTATCCCAGTTTGTGCTAGCCTTCTTAAGGCAAACTTGTTTAACTTATGTTTGTACTGAGATATTGTTGCTTCCGCAGACTCGTCTATGATCGAGCACTTGTATTCGAGCCCTCGAGGCCCCTGGCTTGTATTATGATGCTTGTATGACTTATTTATGTTTTAGAGTTGTGTTGTGATATCTTCCCGTGAGTCCCTGATCTTGATCGTACACATTTGCGTGCATGATTAGTGTACGATTGAATCGGGGGCGTCACAGTCAACCCCTCGACCTTAGATAAAATTGTGGAGCTCTGTTTAGGGTTGTTTAGATTATATCTGTCCCCACCCTCCCAACCACCGATTGGTTGTGCACCCCCCACCCCTCCTCCCCGGGAGAATATCATGTGCCCCCATACCTTAGATGCTATATGCCGATACGAGTTGATTGGAGCTGGTAGATCTGAGATATAGCAGCTCACATGATGTGTCTTAATATTTTTGCAGGAAACCTTGATGAGTTTGAGAATTGCACACAATTTGTACAAAAACTACCCAGATGCCCTTTGATCCCATATCCAACGACCTCGAAGCTCGTATCACCGTAGCATCTAAGATGAAGGAGGACATCATATTCTCCTGTATGTAAGAATATCATGTGCTACCACACCTTAGATGCTTTGGTGATACAAGCTGTTCAGAGGTGTTGGATTTTTGACCCAACACCTCCTCGGTGGTTTGAATGGTTTTTTGTAGAAAAGCCCCAAAAGAGTTTGGCCACTGCTTACAAGCACAACGACTGCTCAGATGCCATTGGATCTCAGATCAAATGACCTCCAAGCTCGTATCACCGTAGCATCCAAGCTACGATAGCACTTTATGTTTTCTCGCACGGGAGAATATGAGGTGCTCCCGCACCGTAGATTCTATGGTGATACGAGTTCACTGAGATCTAACGGCCCACAATAGGAGGTTTGAATATTTTTGCAATATACGACTCATAGAGTTTGGGAAATGCGCAGAAAGTACAAGTACTATGCATGTGCCATCTGATCACTGATCATACGACCTAGATGCTCATTTCACCGTTGCGGGTAATTAAGCTACGGGGAGGACCTAATATGAGCAACGGGGAGCCGTTGGATCGAAGATGCAGTGGCACACACGAGGCCTGAATGTTTTATTTGCAAAAAAAACCTTTGGAGAGTTTGGAAATTGCGCATAATTACAAAGACTACTCCCAAGCCATTGGATCTCACTTCCAACGGTGTAAAAACTCGTATCACCATAGTATCTACGCTACGGGGTGGATGTGATATTCTGTGCCGCTGTCCTTTTTGTTCGTAAACTTGTAAAATACGTGTAACTCGAGCCGTTACTTGTCTAACCGCGCAAAGTGTTTGTTCAAAAAAACATCCTACACTGAAATATCGGAACAACACACGGGGGTCTCACTTGTCATTAATCAAATTTGGACCTAAAACTAACAAATCTGAAAGACGCGATTCGATCTGGCAACCTGGACTACAAAGCGTAAGTCGATAGCCCGAAAAAACAAACGGTTGTTGGCTTTGTCCCATAACTTGATTTTATACAGTACTTGCGTTGTGTAGAGTAGAGGGAGTGCCTCGTCAACACATGCATGATCGTTGTCTCACTTACTGGTGGGTCCCAGGTCTGCGATCTCAATATCTCTTCTCTCCATTGTCTAACCTTTGCACGGGCACACACGAAGAGCGACGCTAGCTTGCCATGGTGTTATTACAACTAAAAAAAGCTTGGAAAATAGAAGAATCACCTAGAACAAGAGATGTTGTGGCTGGTCGAGATGGAGCTAACCACATCTATCCTCCGTGCCACATTTGCATAATGAAGCTATGTGGCTAGTGGGGTGTTTTCGACCGACTGGCTAGGTCCCGAGGTCGAACCATAGGTACTACGTCTGATACAGTATAATTTTACACGCACATTTTCCTCCGTGCCGAGACATGGCACACCTTACCGCACGGTTTCGGGGTCCTCCCGGGTGGTGCACGCATATATTCTTCCTGACGTGGGACGCCCTACCACGCATTTTCTGGGTCCTCCTCGGTCGTAGCGCCGAAGCAAGTAAATGAGTCGTCAAATCATGAAACACCACCTTTCCCGCCAAGTACATCAGTGAAGCACGGTGGCTAGCTAGTTGGGCTAGTTCGACCGATTAGCTAGGCCGCCGCCACATTTGTTTTTTCACCCCTTTTTGTATCTACTTGCCGGCAGGTAAATTTAAATATCCACCGCGGCGTTGCTCTGGTGTTTGTGTGCGGCAGGATTTTTAATTTTTTGATTGACGGAAGCAGGCGCGGCAGGATTTTTAATTTTTTGCTTGACGGGAGCAGGCGCGGTAGCAATTAGTCACGATGACTCCACCTGTAAAACCCACTGCTCCCTGATGTGATAAGTCGTCGATTGGTGTTTTACTGTGGTGAAAATCAAAAGATTCCCCTCTCCTCGGCTGGCTCCCTCCGCCTTCCCGTAGATTGCATTGCCTTTCAGCCGTTTCGCCCCCTTTGCTTCCTCTCCCCATTACTTCTACCTGGTGCCATGGCGGCGCAGCAGATCACGGATTCCGAGGTGAGGCGCCTGACACAGGAGCTTCATGCCAAGGATGCGGAGCTCAGGGCCAAGGACGTGGAGCTCCGTGAGATCAAGGAGGAGAGGAGTGCCATGCTCCTCCATTATGTGCGGGAGTTCACGGAGCTTCAAATGCGGCAGGCGTCCACCACAAAGATGCTCGAGGCGTCGGCGGTGTTGCTGGAGAAAGAGGGAGATACGATAGGCCGTCAGGGGATCCAGCTGGAGCGCGAGCAGGCCGATCGTGACGAGGTCCACGATCACCTCAGCCACTTGGTGAACCAAGTTGCCACGCACGTGTTGCGGCTGCGCGATGCCTACCGTCGTGCTAGCGCGACGATGCCGGCCGTCGGGATGAACCCGTTCGACCACCCGGTCGACTTCAACGAGCTGCGGCTTCCTGACCTGGTCTCCTTCTTCACCTAGATCTCCGAGGAGCTGAGCCGTCTCCGCGCAATGGTGGGGGCTGAGCTGGACAAGGAGGGGTTGCAGGCTGCCGTCGCCATTGCCGGGCGATTCCTTTCAGGGCTCTGTCACCGGAATCCATTCGTGCCATTAGATGCCGTCTTTGACGAGCTGGCTCCCGTCGTCCAGGAGCGGGCTCTGTCGGCGGTTGCACCTTGCATCAACAACGTCGTGCGCCTCGAGAAGCAGAGGGACTTCGGTGGTGTTTAGGCGCCCTCTGCATGGGCATGTCCATGTCTCGGCGCAACATGACCATTGGATCAAACTTAGACAATGCAGATCAGTCACTGTAGCACAAAGCGTGTTTGGTTGCATTCTCATCACAATATAATTGTTTCCTCTTCGTGTATTTTTGTCAACCTAATAGTGTGGACTCATGCACCCTTGATGCACTCTGCCAAACACCCAAAAGTGGGTCGACAAGGGAACTTTTGCTCCCATCCCGTGCACCCTTCATACACCCTGCCTAACACTATTCGTGCTTCATATGGTTCATGTTTCATGGAGTACTGTAGCACCGTACTCTCCATGCGATGTGGACCTAGTTCTGTTAACATTGATCTCACCGTTCATTCTCGACCGGACAGTCGAAAAAGCGGTATTATGTTACATATAGGAGTAGTTGACATGCGCACAACATCATTTGTTATCGTCATATCTTACTACACTAGCAACAAGATTGTGTAGTACTGACGTATGAACCACTGCACATGCCTAGTAGTAGGAGCACTGTGTATGTTCAAGTGGCTGCCGTGTTTTGCATTCCTCCATCGTAAGAGTGGAAACACTTGCTGTAATCATTATTTTTCTTCAGAAAAACAGTGGACATGCTCTACCGTGCGGATCCTCCTCCAGCCATGCACTAAATTACTCACTTTTGCTGACGTGTGGGACAGCCAGCACCTGGGTCCACCAGCCATGCACTAAATTACTCCGTAGTAGAGTGACAGTAGACTACCCCGATCGAACCACTGCAGTAATGGCCAATGAGCCGTCAAATCACAAACCCCCCTCCTTTCCAGCAGTAAGTTGGACGGACGAAGCAACCATTATTTCACTCTTCTCTCTCAGCTTCCTCTCTTGAAGAAAACCCCCACTCGCTTCGCTTCTCCCTCATCTCGTTTCTCCTTTCACTCTTCTCTCTCAGCTTCCTCTCTTGGATGGACACCGGAGCACCGGCCGACGTGATGTCTACGGCTCTGGCCAAAACCGTCGAGGCTCATGGTACGAAGAAGCGCAAGCACCCCGCCGAGACTACCGCAGAGAAGCTCAAAGCCATCGCCCTCTCCAAGCCCCCCTCTCCGGGATCCCTCATTAAGCAAGTCCAGGTAATGTCTCTTGTTGACGATCTTTTTCTCGATCTTGATCGAGTTTTTTCATCTAACACGCAGTATTAGTACTAGTAGTACAACTTTCTGGGTGATCTTGCATGTGATTTTAGTGTGCCAAATGACGGTTCTAAATTCCTCTTTTGACCAAAACGTGCGAGAGGTTGACACTGATTTCTTATAGATTACTTTCAACTACTCCCTCTGTCCCAAATTTGTTGTCTTAGATTTGTCTAGATACGGATGTATTTGTCTAGATATGGATGTATCTAATACTAAAATGTGACTTGATACATCCGTATCTAGACAAATCTAAGACAAGAATTTTGGGATGGAGGGAGTACTTTATGAACATCAACGCTACCTTTTAAGAGGTTATATTTGCCTCAGTAACTTGTGTTATGGATATTGCAAGTAATCCCTCTACTCTCATGCCTTTGAAGACATGTTCTAGTGTCTTTGTTCACTCATTTCTGTGCGTATATGTAGTCATATATGGAGTATAATATCAAAAATCATCTTATATTTTTGAATGGAGTTAGTAATAAAATATGGTTTCTGTTTGAATTAGAACCAGGTTCGCGGTAGAGATGAAGTTCTCAAAGTCATGCCATCTGAACTGGAAGACCTGATGATGAGTTCTACTGCTGAACTATCCAGCTGTTGTGTCCTTGTCGCCACGTGTCCTGAACTAGTGTTTTCCTGTAGCATTGTTGTCTGGCGTGTTCTCGAGGCTCTACTTGACCACAACAATTTCCTGGCTGTGCCTTCAATTACAAAGGGTGTGGTTCTTGTAAAGCTTCCCAACAAATCTAATGCGGCATGTCTTCATCATCATGTTTATGAGTGGAAAGACCACTCTATTAGGTTCTCCAAGGTTGACAAGATGGTGATGGTGCATGTAGACATCTCACACGAAGTACATGGCCTAATCAGTTGTGTGGGGTTCATCCCGTAGGTCGGTGGCAAGAAATAGTCTGCAGAGTTTAGTTAGTACAACTTTGCTTGTCTGTAGTAAGTACTATTGTTCAGTACTTGATTTGTCTTTGTGAACCCTGTATTGTTTATTAGTACTACCGCTTTTGGTGTGTGGTCAGTCCTGAGAATGGTCTATGTTAATGTCTGTCCACTCAATTCAGTCTGTATATTTTAAGTATCTAGATCATTTTTTTTGTGAGGACAGTTTATCAATTATGGTTACACTCCAATATCTGTATGCATTGCAGGGTTTATCGCACCCACCAGGATTTCCAGTCCCATGGATGTTCGGTCCATACGTTTTGACACGGCCTTTGGACTGTCCTGCTTGTGGGAGTAGGCTGGGCCCCTGCATGCCACGCATAGTTGGACGATCAATATTTTGTTTAGTACTTCAACATAGTGATTTCCTGGTAAGGATTCACTCGTGTCACATCAAGTAAATCTTATTGATTTACTGTCTAAATCTTATTGATTTAATGTCATGTTTTCTTTATTTTCCTGCAATTTTACGATGCAGGTTTTGCCATGTGACATTCATCACAGAATAAACCATTTAGTTTGCTCTACGATGGCTATTTTGCAGGTTTCACTTCTTATGTCGTGTCAGTAATGAAGGCACTGTCCATCACTTATATTACTGGAAAAAATTGGATTAGTGTGTTGTCTGAGTACAAGATGAATCCCTGTGATGAACTATAGTTTGGTTTAACAAAATAGCCACAATTAGTCCTTCTTGCGTTTAAAATAAATGAGGAAAAAAATTGGATCACGGTCACAGATCCTAGTCAAGTTAGAAAGCTGATCATAGCAGACTAGACACGATCGCCGCTGTCTCGCACATCGGTACCACCTTCAGCAACGGATCGAGCACCGGCAGTTGCTCTAGCACTGAAAGCAGCAGAAGCTCAGTCTGATCCAGCTGAGGATTGGGCACCGACCGCGTCAGTGGATCAGTCTGATCTACCGGAGGATTGGGCATCGACACCGGCACCTGCTACGACACCGGCACCAGCTGTACAAGGAGCACCATCTCCGGCAGCACCAGCGGCTTTGGCACTGATGACCCACAAGTGTAGGGGATCTATTATAGTCCTTTCGATAAGTAAGAGTGTCGAACCCAACGAGGAGCAGAAGGAAATGATAAGCGGTTTTCAGTAAGGTTTTCTCTGCAAGCACTGAAATAGTAGGTGATAGATAGTTTTGTGATAAGATAAATAGTAACGAGCAAAAAGTAAATAAAGTAAATAAAGTGCAGGAAGGTGGCCCAATCCTTTATGTAGCAAAGGATAAGCCTGGACAAATTCTAATAATGAGGAAGGAGCTGCCGAGGACACATTGGGAATTATCGTCAAGCTAGTTTCATCACGTTCATAAGATTCGCGTTCGGTACTTTGATAATTTGATATGTGGGTGGACCGGCACTTGAGTACTACCCTAACATGGACAAGCATCCCACTTATGATTAACACCTATTGCAAGCATCCGCAACTACAAATAGGAGTATTAAGGTAAACCTAACCACAACATTAAACATATGGGTCCATATCAACCCCTAACGAAGCAACGCATAAACTAGGGTTTAAGCTTCTGTCACTCTAGCAACCCATCATCTACTTATTACTTCCCTATGCCTTCCTCTAGGCCCAAATAATGGTGAAGTGTCATGTAGTCGACGTTCACATAACACCACCAGAGGAGAGACAACATACATCTCATCAAAATATCAAACGAATACCAAATTCACATGACTACTAATAGCAAGACTTCACCCATGTCCTCAGGAACAAACGTAACTACTCACAAAGCATATTCATGTTCATAATCAGAGGGGTAATAATATGCATGAAGGATCTGAACATATGATCTTCCACCAAGTAAACCAAATAGCATCAACTATAAGGAGTAATCAACACTACTAGCAACCCACAGGTACCAATTTGTGGTTTTGATACAAGATTGGATACAAGAGATGAACTAGGGTTTTGAGATGAGATGGTGCTGGTGAAGATGTTGATGGAGATTGACCCCCTCCCAATGAGAGGATCGTTGGTGATGACGTTGGTGATGATTTCCCCCTCCCGGAGGGAAGTGTCCCCGACAGAACAGCTCCGCCAGAGCCCTAGATTGATTCCGCCAAGGTTCTGCCTCGTGGCGGCGGAGTTTCATCCTGTAAGCTTTCCCACGATTTTTTTCCAGGGGAAAACCTTTCATATAGCAGAAGATGGACGCTAGAAGCCCACCAGGGGGCCCAGGAGATAGGGGGCCGCGCCCTAGGGGGGCCTGTCTCTTGGACAGGGTGTGGGCCCCCTGGCCTATTTCTTTTGTCCAAAAATTCTTATTAAATCTAAAAAGTTGTTTCTTGGAGTCTCAGGTCTTTTCAAGTTGTGCAGCATAGCTTTCCAACGTTTGCTCCTTTTCCAGCCAGAATTCCAGCTGCTGGCATCCCCCCTCTTCATGGTAAACCTTGTAAAATAAGAGAGAATGGCCATAAGTATTGAGATATAATGTGTAATAACAGCCCATAATGCAATAAATATTGATATAAAAGCATGATGCAAAATGGATGTATCAACTCCCCCAAGCTTAGACCTCGCTTGTCCTCAAGTGGAAGCCGAAATCGAAAAATATGTCCACAAGTTTAGAGATAGAGGTGTCGATAAAAATAAAATACGGACATGATGGCATCATGATCATTCTAATAACAGCAACATATATGGATTTTGTCATATGATTTCCTATGTTCAAGTAATAAGCAATTCACAATGTCAAGTATGGTTCAAAAACTTCATTGGGAACTAACAAACTATAATCTCAGTCATTGAAGCAATTGCAATTTATCGTAACATCAGAAAGAGTCAATAATAGAGCTTTTCAGCAAGCTCACATACTCAACCATCTCTAGTCCCCTATAATTGTTAACACTCACGCAATACTTGTGGTTATAAAGTTTCAGTCGGACACTGAGAAAGATAGGGGCTTATTGTGTTGCCTCCCAACATATTCACCTTTAGGTGATGTCAACAATAATAGCCTATGTCAACTTACATCCAATTGGATATATGTATCATGATCTTTCAAACACGAGGACTTTGCCAAAGGATAAAAATAAAAAGGGAAAGGTGAGTATCACCTTGACTCAAGCAATAAAGTAAAACATAAAGTAAAAGATAGGCCCTTCATAGAGGGAAGCAGAGGTTGTCATGTGCGTTTAGGGTTGATGCATGAAATCCTAATGCAAAAGAACGTCACTTTATATTGCCCCTTGTATGTGGACCTTTATTATGCAGTCCGTCGCTTTTATTACTTCCACAACAAGTTCGTACAAAGTTTATTTTCTCTGCACTAATAAGTCATACATATTTAGAGAGCAATTTTTATTGCTTGCACTGATGACAACTTACTTGAAGGATCTTACTCAATCCATAGGTAGGTATGGTGGACTCTCATGGCAAAACTGGGCTTAAGGATATTTGGAAGCACAAGTAGTATCTCTACTTAGTGCAAGACATTTGGCTAGCATGAGGGGGAAAGGCAAGCTCAACATGTTTGGAAGGTCAATGACAATATACTTTAACTGAGATGTCAGAAGACATAAACCATTATGTTGTCTTCCTTGTCCAACGTTAACTCTTTTAGCATGTCATACTTAATGAGTGCTTCACAATCATAAAAGATGTCCAAGATAATATATTTATATGTGAACCCCTCTTTCCTTATTACTTCCTATTAATTGCAACGATGACCAAGGTTACGTTCATCAACCCTCAACAATTTTTATGCCTCATACTTTCTATGTGTGAAGTTATCACTATCCATAAGATCAATATGAACTCTTTTGTTCTTTCTACTTTCTCAAGATCATAGCAACATAGCAAAGCCGTTGACTGAACACTAATATTTATTATAGATAGCACACGGACTCGATTACATAAAGAGATCACAACAAAAAATTCAAAACTACTTGATATCAAAACTTCGAACTAATAGATCAAGATACTACTAAAAGGATCGAACTAAATAAAGCGGTAAAGATAGAAGTGTGATGGTGATACGATACCGGGGCACCTCCCCCAAGCTTGCCAGTTGCCAAGGGGAGTGCCCATACCCATGTGATTATTTCTTCGGAGGTGATGGAGGTGGGGATGATGACGATGGATAATCGCACATCGAGCGTAAAAGCTCCTCAACTTGCGGATAATGCCCTTGAGCCTAGCAATATGATCCTTTAACAAAATATTCTCCTCTGTTAGATACTTGTTCTGTATGTGGGCTAACTCAATCATCTTGAAAGCTTCAATCTCTGTTGGAGTGAAAAGGTTAGGTAAAGGTTGAGGGGTGTCTTCTTCTTTCACCACCAGAGCTTGAGCCTCCATGGTCTTCTTGATCCCTTCATCCTTGTTGATCTCTTCTGGTTCCTCTCTTTTCAACTATATCTTCAATAGCCAAGCATCCTGTCTTCGTTGTTGGAGAAGGGAGAAGTCATGGTGCTCTAAATCTGCAACGGAAATATCTCGAAACGAAAATAGAGGATATTTCCGTGATACGGTGGTCAAAACCTTCGGGAGTAAATATAATGAATTTTTACCGACCAAAATACGTAACATACAAGGAAACGGAGTCCGGGAGGCACACGAGGTGCCCACGAGACAGGAGGCGCGCCCTACAGGGGGGGCTCCCTCCTCTCTCATGGGAGCCTCGTGTCCCTTTCGGACTACTTCTTTCTTCCTAAAATCCTTACATAATCCAAAAGTGATGAAAATTGCCATTAGAGTTGTTTTGCAGTCGGTTTACTTACCGTACCACGTACCTATGCCTTTTCGGAGCCTGGAATGTTCTGGAAAGTGTCTCTTATGTATTCCTCAGGGGTTATGGTTTATTAGTTTCAACATTGATAGGATTACCTAAAATATAATGTTTCATTCTTTCACAGTTTACCACCCTAGGATTTGTGCCTTCAATGTTGTTGATTTTTATAGCACCAGAACGATAGACCTCCTCGATAATGCAGGGACCTTCCCATTTTGAGAGAAGTTTTCCTGCAAAAAATCTTAACCGAGAGTTGAACAATAACACATAATCTCCTACGTTAAACTCACGCTTTGGTATCCTTTTATCATGCCAGCGTTTGACTTTTTCTTTGAAAAGCTTAGCATTCTCATATGCTTGGGTTCTCCATTCATCAAGTGAGCTAATATCAAATTACCTTTTCTCATCGGCAAGTTTGAAGTCATAATTAAGCTCTTTAATAGCCCAATATGCTTTATGTTCAAGTTCAAGAGGTAAATGACATGCTTTTCCATAAACCATCTTATATGGAGACATACCCATAGGATTTTTGTATGCAGTTCTATAGGCCCATAATGCATCATCAAGTTTTTTGGACCAATTCTTTCTAGATCTATTCACAGTCTTTTGCAAAATTAATTTGAGCTCTCTATTGCTCAACTCTACTTGACCACTAGACTGCGGGTGATAAGGAGATGCAATTCTATGATTGACATCATACTCAGCAAGCATCTTACGGAAAGCACCATGAATAAAGTGTGAACCACCATCAGTCATAAGATATCTAGGGACTCCGAACCTCGTAAAAATAACTTCTTTAAGCATTTTAATAGAAGTGTTAGGATCAGCACTACTAGTTGGAATAGCTTCTACCCACTTAGTAACGTAATCAACTGCAACTAAAATATGTGTATAACCATTGGAGGCAGGAAAAGGTCCCATATAATCAAAGCCCCAAACATCAAACGGTTCAATAACAAGAGAATAATTCATAGGCATTTCTTGACGTCTACTGATGTTACCTATTCTTTGACATTCATCACAAGATACGACAAACTTGTTAAAAACTAGATTGTAGTACCTTGTGTGTAGTTCTATCTCCAGCGTGGGCCAATAAAAACTAGATTGTAGTACCTTGTGTGTAGTTCTATCTCCAGCGTGGTGTCCTCCATAGGATTCAGAGTGACACTTGCGTAGGATTTGTTCTTGTTCATGCTCAGGCACACAACATCTAATAATACCATCTACTCCTTATTTATAAAGGTGTGGATCATCCCAGAAGTAATGTCTTAAATCATAAAAGAACTTTTTCTTTTGCTGGTATGTGAAACTAGGCGGTATATATTTAGCAACAATGTAATTAGCATAGTCAGCATACCAAGGAGCAGTACGAGAAGCATTGACAACCGCTAATTGTTCATCAGGAAATCAATCATTAATAGGCAGTGGGTCATCAAGAACATTTTCTAGCCTAGACAAGTTTTCTGCAACGGGGTTCTCAGCTCCTTTTCTATCAACAATATGCAAGTCAAATTCTTGGAGCAAGAGAACCCATCAAATGAGTCTAGGCTTAGCGTCTTTCTTTTCCATAAGATATTTAATAGCAGCATGATCAGTGTGAATAGTAACTTTGGAATCAACAATATAAGGTCTAAACTTATCACATGCAAACACAACTGCTAAGAATTATTTTTCAGTGGTAGCATAATTTCTCTGGGCAGTATCAAGAGTCTTGCTAGCATAATGGATAACATTCAATTTCTTATCGACTCTTTGCCCTAAAATAGCCCCTACAGCATAATCACTAGCATCGCACATAATTTCAAAAGGTAAATTCCAATCAGGTGGCTGAACAATAGGTGCAGTGATCAAAGCTTTCTTAAGTGTTTCAAATACTTCTACAAAATCATCATCAAAGACAAAAGGAATATCTTTTTGCAATAAGTTAGTCAGAGGCCTAGAGATTTTAGAAAACTCCATAATGAACCTCCTATAAAAACCGGCATGACCAAGGAAACTTCTTATACCTTTTATGTCCTTGGGACATGGCATCTTTTCAATAGCATCAACTTTGGCTTTATCAACTTCAATACCTCTCTCGGAGATCTTGTGCCCCAAGACAATGCCTTCATTGACCATAAAGTGACACTTTTCCCAATTCAGGACGAGACTAGTGTCTTCGCATCTCTGCAAAACTCGATCAAGGTTGCTCAAACAATCATCAAAAGAGGATCCATAGACGGAGAAGTCATCCATGAATACCTCACAAATCTTTTCACAAAAATCAGAAAATATAGCCATCATGCATCTTTGAAAGGTAGTAGGTGCATTGCATAAACCAAAAGGCATACGTCTATAAGCAAAAGTACCAAAAGGGCAAGTAAAAGTAGTTTTAGATTGATCCCCCGCTGAAACATGTATCTGAGAGAAACCAGAATAACCATCTAGAAAGGAAGAATGTGTGTGTTTGGATAGCCTTTCTAGCATTTGATCAATAAAAGGTAAAGGGTAATGATCTTTCTTGGTAGCTTTATTTAACTTACGGAAATCAATTACCATCCTATAGCCTGTAATAATTCTTTGCGGGATCAATTCATCTTTATCATTAGGAACAACGGTAATACCTCCCTTTTTAGGGACACAATGGACAGGGCTTACCCATTCACTATCAGCAACGGGATAAATAATACCTGCCTCAAGGAGTTTTAGTATCTCCTTTCTTACCACTTCCTTCATTTTGGGATTTAATCGTCTTTGAGGATCTCTAACTGGTTTGACATCTTTCTCCACTGAAATTTTGTGTTGAGATAACATGGGACTAATGCACTTAAGATCATCCAGGGTATATCCAATAGCAGCTCGGTGCTTCTTCAGAGTTTTCAATAATCTTTCTTCTTCTTTCTCTGAAAGGTTAGCACTAATAATAACAACATATATTTCTTTTTCATCAAGATAAGCATACTTAAGATTATCAGGTAATGGTTTGAGTTCAAACACGGGGTCACCCTTGGGTGGAGGGGGATCCCCAAGAAATTCAAGGGGAAGATTATGTTTCAGCATAGGTTCTTGTTTAAGGAACACTTCATCTATTTCTTCTGTTTCCTTCATAAACATATTGTTTTCATGCTCTAGCAAAATTGTTCTAACGGATCAGTTGGAGGAATAGCAATGGAAGCAAGACCAATAATTTCATCCTTACTAGATGGTTCCTTTTCACGATGTTGTCTGCTAAACTTGGTGTAAGTGCATCTAGTGCCCCTTAGTGATTTTGGTGTATTGAAGACTTATAGGTTAACGGACTAATGCGTTTGTGAGTATACACAGGTGTATAAGTCTATGAGGAGTTTGATATTTACAGAGAAAGTTGACCCCTAAAAATGAAGTTCTTCAACTAAAGACTTTGATATTCTGAAGACTTTCTAAAGACTTGGAAAGTGAAGAAATTGGTGTGACCTTGAAGACTTGGTATTCATTTGTGGAACATGAAGCGTGAAGACTTTTGTTTTCGTAGTTTCATTTTCTCTTTCTTGAGTCATAGGAAACACCGTACTGTTAAAGGGGGTCGAGGAAATACTAAGGAAAAATTTCCATGTGATGCTCAACTCAAAATCCAAAACCTACCAATCCCTTCGAGTGAAGCCCTTGGAAATCTCATACAGTTCAGTCACTTTCTTCAGTGACAGAGACGAAATTCTTCTGGTCACTGATGAATTTGTTCTGACTGAGGAGTTAGGAATTCGTTAGTGTGAATTACCTACACAGTGAGGAACATGATACCCCTGAGGAATTTGAGAGTCAAATTTCCGACCGTTGCTGTGCTGCGCGCTAGCTGTCCCAAAATATCTTATCCACCTAACGGTCATATCATTGAGGGGCATTTATGTCTTATCATGTCGGGCTGCTCCCTAGGCTATGAATAGCCGCCCCCTACAACCACTAGCCGGTTGGCTGCTTCGAGAGAACTTGACACTTGTCATTTGAGAGCAACCCATCCTCCGAGGACTTTGAGCGAAAATCATCAAGTGAGGAAAAACCCAAAACCAAACCCCCACAAACCCAAAGTGATTGAGCATCACTGAAGAAATTGATCCTGCGTGGAGCCGACGCTTGTTACCTTTGAAGACTGTGCCTCTTCCAGACGGTTAGGCGTCAAGGTCTAGAGCATCCAAGAGGAATTGTGGATTGCCGAGTGACCAAGTCTGTGAAGGTTTGGAAGTCGCCTGAAGACTTACCACGAGTGATTGGACGAGATCTGTGTGATCTTAGTTCAAGGAGAATACGGTGAGGACTGGCTGTCCTGAGCTGCGTGCTCAGCGACTGGGTGTCCGGGACTGCATGTCCTCGAGTTTAAATACTTAGCTGCTCCAACCAGACGTACAAATGAGACAGCAGCTGGAACTGGTCTACCAAATCATTGTCTTCACCAACCTAACTGGTTCTATTTCCTCAACCCTTTCATTTCCTCATTACTGTGATGAGTGTTTGTTCATATCTGTGTTTGAAGACTTTGACTGAAGACTTTCTCAATTTCCTCAGTTCAATTTCTTCAGTCTGTTTGTCTTCATCTTGTGTTATCCTGTGATTACGCTTTCTGTACTCTGTGCTTGTCTTCATTTCATCATGATGACCATGCTTGTATTCTGTTATGCTTACTTCTGAGTACTTATTCCGCTGCTAATAGTTCTTCGCTAAGGAATTTCCTCACCGGCAAATTCCTCAGTGAAGAATTCATAAAAATCGCCTATTCACCCCTCCTCTAGTCGACGTAACGCACTTTCAATTGGTATCAGAGCAAGGTACTCCCTTGTTCTGTGTGATTTTGGTTTAACCGCCTGGAGTTTTAGTTATGTCGACCACAGGTATGAAGAAAGTGACATGCCCTATCTTTGACGGTCATGATTATCCCAAGTGGAAGGCCATGATGAGGAAGCGCCTCATGGCAATGAACAGCGAGCTGTGGACCGTCACTGAGATTGGTCTTACTGATCTATGCAAGATGGCGGACGCTGATGATATTCGCAAGTACACTCGACTTGACATCTTGGCAAAGGATATCATCTGTTCCTGCCTATCCAGAGATCAATTCAGGCTCATTATGCATCTTTGCAATGCAAAGCTTATCTGGGACCGAATCTCCGACGTCTATGAAGGTCATCGAACCCGTCATGATCCTTGGTTTGAGGACTTCAAGGAATCTCTCAAAAAATTGACTTTCGAACCAGAATCATCATCTTCTTCATCATGTCTCATGGCAAAGGGTGTCGAGGTAACCGAATGTTCCTCATCTGAATTTAGTGACTGTGAATCTGATGATGATGAATCTGATGATGATATTGAACCTAGCTATACCAAACTTGTTTGCATTGCCACCAAACAACAACATGCCTTGGAAAAGGTTCAAAACATGCTAGACAAAAGTGATGATATGTTAGGTGAAGAAATGGATTGCACTAAAGCCCTGACTGAAAATCTTCAGAGACTTCAGTCTAGATTTGATAACCTTCAAAGTCATCATAACACTCTCTTATCTGATCATGAGAAACTTTCTTATGAATTTCTTCAAAGAAAGCAAGATCTTGAGAAGCTAAGAGTGAGTTATGAAGATCTTCAGAAGGAGCGCGATTCATTACTAGCTCAACAAATCAGCGCTACTCAAGAAGAATTTGTTCCTCCATGCTTAAAGTGCATTGAACGTGAATCTGCTAATTCTTCACCTGAATGTTCAAATGCTTCAACTGTTACAAATTCTTCACCTGCCTCTGCTATCACTAATTCCTCATCTAAGGACATTGCTAGTATCACTGATGATGCAGGGCTGAAGGAATTGTACACAACAGACATGTACAAAAGCCTCAAAGGGCATCAGATTCTTTGTGATGTACTCAAAAAGCAGATCCTCAACAGAAACCCTAGGAAAGAGGGTATTGCCTTTGAGAGGAAACTTAATGCTGATGGAACATATTGGAAGCCTGAGCAGTACCCCAAAACCTCATGGGTTGCTGCAAAGGGACCTCCAGTTGATCCATCTAACTTATCTGGCTTTACATGTGAATCTTCTCATTCTTCTGATGAGTCATTTGACTCCAACTATAAACTGTTCAAAAATTAGAATGGTGAAGTATTTGCTAGATATGTTGGGACTAACTGCAGGAACGGTTCCCCTATGAAGAAAATCTGGGTTCCCAAAAGTTATGTTGAAAGTCTTCAGGTGAATGTCCTCATGACACCACCTGGGAAGAACAGGAACCCCAGATCCAATTCTTCATATGGACCTAATTCTTCACATGGATCAAATTCCTCAAATGGATCAAAGTCCTCATATGATTATCATCGTGCTAACAACTCAATTTCGCAGGGTAGAGCTAAGGGCTATGAATATGCACATTATTCTTCAAATCATTATGTTCATAAGTCCTCGAAGAATTTCTCTCCTTATTCATATGCTTACCCTAACCCCTCTTATGTGAAACAAAATGGTTTGGCCTCTATGCCACCATTCTCTTATGGTGCTCGCAGAGTGATGAACTCTTTGCCACCCCTTCAGATGTGGGTGGTGAAGAAAAAGAACTAATCTCTTCTGCAGGGTCAGGTCTCCAAACGTGCTTTAACGTCTGAAGAATTTGCTGGGGACCTGACAAAATTGCCTGAAAGGACGCAGGCTAATCATGATGAAATGAACTTTCATTTCACACATCCTCCTACTGCTATATCTGTTTACTGCTTGATGAAATTCATCTGATGAACTTGATATCATATTCTTCATTGACGAAGCATATGAGATTGTAAGTTACACTAATTCATCTGCAGGATGTCGGTGTACTAGAGTAGGGGTACCCTAGTATCCCGAACTTGTGCACGAGCAGTTGCAGCACCCCGCGGCAAGGCTTGCCGGGCGACCGCCAAGGTCCTCCATCGTTCCTTTGGAGCCATTCAAGAACAAAGTATTCACGCCAAGCAGACAAGGCCCCGGCAAGAGGAGCTTGCCGGGAGGGCCAACCAAGGCATAAGAGCAAAGTATTCAAACCAAGGCCCCGGCAAGAGGAGCTTGCCGGGAAGGCTAACCAAGGCATGTCAAGGAACTTGCCGCGACGCGCCACGTGTCCCGGCAAGGCCCGGTGAGCGACAAGCTTCCGGACGCGACAAGACAACGACCGCGGCAAGGCACTTGCCGCGGCACGCTACCTCCCTGTACCTACGCTCCAGCACATCCACCAATGTGTCGCCCTGGGGCCTTTCCAGGCGCGCGTGGCGGGAGGCTGTGCAGCCAGCGGTGCGCGGTGGCAAGCGGCGCTGACAAGTTTGCCATCGTGGCGAGCGGTGGCGTCCCTGACGGTCCCTTTCTGCACTGTTTGGGCGATGTAGATGGGCATTTAATGCCTTTGTCCCCTGCCGTCACGGTTAGGTAGAATACACTGTACATGTAGCTGTACCAACCGCTATTCCTTTTCCATTTTTACCCTTGTCTACGTTGCCACCTGTCGGTGACCCCTTTAGCATATAAAAGGAGGCCCATGCGCAACGTAGAGGGGGGGTTCGGGAGGTTCGAAGACAGAAAACACTCACGCTCGGTCTCGTTAGCAGCTAGAGTGTACTATAGCACTCAGCGCTCCCGAGCAAGAACTCAATACAACCAGACAAGCAGCAGTAGGAGTATTATCTCTCTGGAGAGCTCCGAAGCTGGGTAAACTGCTCGTGTGCTTCGCCTCGATTTGCTCTTCGTGCGATCTCCGCCCCCCGCCGAACCAAAAGGGGCTCGGTCCGCCGGTCCCATAGGTGTTCGTGGATCAGCTTCCCTAACATCTTTGGCACGCCACGTAGGGGGACGTCGAGGTTGTGTGAACCTGTTCCGGCATTCACACGAGCTAGATCTTCATTTTCTTCATCGACATGCCACCGAAGAAGAAGACTTCGGCGACAACTGTTCCGTCCTCGTCGATCCCACCACCACCGGAGCAAACGGGTGGTGGGGTAGACGCCGGCGGAAGAACGGACGTCGACGAGGGAGCTCACCGTGATGCCAGGTCCAAAGGCAAGGCTGCGTAGACTTCGACGTCCGTACAAGCACCGCGCCCATCTCAGGAGGCGCAGGACCGACAACATCATGGTATTTGCAGTGCCATACGTTTGTTGGACCAAGATTGAGCTGGTGGATCTCGGGAGGCTCGAGACCAGCATGTACGCCAACATGCTGGCACGAGCGAGGCACGGTCGCCTGGACGGGATACTGCTCCTTCTAACAAAGTTAGAAGTCCGAGCATATCCCGGTCCTCGCACCGTTCACCACTGCCGCCCACCACTCCAGCAGAAGCTTAGGCGCGAGCTCAACTGCTCCTGGATTACCCTCCAACAACAGACAAGATCGATGAATGGAGGGCCACCATTTAGAGTCTCATCGGCTTCGCCAACGGCGACACTCCGCGGCAGCCGAATACATCGCTGCCGCGGCAGGACTGCCGGGCACGAGCCGATGGCGACGAAACCGGTGGGGGTGCAACACCATGCACTCTCCACCCCGAAGGCCAAGATCGCCGACTCGCCGGATCTACCTCGACAGCGACTCCACCACATCGTCAGATCCACGAGCTCGCCGCGATCAGCGCGAAGTTCTTCACGAACGACAGCAAGAAGATGCTTGAACTCGCATCGAGCGCCGAAGAGAAGCGCGGCGTCAATCAGACCAGCGCGTTGGGCCCTCTGTCGACATGCATGCGCCAGGGGAACCAGGCGACTTGCCGTACGCGGTAGGTTGTCCTACGTTCACTCGTGAGCTGCGGCAGGTCCAGTGGCCCAGCACAAAGAATTTCAAGCCAGACGTGCCAGAGAAGTACGACGGCAAGTCGCATCCGTCGGAGTTCCTTAGCATCTACACCATCGCGGTGCAAGCTGCTGGGTGGCGGGACGACAAGATCCTTGCCAACTACTTCCCGCTGGTACTCAAGCCCAATGTCAGATCCTGGCTCATACACTGGCCGAACAACTCCATATCCTAATGGCCAGACCTATGCCATCAGTTTGTCGGCGCTTTTACATGCGGCCACAAGCCTCCTGGCCAAGAAAGCGACCTTCATCTGCTCACCCAGAAGGAAGGAGAGCCCCTGCGCAAGTACATTCAGAGATTCAGCCGCGTACAGCACAACATTCCAGATGTCCACCCTGCCGTGGTAATTAGCGCGTTCCATCAGAACGTGCGGAACCGCAGGATGCGGGAGGAGATGGCAATGTGCAAGATCAGAGACGTCAGTGAGCTATATGCCCTGGCCGACAAGTGTGCACGTGCTGAGGAAGGGAGGAAACTCCCCGGAGAGAATACAGAAGCAGGAGGATCTGACAGTGAGGAGGCAGCCCCGGCAAAGAAAAACCGGCGGCGGAACAACATGAAGAAGAAAGGCAAAGATGTGCTAGTCGTTGAGCAGTCCGGCAACGGAGGTGGCGTCAAGAAAGCCAAAGATGGTAGCTCCGGCGGCACCAGCTACCAGGCTGTGGCGGTTGCCGACAAGCAGGACGGCACCAACAAGCAGTACTGCAAGATCCACCGCACCAAGGGCCATGACCTCCAGAGCTGCAAGAAAGTCGAGCAGCTTGTTGAACAACAAAAGGCTGAATACGAGCGGCGCGACAAGGAGAAGGCCCAGGAAGGTGCTAGAGGGGCCGGCAAGAAACGCCCCGGCCGAGGAGGACGTCGCGGCAAGGCGAAGCAGCGGCAAGGAGACAGACCTCCCCGCGGCCGCGACAAGGATGAAGATGACGACGAGGATGAAGAGATGGATGATGACGAGACCAATGAGCAGGAGTTCCAGAAAGCCACAGAGGTCCTGTGCGTTGACGGCGGTGCTTCTCTGCATACTTCCCACCGACAGCTCAAGCAGTGGATGCGGGAAGTCAACGCGGCAGAACCATCCGTCGAGTCACGTAAGCCTCTGAAATGGTCCAGCACGCCTATCATCTTTGATATTGAGGACCACCCTGATCGCATAACTGCGGTTGGGTGCTTACCTATGTTGGTTTCACCAACTATCCACAACCTCAAGGTCACTAAGATGCTAGTTGACGGCGGGGCCGGCTTGAACCTGATCTCCTCCGCGGTACTCCAGAAACTCCAGATCCCTGATAGCGAGCTCGAAGAAACCAGCACATTCCAAGGAATCAATCCGGGAAGGAGTAAGCCGAAGGGAAAGATCACGTTGCCGGTGACATTTGGCAGCGAGTTGAACTTCAGGACTGAGAAGGTCACTTTTGACATTGCTGACTTTCCATTGCCTTACAATGGGATACTCGGCCGTCCAACACTCGCCAAATTCATGGCAGCCTCTCACTATGCATACAATATGCTGAAGATGCCAGGCCCGATAAGTGTCATCTCTGTCCCTGGCGACAAGAAGGATGCTCTTATCTGCGCCGACAAGATCTACCGGGAAGCAGCAGCCACAACAGATCGCAAGCCACTTGCCGCTGAAGCTCCCGGGGCAAAGAAGACCAAGTCCGGCAAGAGTTCTGATGCCCACTCCGGCAAGCGCACCTCTTCGGAGTGCTGCGCTACCGTCGAGGACGCACCATCGAGCTCCACCGGCAAGTGTAAGAAGACAATGGCAGCTCCACCAGAGACCAAGAAGGTGTCCGCCAAGGAGGACGGCACTGGTGGTACCTTCGCCATCAGTGCCACTCTCGACCCTAAATAAGAAAGCGCGCTTGTTCCTTTCCTGCGGGCGAACGTCAACGTGTTTGCGTGGCACCCGTCTGACATCCCCGGTGTTCCCAGGAAAGTAATCGAGCACCATCTTGCCGTCTGTCCTCATGCGCGGCCCGTCAAGCAGAAAGTTAGGAAGCAAGTAGTGGAGCGCCAAGAATTCATCGCAGAAGAAATCAAGAAATTGGAAGCAGCAGGCCTTGTCAGAGGAGTGCTACATCCTACGTGGTTGGCCAACCCTGTAGTCGTGCGCAAGGCGAACGGGAAATGGAGGCTTTGTATCGACTTTACGGATGTCAATAAAGCTTGTCCCAAAGACCCGTTCCCCTTGCCGCGCATCAACCAGATTGTTGACTCCACGGCTGGATGTGACTTGCTTTCATTTCTTGATGCATACTCAGGATACCATCAGATCTTCATGGCAGAAGAGGATGAGGAGAAAACCGCATTCATCACCCCATGTGGCACATACTGTTTCGTACGGATGCCTTTTGGTTTAAAGAATGCTGGTTCAACATTTGCAAGGGATAGTCCATTACGCTTTTGAGCCGCAAATGCACATAAATGTGGAAGCCTACATGGATGACATAGTGGTCAAGAGCAAGGACAAGGCGACTCTGATTCAAGATTTAGACGAAACCTTTGCAAATCTGCGCAAGATCAACCTCAAGCTTAACCCCGAGAAATGTGTGTTTGGAGTCCCCTCCGGCAAGCTTCTCGGGTTCTTCGTGCCTCAGCGGGGAATTGAAACCAATCCCGACAAGATCAAGGCCATTGAGCAGATTGAAGCACCAAAGCGCGTCAAGGATGTACGAAGGCTTGCCAGTTGCGTAGCTGCTCTCAGCAGGTTTATCTCTAGGTCTGCTGAGCGCGCCCTGCCATTTTTCAAAATATTGAAAAAGGCAGGTCCAATGAAATGGACTCCGGAAGCGGAGGCTGCGCTGCAGGACTTGAAGAGATACCTGTCCTCCACTCCAACACTTGTCGCACCTAAGCCACAAGAGAAGTTGCTGCTATATATAGCGGCAACCAATCAAGTGGTTAGTGCTGCGTTAGTAGCGGAGAGGGAGGCGGATGATGAGCCAGCAACCATGGCAGATGCATCTAGCGACAAGCAGAGGACTTCACCGGCAAGCTCTGGTCCCGACAAAGATGGATCTGCGCAGACGCATGAGAAGATGCAGAAAAGAATGGTGCAGCGCCCAGTTTACTTTGTCAGTTCCCTTCTGCAGGGGGCTAGGTCAAGGTACTCGGGTGTGCAGAAATTGCTTTTCGGCCTTCTCATGGCCTCGAGAAAGCTGCGCCATTACTTCCAAGCACACGAGATCACAGTCGTCACTCGTTTTCCGCTGAAGAGGATACTGCAAAATCCAGAGGCAACAGGCAGGATTGTCGAGTGGGCACTGGAACTATCAAGCTTTGTCCTTAAGTTTGAGAGCACTTCAACTATCCAAAGCAGAGCGTTGGCGGAGTTCATAGCAGAATGGACGCCAACACAAGATGAAGAAATTCCGGAGACAAGCATCCCCGTCAAGGAAGCAAGCAAAGAGTGGCTGATGTACTTTGATGGTGCCTTCTCGCTGCAAGGCGCCGGTGCAGGCATGCTACTTGTCACACCCACCGGAGAGCACCTGAAGTACGTGGTCCAGATGCACTTTCCCAAGGAGCAAGCAACGAACAATACCGCAGAGTATGAAGGTTTGCTTGCCGGTCTCAGGATCGCGGAAGACCTTGGGATCAAGAAGCTCATTGTCAGGGGTGACTCACAGCTTGTCGTCCGCCAAGTGAACAAGAGTTATCAGAGTCCGTTGATGGAAGCTTACGTTGATGAAGTGAGAAAGCTAGAAGAGCACTTTGACGGCCTACAAATGGAGCATGTCCCAAGAGCTCAAAACGACATTGCTGATGGCTTGTCAAAGTGTGCCGCACTTAAGTTACCTGTGGAACCAGGGATCTTTGTGCTCAAGCTGACCCAACCATCTGTAACGCCATCAACTGGACAGAGCAAGAAGAGGAAGTTGATTTCTGGTGACTATTTTCCGGCAGAGCTCCCCGAAGCCGCCGTCAAGAAGGTCCCCAAGATCGACGCCAAGGGTTTGTTCTGTTGAAGCAGACACTCCCGACAAGCTTTGCTCCAGCAAGCTTGCCGGGGAACATCAAGCTCCGGCTAAGCCGCAGGTTCTCGCCGTAGAAGCGGATGTTCCCACAGCAGCAGATGTGCCTTTAGTCCTTGTTGTCGAGCCGCAAGCTCCAGCATGGGCACAGCAGATTGTCCGTTTCCTTCAGACAGGAGAACTTCCCGACGAACAAGAAGAAGCGGAAAGAGTAGCCCGGCAGTCAAGTATGTACTAGTTTGTCGACAACACACTGTATAGAAGAAGACTCAGCGGTGTGAAATTGAAGTGTATTCACCGAGAAGATGGACAAAAGCTGTTGGCGGAGATACATGGAGGCATATGTGGTCACCACATTGGCGCAAGAGCGCTTGCCGGCAAAGCGTTCCGGCAAGGTTTCTTTTGGCCGACAGCCCTCCAGGATGCATCTGCACAAGTAACCAAGTGTGAAGCGTGCCAGTTCCATTCCAAGCAGATACACCAGCCAGCTCAAGCTCTCCAGACGATCCCTTTATCCTGGCCATTTTTGGTCTGGGGGCTCAACATCCTCGGCCCCTTTCCCCGAGCTATCGGGGGCTTTGAGTACTTGTACGTTGCGATCGACAAGTTCACAAAGTGGCCGGAAGTGGAAGCAGTGAGGAAGGTGACAGCACAGTCAGCAGTCAAGTTCTTCAGGTTGATTGTTTGCCGCTTTGGGACCCCCAACAGGATCATCACCGACAACGGCACACAATTCACGAGCCACACCTTCATGCAGTACGTCCAAGATCTTGGCGCCAAGGTCTGCTTCGCTTCTGTTGCTCATCCGAGAAGCAACGGTCAAGCAGAGAGGGCAAATGCTGAAGTGCTGCGCGGGCTCAAGACCAGGACTTTCGACAGGCTGCACAAGTGCGGAAAGAACTGGATTGAGGAGCTGCCGGTGGTTCTTTGGTCAGTCAGGATGACGCCAAATCGAGCCACTGGCCAGACGCCTTTCGCTCTAGTTTATGGAGCAGAGGCAGTTCTCCCCACGGAACTCGTATACGGGTCACCTCGAGTGCTCGCTTATGATGAGCTTGAGCAAGAGCAGCTGCGACAAGACGACGCGCTGCTCCTTGAGGAGGACCGTCTTCAGGCTGCTGTACGAGCTGCTCGATACCAGCAAGCTTTGCGCCTCTACCATAGCCGCAAAGTTAATGCCAGAAGTTTCGAGGAAGGCGACCTTGTTCTTCGGCGCGTTCAGTCCGCCAAGAATTCCAACAAGTTGATGCCGAAGTGGGAAGGCCCTTACCGGGTGAAACGAGTCACTAGGCCTGGCGCTGTCCGCCTTGAGACCGAAGATGGCATTCCGGTGAGCAACTCCTGGAACATTGAGCATCTTCGTAAGTTTTACCCGTAAGGCGCGGTTGCCGGAACCTGTTCCGGCAACCACCTTTTGTACAAGTCTTGCCGATGTTGCATGTAATCCTTTGTACAAAGCCGGGCGCAGACCCCGTGCATAAGTAAAGCTCACGTGCTCCGCACATCTTGTCAATTTCATGCTATCTACTTTTCTTTACATGCATGTATCTGACACTCTGTGCAGCGCCTACCCCCGGTAAGCAATAACGAGCCGTAAGGCTCCGTGTCATTATTTTCTCTTATTTCTCTTTCTCAAAGGAAAGGAAGTTCCCTCACACACAAGTTTGCCGGGAGGAAAGGAGAAGATAACGGTGTGGACCAGGCGTCGTTCAAGGAAGTTTTGCCTTGCCGGAAAGCAAACGACAGAAAAGCTAAGTTGCCAAAGTTTGAGCAATCAATTAAATTTTTTTAAGTTATCTTCCTCGAACGACCCTGCTTTGTATGGAAAACATGTGCGCGGAAGAACCAACTCGTAGCTAGTTGCGCCCTTACTTTGTTTCGAGTCCGCTCAACAACTTAAGTGAGCTGCGACTAGTTGCGACAAGGTTTCTTGTCGGTAGCGGCACCGCCAGCAGGCTGCTGATGTCCCGCACTCAGCGCTCGCGGCAAAGGTGCCTGCGCCGACAAGTTCCCTAAAAGCGTAGGGCAAAAACATACAAAGGAAGGAATCAAGTAAAGGAAATAACATAACAATCAAAATAGAGTCATATTACAAGATAGCTTGTCGCAGCTCTAATAGATTGTTCTTATGACATGACCAGCAGCGACAAGAAAAAGAGAAAACGGGCGGCCTAATCTACACGGTCGCCTTCAACCCTCTTGATCCCGCTCACCTTGTCCACAATGGGTGCGACAAGGGCCTTGAGCGCTTCCAGATCGGCATCCGGCGGCAAGGACCTGAGGACGTTGGTGAGGTTGAGGCCTGGGTTGCGGAAGGCCACCTTCACCAGCACCTTTTGGAGAGCTCCCGCGCAGATCTTGCGCGACTCGTCAGCCAGCTGCTTTGGGATCTTCTCCCGGAGTCGCTGGAGGGCCGTCGCCACGCCTTCGAAGAACAAGCTGACCTTGGCGCTGGGTTGGAGGTGCTCATCGGAGGAGTACCCGAAATCCTCCATCCCCAGCTGCGCCAGCTCCTTGTCGATGGCCGCGGCAGCATCCACAAGACCCTCGGTCCAGTGCTCCACAGTCTCCCAAAAAGTGTCCTGGGCGGCACTTCAACTCAAGATCTGCGTTGGAGTCCTTGGCGGCGCTAAGTTCTTTGATCCTCTCAGCGAGGCGACCCTGCAGCTCGCCATGAGCGGCGGCGTCCTTCTCGCGCTCATGCTTGAGCCCGGCAAGCTCCTCGCCGCTCGCCTTGAGATCATCCTCCAGTTGCGCCGCCTTCGTCTCCAGCTCCTTCTTAGCGGCCTCGGCAGCTGCGGCAGCATCTTTTGCCTCCTTGAGGGCCCCGCCGAGTGTTTGCTCGCGCGTGGCAAGCTCCTCCTCGTGGCTGTCAATGTTGACCTTGCGCTGCGCCAGCTCACCTTCCTGCGCAGACAGCTTCTCGGCAACAAGCCGATGTCGCTCTTCAATTTCAGCCTTCTCGAGGAGGAAGGCCTTCCGCTCCTCGTCGATCTGCTCCCGCTCCTCTGCCAGGGCCCGGAGAGCTTCCTACCTGAAACCCCAGAGCTCCTCTGCGCGCTTCTCGATATCCACTCCCGCCTTCGCGACGAGTGCTTCTCGGGATGCCAGCTTGGCTTGTCGGGCGCGGTAGAGCGACAACAGCTTCCACAGCAGCCGCTCCTCCTCAGGCTCGTCACTGCTGCTGCTTGGCGCGTCGACCAGCGTCAGCCCAGCGGAGGCGAGCACCTCTCCATCCAGCATCTCTCCTTCAACCGGCGCCCTGGATCTTGACGCCCAGGGGAGCTTGATGAAGATCCCGTCGCCGGCCTTCAAGTAGGCGCCGGGCTGGGGCTCTTCGGAGCCTGGCGCTGCAGCAGCGGTGGAGGGATCGGCGGTCGGCGTAGCGCCTGGCGCTCCTGCGGCCTCGGGGCCGTCAGTGCGATCGCCGGATTCCTCGCCAGCTTCTGTGGCGGCAGCCTTGGCGGCCTCTTCGCCGGCAGGATCATCAGCGCCGGCTTCTCCTTCGTTGGAGACGGCCTCGTCGGCATTGCTGCGCGGGTTCTCCTCGCCGGCGGCCTCGGTTTCCATCAGCTCCGTGGCAGATGGATCTGACGAACGGAAAAAGGGAGAGAAGTAAAGCAAACATCCAAAAAGAAAAACCAGAAGAAGAAGAACCCAAGGGGAGTTTTCAGGCAGGAGGATTACCTGTGCTAGGACCCACAGTCGTGGCCTCAACCACCGGAGGGTCGATGATGCTGTCCCTTGCCGGAGAACTGCCCCTTGCCGGAGAATTCTCCCTTGCCGGAGAATGGTCCCTTGCCGGAGAATTCTCCCTTGCCGGAGAACGCTCCCTTGCCGGGGAATCCTCCCTTGGCGGCGTAGTTGAAGCAGAAGGCATTTCGGGAGCGACTTCCGAGCACTCCTAGTGAAGCTGCTCTGCTCCTACACAAACCAACAGTCAGATATCAGCAAAAAAAAGCACCCATGCGCGCCTAACAGCAGGAAGTAAACCATATACTTACGCTGGGGGCTGCTTTGAGGAATGGTTGCCGGGTCCGGCAAGGTGGTCTCGGACACACCCCCTGCCGTCTCGGTGGGTTCGTCCTCGATGACAATCACCGAGGCCTTGGCTCTCTTCACCGCTCTCTGGGCCAGCGTCCTGAAAGGGAATGGGTTCAGAGTGAAGCAAATCAGATACAAGACAAAGCAACAAGATTGAAGAACTACAAGTACAGCAAGGATTCTTACTCTTCTTCTTCCTCGTCGGAGCTGAGCGCAGAGAGATCAAAGTCCGACTTGCCTCTGGTGCGACGAGGCGGAGGAGTAGGTTCCCTCGTCCGCTTGGCGGGGGCAGTAGCGATGGGCCGGGAAGACCCCGCTCCAGTTGCCGCAGCGGCGTGAGACGCTCCCGCGGCAACACTGCTTGCCGCGGTAGAGCGTGTCGCGCGACACGGCGGCTGTTGACTCGTCTGCCGCTCCGCTACATCCCCGGCCCTGCGGAGATGCCTTCTTGGTGGAGCTGGGGGCTCTACTTGTGACGAGCTGCCTGAAGGTTCGAGCCCTACAAGCTCTCCCTCGCCGGGATCGCTCGACTCAGCTTCAGGCCCGACAAGTTCTTCCTCGCCGGCAAGCTCTTCTCGCTCGGCAAGGCTTGCCGCCTCTGCTGCCTCTGCCTCCTCCACAGTGAATCCAAACTCGCCCGCGGCAACTGCTGCTGCCGCCTCTTCCAGCCTGGTGGCGATGCGCTGCATCTCCGCATCGGTGGTGTCGCGGGTGAGGCTCTTCTGCTCGTCGGAGCGGACCGCCACTTCTACCAAGCTGTCGAAGAACTCCTGCACGACAGCGTCTGCCGGTTCTTGCCAAGTTGGGACAATTCCATGCGAGTCGCACAGCGGCATCATTGCACGGATGCGGTCGAGCGAGGAGTTGTTGCACAACGGAACCACACCCCTCGGCAACATGAATGGATGTTGAGGATCGCGCTTGAACAGTTCCAAGAGCATCGCGTCCAGCTCCAGGACAGTGAAGTTGAAGTTGAGGCCAGGGCGCAGCCTTATGATATCCGCCGAATTCTGGAATTCCCAGGCGGGTCTCCTCCTCTCCTGCAGGGGGGCGATGCAGCGGCGAAGAAAATCTACGCCAACGGCGCCTACAGTGAGCCCGACAAGCCTGAGGCGTAGGATCCGGGTGACGGAAATCTTCAGCCTATCATCTTCCGGGGCCACATTGCTCCAATCATTGCCGCGCGCTATCGGGGCTTGGCGCTGGGCGGTAAATGGCTGCGGGTTCTCCTCGACAATCCAGCACCATTCTGCTCTCCACTCCAACCACTTACTGCGGAGCTCTCCCTCCAGATAAGCCTCCTTCTTGCCGGTCCTCGAGATCCAGGCGATTCCACCGGATAGGGGCTCTCCTCTCTCAACTCGGGGCATGAAGAAATGGTGGAAAAGAGCTACATTGGGATGGACTCCGACAAAGTTTTCGCAGAGATGTGCGAAAACTGCCATGGTCAGGACAACATTGGAGGTGAAGTCAAGGAGGCGGAACCCGTAGGTGTTCATAATATCGCAGAAATTTTCAGAGAAGGACGGGCAGAGCCCGCAGTAGAAGAACAACGCGAAGAAGGGGTACCCATTCGGAGCCAGTTCCGAAGCGGCAGCCGGGAGTACCTTCGTGCACGGATGCGCTCGCGTCTCCGTCGACCAGAAGAGGTAGTAGTACTCCCTCAGCTCCTTCGCGCCGAGCTGGGGGGGGGAGATTGCCCGCTCCTTCCGCAGCGTCGCAAGCCGCTGCGCCTCGACCGACTTCACGACCTTCCCCTTGTCGGCTTTCGGAGCCATGGCGGAGGTGGTGGGGGAGATCGACGGTGTTGGTGATGCTGGTGGCGACGGGGGGTGGAGCGCTGCTCTCTCTCTGCCTTGGGAAGGAGGGCAGAGCGGCGGAGATTTTTGAGATTGGAGTAGCAACCGGCGAGATGGGCGAACTGCCCCTGTTTCCCCTGCTTATAAAGGGGAAGGGGGCGGGCGTTCCGTCTTTCCGAATAAAGAAACCACCCGCGATCTCTCCCATGACGCCGCATTCAACGCGTGCTGTTCAGGGAGGGCGCGGTGGATATGGAGCAAGATACGGCGTAACCCAGGCCGCGCGTGCCCGTGCCCTGTTTTGGGCCTGGCCCAACAGCGCTCGGCACCGTGTGTGGCCCAGGCCCGGGGGCTTCTGTCGGTGTACTAGAGTAGGGGTACCCTAGTATCCCGAACTTGTGCACGGGCAGTTGCAGCACACCGCGGCAAGGCTTGCCGGGCGACCGCCAAGGTCCTCCCTGGTTCCTTTGAAGCCATTCAAGAACAAAGTATTCACGCCAAGGAGACAAGGCCCCGGCAAGAGGAGCTTGCTGGGAGGGCCAACCAAGGCATAAGAGCAAAGTATTCAAACCAAGGCCCCAGCAAGAGGAGCTTGCCGGGAAGGCCAACCAAGGCATCTCAAGGAACTTACCGTGACGCGCCACACGTCCCGGCAAGGCCCGGTGAGCGACAAGCTTCCGGACGCGACAAGACAACGACCGTGGCAAGGCACTTGCCGCGGCACGCTACCTCCCTGTACCTACGCTCCAGTGCATCCACCAACGTGTCGCCCTGGGGCCTTTCCAGGCGCGCGTGGCGGGAGGCTGTGCAGCCAGTGGTGCGCGGTGGCAAGCGGCGCTGACAAGTTTGCCATCGTGGCGAGCGGTGGCATCCCTGACAGTCCCTTTCTGCACTGTTTGGGCGACGTAGATGGGCATTTAATGCCTTTGTCCCCTGCCATCAGGGTTAGGTAGGATACACTGTACAGGTAGCTGTACCAACCGCTATTCCTTTTCCATTTTTACCCTTGTCTATGTTGCCACCTGTCGGTGACCCCTTTAGCATATAAAAGGAGGCCCATGCGCAACGTAGAGGGGGGTTCGGGAGGTTCGAAGCCAGAAAACACTCACGCTCAGTCTCGTTAGCAGCTAGAGTGTACTGTAGCACTCTGCGCTCCCGAGCAAGAACTCAATACAACTAGACAAGCAGATATAGGAGTATTATCTCTCCGGAGAGCTCTAAAGCTGGGTAAACTACTCGTGTGCTTCGCCTCGATCTGCTCTTCGTGCGATCTCCGCCCCCCGCCGAACCAAAAGGGGCTCGGTCCGCCGGTCCCATAGGTGTTCGTGGATCAGCTTCCCCGACACAGGATGATCAACCCAAAACCACTGAATGGGTCCTCGATAGTGGATGTACAAATCACATGACTGGTGACAAGAATCTTTTGATGGATGCTCCCTTATCACCGTCACATCTGAAGCATATCATCTTTGCTGACAAAGGCAAAAGTCAGGTATTGGGTCTTGGTAAGGTTGCGATCTCTAAGGATAAACACATGGACAAAGTCATGCTTGTTGAGTCCTTAGGATACAACCTCATGTCAGTATCAATGCTTTGTGATCCTGATATGGTTGTTGTCTTTGGCAAGTATCGCTGTGTTGTGATTATGGAAGCTGACAATTCCAAAGTCTTCGAAGGCTTTAGGAGAGGAGACTTGTATATTGTTGATTTCTCTACAGGACCACAACCAGCCGTGTGTCTACTTGCAAAAGCTTCAGAAGGCTGGCTATGGCATCGACGACTTGGTCACGCAGGCATGAGGAATTTGCACACGCTTGCAAAGAAGAAGCATGTCATTGGCATTGAGAATGTCAAATTCCTCAAGGATCACTTATGCGGAGCCTATGAAGCTGGAAAAATGACCAAGGCCAAGCATCCAGCGAAGACTATCATGACCACTACTCGTCCATTCGAATTGCTTCACATGGACCTCTTCGGACCTAATCATTACTCAGCAGTCACTAATGCTGCATCTCTATATGGTTTTGTCATTGTTGATGATTACTCTCGATATACATGGGTACACATTGTTACTTACAAACATGAAGTGCTGGAAGTCTTCAAACGTTTTTCCTCGAGGGCTTCAACCAACTTTGGTGTCAAGATCAAGCACATCAGGAGTGACAATGGAACTGAGTTCAAGAATTCCGGTCTTGATGACTATCTTGATGAACTTGGTATTACTCATGAGTTATCTGCTCCCTATACTCCTCAGCAAAATGGCGTCGTGGAGCGCAAGAACAGAACTCTTGTTGAGATGGCTCGCACTATGCTTGATGAATACAAAACGCCTCATCATTTTTGGATTGATGCAATTGATACTGCATGCCACATCATTAACAGAGTATATCTTCACAAATTCTTCAAGAAGACGGCCTATGAACTCCTCACTGACAAGAAACCCAATGCGAGTTATTTCAAAGTCTTCGGTGCTAAATGTTGGATTAGAGATCCTCACCACAATTCTAAATTTGTACCGAAAGCACATGAAGGTTTTATGCTTGGTTACGGAAAGGACTCGCACACCTACAGAGTCTTCAACAATGCTCTTCACAAGGTTGTTGAAACTGTAGATGTGTGGTTCGATGAAACTAATGGCTCGCAAAGAGAGCACCTACCTTCTGTGTTAGATGAACCAGCACCTGAGGATTCTATCAAGTTCAAGGCAACTGAGGATGTCATTCCTACTGAAGAATTTGCTGAAGAATTCATTCCAGTACGCGAAGAATGTCGAGCTGATGCACCTGAAGAAAATACTGAGGAAAATGGTGCTGAAGAAAATGCTGACCAAACTCCTCAGCGACAACCAGCTCATCCTCGAGTTGCAAAAGAAGTGCAAGTGGAGAAGATCATCGATGACATTAGAGCACCAGGTCCTCTCACACGCTCAAAATCTTCACATTTATCTAACTTCTGTGGGCACTATGCTTTTGTATCTATCATAGAGCCCACTAAGGTAGATGAAGCATTTCTGGAGCCGGAGTGGATTCAGGCTATGCAAGAAGAATTACATCAGTTCGAGCTCAACAATGTCTGGGAACTGGTCAAACGTCCAGATCCTTGCAAGCATAATATCATTGGCACAAAGTGGATCTACCGCAACAAGCAAGATTAAAATGGCCTTGTGGTGAGGAATAAGGCACGACTGGTAGCTCAAGGCTACACACAGGTTGAAGGAATTGATTTCGATGAAACATTTGCACCTGTTGCTAGACTTGAGGCTATTCGCATATTACTTGCTTATGCTAACCATCATGATATCATCTTATATCAAATGGATGTGAAAGTGCATTCCTCAATGGTAAGCTTGAGGAAGAAGTATATGTTGCTCAACCCCCAGGTTTTGAAGATCCAAAGAATCTTGACAAAGTCTTCAGACTCAATAAGGCCCTCTATGGCCTCAAGCAAGCCCCTCGGGCATGGTATGATACATTGAAGGAATTCTTCGTGAAGAATGGCTTCACACCCGGTTCACTCGACCCTACTCTCTTTACTAAATCTTATGATGGTGAACTGTTTGTGTGCCAAATATATGTTGATGATATTATCTTTGGCTGTACTGACCAACGTTACAGTGATGAATTTGCCTATATGATGAGTGAAGAATATCAAATGTCTATGATGGGAGAGTTGAAATTCTTCTTAGGTCTTCAAATTCGTCAGCAGCGCAATGGCATATTCATATCTCAGGAGAAATACCTCAAATATGTACTGAGGAAATTCGGCATGCAAGATTGCAAAGGCATCAAAATTCCTATGCCCACAAATGGCCATCTATGCACTGATGAAAATGGTATTGACTTTGATCACAAGGTATACCGCTCCATGATTGGTTCTTTATTGTACTTATGTGCATCTAGGCCAGATATAATGCTTAGTGTTTGCGTGTGTGCCTGATTTCAAGCTGCACCGAAGGAATCACACCATAAGGCTGTGAAGCATATTCTTCGATATCTAGCTCACACACAAACACTAGGATTATGGTACCCCAAGGGCTCTGCTTTTGATCTCATTGGATATTCTGACTCTGACTATGCTGGTGATCGTGTGTTCAAGGGCGACATCTCCATCGAGCACGTGAAAACTGAAGAACAGCTAGCTGATATCTTCACTAAGCCCTTGGATGAGAAGAGATTTAGCAAGTTGTGGTGTGAGCTAAATATCTTAGAATCTTTGAGTGTTCTTTGAAAAGGACACACATCCTAACACTTATGCAAAATTGATGACTTAGATGTGCAACACATGAAGAAACGTTTTTCTTCAATCAATGAAGAATAACACTCTAAGTGTGAAGAAATTAATGAAGAATTTGATTCTCAGAACCCTACGACAATTGTACGCGGTGTCTGAAATCATCATTCTTATACGGTGGGTCACGCCACCACAAAAATTTGAACATCTTCAATTTGAGTTTTTCCTCAGTTTTTGAAATTCTTCAGTTTTTCAAATTCTTCAACTTTTCAAAATCTTCACTGTTTCCTTCGTTTTTCTTCATTGGCTATATACATATATAAGAGTTTATGTCCTCTACAGCATTCACTTATAGCTATTTCTTCAAGTTGCTTCTTCTACTAAGTGAATGTGATCGGACCCTTCCCCCTCTATGCTATACTCAACCCAATCTATTCACAAATTCTTCATATGCGTTCTATTTGAAACTCGTTCAAAATCTTCACTGAGTCCTAGTCAGCTGAAGAAATTGCGAATGAAACTTTAAAACAAATCTTATCCTAATTTTTGGTTTTTGCCGCTCAAACAGTTCCGCATCTCACAATGCATTATTCTATTCACCCACGATCGTACACGATCTCCACTACACAGTACGTGGGTGACACATGTCGTGAGAAGGATAAAGGGCAGGGTCACGTTCGTCCTAAATCTTCAGGGGAACAGTTTTTCACCATGTCTATAAATACCCCTCTCCCCTTCCTCACTTCATTTACTCCGCTCGACCATTCTCTCTCTCGATCGAGCTCCTCAAACCCTAGCGCCGCCGCTACTCCATCGTCGCCGGTGAGGAAGAGCTTCGCTGCCTCGACCTCGTCGCCGTCATACTCACGCCGACCGGGGAAATATTCACTCCACCGCCGCCGTAGCTGTCTTCCTCTGCCAAGTTAGGGCGTGGGAGATCTGAACTGACGAACTTCTCATCTGTTCTTCTCAGTTCGTCGTGTTCTTCGCTTCGGGTAATTAAAAGTTACTTTTATTACTCACTTTGATTCTCAAGCTTTCCTGAAAATCTTCAAAGGTGTTTATTCTTCAAATCTTCACACATATGAACACCTCACACGTTATATGCTCTTGATTAGTTTCTCTAAGCATCTTTTTCCTTCAAGATTCCTCAATTGTGTGGATCTTCGATCTGTACAACTCTGGAACCTAAGACAAAAAATGCTTAGTGAAATTCTTCAAGGCTCATCTGGTCAAATTCCTCAAAACTTGTTCTTTTCGAAAAACCTTCTGAGAACGCATATGACCTCTCCAAATTCCTCGCACCTGTACTCTGTTCACAGGTACTCATGTCTGCTGCTGAATCACTAGGTTCTCATCAACTTAACTCATTTGCAGTGTTCCTCGAAGAAAAACTGCATACTTCTTCAGAGAACTCGATTGTCACTACACCACGACACTCAAAGCAGCGTCAAACAATCTGTCGGCATAGGTCCATTAAGGCGACACATTTACTATTGGGAAAGATCTTTACCGACAGAAAGGAGCTGACGCCTATAGTCCTGCGGGAAAGGTCTTCCCCGACAGATAAATCTATGCCGACAGATAGTGTGACAATGTTGGTGAGAACTTCGCCGACAGACATTTTTACACCGACAGACAATGCTTTGCCGACAGTTCATCTAACACTGTGCTATGGCGACAGATTGTGCAACGTCCATAGATATACCGACAGTTCATCCGACATTGTGCTACACCAACAGATTATGCGATGTTAATACTATCACCGACACACTTGCTGCCAGTGTCTACACTTCAGCACAAATGTAAATTCACCATATATTAATATGAAATTAAATTCATAATACTGAATGCATGTTCAGTACCCAATGCATATTCAAACAATTACACTCTTCTATTCATCACAAGACACCATTGATCAATGCACAAGATACCATTCAACATATATAGAAGATTCATTAGTTTTCTTCACTGAATTTAGCTCCAACAATTAAGGATATACATAAGTTGGCATTCAAACAATGGTCTGCTACAAAATGTAGTGGCCAAGTTCCTATGAGACCAATTGTTCAATCACTAGAACATCTATGACTACTAAAAAATATCAAGGAAGAGCCCAAGTCTCCTTTTTTTACCATTAAAAAGAGACCAAGTCTTTGATCGCCAAATCAACATTAACTTCCATGTGAACAAAATGTGTCAACCATGTTATGAATGAAGCAATCACCAAAACATCTTAGATCAACTTGTGGCCTTGCTACGCTTTGCCATCTGTCTCTGCAAAAGAACTCGTATATTTGAGCAATCTTTAGAAAATGAGAGTTTCCGATCCTAAAGATCTAGAAAGTAGATGCGTTGCCAATAGATTACAAAAGATACCGTTCTCAGAACATCAACCAGAGACGGGCTAGCACATAGCATATCACATGGCTCACTCTGAAAAGTTATGCACTCATTGATAAGCAATCAGATCTGTTATACGGCATCAGGAATAAGGTTCTTATTGTAATTTTAGGGATTTGCATTTGAAGTTCCTCCATCAGCAAACAATCAGATATGCACTTGTACATATACATGTACCAAAAGTCATATATGTAGTAGCAAGAGTGCACTTGATGAAAACAAAGCAATTTCAAAGAACATATGCTTGCACATACATCTTGTTTTTCGAGACAACAAATGTGCTCTAGTTAGGCATCTAGGAGCTCGATCGAGTAAAACATATATTACCAGATGTCAACTATGAGTAATTGCTAGGATAAATATATGCAAAACTCAAAATAAAATCATGCCTACCATTACATCAGACTGTAGACATGTTTCTTTTATCACCACAGATTTTCACATATGATGGGTATCGAAATAATAGAAGACCTTTGGATAGGAAAAAATTGTACTAATAGCAGCAAATATATCTACACGTAGTTGCATATGGATTCAATTGCAATTTCCTTTAAAATGCTTCTTAAAACACGTGTGGACCGTGAATTCATCGAGGCTTACAGTTTCAATCTGTTCGGAAATCATTGAAGACCTAAACTAGCAATCTGTGTTAATTTTTATGCCTTCATTCGTACTTCTAAAATTTATAATTTGCGGTTGTGGAAGTAGTACTTTGAGCTGACTTGAACTATTACTCAAGTCTAACTTTTTACCTGTGCTCTCTGTTTCATCAATCTTCCAGCAAGTGTACTTGGCCATTTGTTCTTCATCTGTCTTGTTCAGCATCTCTCCTATTTCAGTGAGCAGAACCATGCTATTAATGAGCCCTGACAAGTACATAGAGGGAGACCAGATTAGCTTAATCAGCCTTTCTTGCTAAAGCGCTACAGTTTTCATTCCCAAATAAGTATTGTGTGTGCATAGAACTAGCGACTAATGTAGAATTAACATGCCACTTTCCAAGGCTTAGATTTTTTGTAGAAAAAACAAGAGTAAGCAGTGGATCAAAAACATCCAGTTCAACTGCACCTGGTTAGAACAAGAGGGCTATATTCAACTTACTAATTGGACTTGGGCACAAGTAGGTCGCTCCAAATAACTAATACAATCCCAGCCACCAGTCCAAGGATTTGAAACGACAATTGAAGAATCGAATATTTAAAAATATCACCTCTCGTCTTGAGTAGCAGCCAATCGTTGTGGTCATAGGATGACATAGCCTACTCCGCGCATCTCCAGGGGTATTGTTCTCCTGCACTGCACAGGGAGCAACACTAACTTGACCAATAGAGCAAACCACTATGGAAGCAATAGCAAGCTCCTATACAAACATCCATGAGGAAATCACTTGCTAATGTGATGAGAGAATTCAGAAATATCGACGGTGCAAAATTAGGTACCTAGAGAAATAAAACAGAGCAAAGAGGAAGGAGCTTACTTGTTATCAAGCCAACCCACCAAAGAGGCTCTTATAAATAAGCATATATAACCACCAAATCCTGGAATTAATAAAAGCACACGTACAGTTAGACACATGAAGCACATCACATGGGATAAAAATTGTCTGAGCAGCTTACGATACAGTAGTTGTATATATATACATGGAGTAGCAGCTTATATAGGATACAACAGTTCAGGGGTATCAACAGGTTTTGTTAACTCAGAGACCTCCAACATGTAGACAGTAAACGACCATGAAGAAGGAAGATGAGATTACAAAATCCAATTTGGAGCATCTAATACACATCTCACAGTGAGCCCAATGACAACATTTCAGATATTTTATACTATTCCAAAGACCACAAAAATGTGCACGGAATAGGAAAAAACCCAATAATGTGTACTGATATTAATCTTAGCCAAGATTACATTACAGAACAAAAATTGTAAGTAATTACGGTGATATATCTACCATATGTCAAATGGTTAATTAGTCAGGGATGGTAAAATATTTGCAGAGTTCCCGTTATTGGTTTGCTTGCATGCTTATAAGAGCCAACTGTGTTCCTAGCAAAAATTGAACTTGAGGGTTTGACAAATTGGGAGGAGTCCGTTAAGAGAGACCTGAAGGATTGGAGTATCGACAAAGGGCTAGCTATGGACAGGGGTGCGTGGAAGCGTGCTATCCATGTGCCAGAGCCATGAGTTGGTTGCCAGATCTTATGGGTTTCACCTCTAGCCTACCCCAACTTGTTTGGGACTAAAGGCTTTGTTGTTGTTGTTGTTGTTGTAGGGTTTGACAAATCAAACAAAAAAACCAGTAGTCCATCACTAAGAATTGAAGTATGTTTTACAGTACTATTTCTTGCACAGTTAAAGGAGCAGAAGAAACTGAATGAAAGCTCACAAGTAGCATCAAGGCTCAAAGAAAGAATGCTATGTGTGAGAAAAATTGTGCAGGCCACCCGTTACAGAAGTTGGAAGAGAAGAGATAGTTCACAGATGAACTCTGATGATTTTAGTGCCACTAGGGAGATATGGTTTCTCTTGGCAAACATGGAATACACCATATTTATGTAGCTGCTGAAAGTGTTAACAATAAAACTTCTCAAAGAGAAGCTGCAGCGGAAGAACTATCTGCAAGCAAGGGATCTATCTGTGATGAACTACCAGTTCACTAAGCATTAACATATCACAACCAGTAAGATTCATACAAGCAAATCTGCAACTATATAATTCATAAATTGAAAAACAAAATCACGAAAGCATGCCATCAGGTTATAAGCCATTCACACTAAAATGTGAACTACATATATCAGCATACGAGAAGATAGGTAAGGAAAAAAAATCGCATCTTACTTGTTGAGATCTGGAGGCAAGGGGAGTCAACAGGGACAGGGGTCACCGATGGAGGAAGAAGAACGACAGGGGTTCCTCAGCAGCAGTCGGTGCGGCGGATCCTCCGGCGTATGGTGCTGCCGTTCCCGGCGCGCGGCTGATCCTTGGTGGCGGATGGCGCTGCTGTTCCTCGGCGGCGAACGGTGCTCCTCTGTTGCAGACGGCGCTGCTGCTACTGCGGACGAAGGGAAGGGAGGCCGGGGTCCGAGATGTGGTGGTGCGAGGGGAACGGCGAGGGGGTGGCGGTGGCGGCGCGCAGGTCGGGGGCGGCGGCGCGGTCGGGTTAGGTTTAGGGTGTGTAGGTGGCGAGAGAAAGAGAGAGGTGAGATTGGGGATCGAACAGGTCGGGGACTCGGGTCGGGTGGTCACGTGGTTTTTTTTTCACGTTCTCGTGCGAATCGGGTATTTCGCGTGGCGCGCGTCGTGCCTCTCTTTCCGCGCCATATTTTTCGGACGTGGCCTGTAACAAACAACGCCGACACTTTTTATGTCCCCACGAATCGGCGACACACAAACAGTAGGTAATACCTCTATTTGGCGACAGAAATTTCATCGGTGTTTTTGTGACCTATGGCGACAGATAATGTGTGACAAGATTATATAACACTAATATACTGTGTGTCGGTATAGTTTGGGACAAAAAAAGTGTCGGCGATGTTCACTTATGCCAACAGATGCACGTCGTCTTTGTAGTGTCGTGGTGTAGTGTGTTCAAATTCCTCAACTGAAGAATATGGCAGACGGTAAGAAGCCGCAGAAAGGAGGAAAGAAACCTGAGGTTATGACTGCGTTTGAAATCCCTGAGGAAATTTATGCTGACTATTGCACACCTGATGAAGCAAAATTTGGCAAAGAAAACAAAAATCAGCGCAAGGTGCGCATTCATAGGATTGAACGGAGATGGGCAAGGGAATGAAGGGAATACAGATATGTGACTCCAAAGTACATGAGGAAATTCGCCCTCAATCCACCATGCCCAAGAGCTCCATTGGCACCTGGCCAAGTAGCTGATCCCACAAGCATCAAACGTGGTGAGGACCTTCCTGAAGAATGGGCTAAGCGCCAAGCTAAATTGGCAAGACAAGCCAAGGAGGCAGTGAAGAAATTCAATGAGGATTCTGCCACTGCTACTGCTACTAAGGCCTCGGTCAAATCAAGGAAATCCATGCCAAATAAGCCTGCTCGTAAGCCAAGTGCTTCACCAACAGTGCCCTCACGGCAAATTCCTCACACTGCTACAGCTCCACCAAAGTCCTCAACAGCTCCTTCAAAGTCCTCAGCTCCTGTGCATATGGCTACATGTCAAAGGACTGCTGGTTTCTCGATTGCCTCTGGTGTTTCGGCAAGTTCCTCAGCTGCACCAATTTCCTCATCAGGCCCCACACTGTTGAAGACCAAAGCAACAGCTGGACGAGGTCCTCGGCCAAGTCCAAAGAAGAAACAGGTCACATTCCATGTGCCTTCTGATGATGAAGCTTCTGATGATGAACTTGCAGAAATCATCAGAGACAGACAGGTGAAGGCCGCTAGAGCCAAAGGCACATCTGTGCCACTGCTATTGGATCCGAGGAAAATCCTCGATTATATTGATCTCTGGCACAAGGATCCAAACACTCCAATGCCTGATTTTCATCTGACTCCTGGACAAAGTCATATGTTGTCCCATTTCATCACTCAAGAGAAATGGAAGTTTGAAAAGGCAAGAGAGATCAAGAAAGCTCAATACAGAAAGGAGAAGCTCCTGAAGAAAAACGTTGTCAGAATGACACATGAGGAACTTCTCCAGGCTCAGTCTGAAATTCAAGCCCTCAGCAATGACTTTGATGCCTACTATGCTGATTGGCAAGGAGCTAAAGTAAGATTCGTCAATCTGACGAAGAAATTCACAAATGTTGCAGCCCCATCGCAACAAGAAAATCTTCAGGCTACAGACTCTGCTCAGCCTGCTGAAGAACATGCCAGCACCGCTGATGACTTTCAGCCTGCTGAAGAACATGCTCGTTCCAGGGC
This sequence comes from Triticum dicoccoides, assembly GCF_002162155.2. Taxonomy (NCBI): domain Eukaryota; kingdom Viridiplantae; phylum Streptophyta; class Magnoliopsida; order Poales; family Poaceae; genus Triticum; species Triticum dicoccoides. Next base: position 579,566,511 of record NC_041381.1, on the reverse strand, counting down.
TGGTGAAGAAATTCTAGCCACTGAAGAAATTGCCAGGGCATCCGCTAGTGGTGCGCCTGAAGAAACTGAAGTAGTCAGGGCAACTGCATCAGTTGCGCCTGAAGAAAATCAACCAGATTCCTCAGCTCCATCTGCACCTACACCAACTCCAATTCTTCCATGTGCATTCGATGTGAAGAAGATCAAGGCTGCGGAGCGAGCTGCAGTGAAGAAAAGGAAGGCATCAGCTGCGTCAAACTCTTCGGCTGCGAACAAAATGAAGCCGACGACCAGCTCACTCGAAGATCCAATTGATGCTGTTCCGATTTCCTCCATGCCATCAAAGGACCTTGTTCCTTTTGGAGAAGACTATGAGATCCCAAGCGGATCTGATGAAGAAAATCATTCTGCTGCTTCGTCAGAGCAGATTGATGAAGAAATTGAAGTGGAAGCAATCCCTTCAACCCCAATCATTTCCTCGCCTATGCCTCAGTTCACAGCTGAAGAGGCCGGTGTTGAGGAACTTGAAGAAGATGTGGATATTGGAAGCACAACGCCAGTGATGAACGATGACTTTTGGGAAAGTCAGCATCCAAATTCTCCACTCTTCACCCCACTCCAACAGATACCTCAGTCCCCTGCACCAATAGTTCAAATGGGCTCTGAAGAAACTCATCCCACTTCATCTGTCCATGAAGAAATACCAGCCACTAGTGCTGATGAACCTGCTACTGCTGATCCTCAGACTGCACCTGTTGAGGAACAAGAAATCCCTCAGCCTGAAGAACCTGAGCTCGCGATTCCTGAGGTGGTGATGCAACTTACTGACAGCCCTCTGCCAAAGCCAAAGAATCCGTTCTCAAGCAAACAGAAGTTCAAGGCTGAAGATTTCTTTGCCGAGCACGTATTCTTCACTGATTATAATCCATATGATTCTGCTTGCATAAGGAAGAGGCGTTTTTGGACTGCCAGCCAAGCCAATTTCTATTCCTCAGTGCTCTTTGACAAAGACAAAGTCTTCGATCATGCACATATTCCTCATGTGGACTTGGAGTCTCTGCCCGGCTTTGAACCAGTCCTCAGTGTTCTTCACGACGCAGGACTTCTGAATTTCTGCATTGATATCTGTGACTCGAATGAAGAACTCATTCTTCAATTCTATGCAACTCTGCACATCACCGGAGACGCTAAAGACGTGAACTCATGGGTATTAGACTGGATGTCTGAAAATACTCACTACAAGGCACCAACAACTGAATTGCTTCGTGCTCTACCACTCAGTCCTCCACTTGATGGTGCTCGTTGTATCTACAATGAACCAGAACTTTCAGATCACTATATGCAAGTGCTGATGAAGCCTTTGAAGCCAAGGCAGGCCCCACGAACCAAATTCCTCGTCAAGGAATTACTCTATGTGCCTCGGACTGTCTATCGAATTCTGATGAAGACAATGAGTCCCATCAAAGGCCATGACTCAAATGATGAAGAAGTCGTTGGCATCATGAAGAATATGCTTTTCAACATCATTCATGGCGTTCCCATCAACTTCCATGATTTCTTCATGAGGACTCTGGCCAATATTGCTATGTCACCATTCGATATGAAGCCCTATGCTCCTTAGATTATGAGATTCATCAGGGCAAGATCTTCACTGAATTACAAAGCTGACACTCTGAACCACGGTAGCTACTTGGCTCCCATTGAAGTCCTCAAACGGACAGTTTCATCAGCTGATGATAAAGGCAAGGCCGCTGCTGTGATCGATGAAGGCATTCGTCCATTGGATGGTCAATTTCGCAAGGCTACATCTTACTCTACCAATGACAATTCTGGCACACATGACTCTGCCACAAATACCTCAGCCAAGCAAAATCCTCAAGCCATAGCACCCAGGGTGATGACTCACCGTGAGTTACTCCTCAGTCTTCATCAGAAGGTTGATCTCAATCACAAATGGGTAAAGCGTCAGTTTGGTGCACTTCTTCACAATATGACCTCAACACACAATGCAGTGAAGAAGAACCAATACTACCTTCATGAAACCTTCAACCACACCTAGGCTGTCCTCAGTCATGTCTACAGCGTTGAAGAACTGAAGACTATGGGTCTCAAGGAAGAATTTGACTGGTCTGCACCTCCTCCGAAGAAATTCAAGAAGGTCAAAATTCCTCCACTAGTGGCCAGCTCTTATTCTTCATCGCGTGACACTGATGAGTATGAAGATTTGGACGACACTGCGGCAGGCCCTACTACAACAAACAACCCCGACAACGCTGGCGCTCCTCCATCGACTTGAAATTCTTCAGGGGCGTTAGTCGTCAGTTTCAATCCTTTTGGTCATTTGATGACAACGGGGGAGAAATCTGAGTTAGTCTTCAAGCGGGTCTATATTAAGGGCATTTTTAAGTTACAACTCTCGTTCTTCTGAAACTTTTATTTGGATCGAGTTGTAATCTTAAACCCGATGGTGCGCTGATACTTTTGTTGCATTATGCTTTGCATGCTTATTCCTCGTTAATGACATTGCACGCATGCTGAATCTCATCAGGCACCATATTTCATCATGCATTTCAAATTCTTCATATTATATATCAAATGCGTGTATGAATTACAAGATATAGGGGGAGATCTCCATGATTCAACTCTTCAAATGTGCATTGCCTCAAAAGCAAATTCCTCACTATGCACATCTTCAGGGGGAGTTCTACTATATCTTGTAATCAAATTCCTCAATATCAGTGTATACACTTCATATGTTTATCCCCGTTGAAAACTTAACCTATGTTGTCATCAATCACCAAAAAGGGGGAGATTGTAAGTGCATCTAGTGCCCCTTAGTGATTTTGGTGTATTGAAGACTTATAGGTTAAGGGACTAATGCGTTTGTGAGTATACACAGGTCTATAAGTCTATGAGGAGTTTGATATTTACAGAGAAAGTCGACCCCTAAAAATGAAGTTCTTCAACTGAAGACTTTGATATTCTGAAGACTTTCTGAAGACTTTGAAAGTGAAGAAATTGGTGTGTCCTTGAAGACTTGGTATTCATTTGTGGAACATGAAGCATGAAGACTTTTGTTTTCGTAGTTTCATTTTCTCTTTCTTGAGTCATAGGAAACACCGTACTGTTAAAGGGGGTCGAGGAAATACTAAGGAAAAATTTCCATGTGATGCTCAACTCCAAATCCTACACCTACCAATCCCTTCGAGTGAAGCCTTTGGAAATCTCATACAGTTCAGTCACTTTCTTCAGTGACAGAGACAAAGTTCTTCTAGTCATTGATGAATTTGTTCTGACTGAGGAGTTAGGGATTCGTCAGTGCGAATTACCTACGTAGTGAGGAACATGATACCCCTGAGGAATTTGAGAGTCAAATTTCCGACCGTTGCTATGCTGCGCGCCAGCTGTCCCAAAATATCTTATCCACCTAACGGTCATATCATTGAGGGGCATTCATGTCTTATCATGTCGGGCTGCTCCCTAGGCTATAAATAGCCGCCCCCTACAACCACTAGCTGGTTGGCTGCTCCGAGAGAACTTGACACTTGTCATTTGAGAGCAACCCATCCTCCGAGGACTTTGAGCGAAAATCATCAAGTGAGGAAAAACCCAAAATCAAACCCCCACAAACCCAAAGTGATTGAGCATCACTGAAGAAATTGATCCTGCATGGATCTGATGCTTGTTACTTTTGAAGACTGTGCTTCTTCCAGACGGTTAGGCGTCAAGGTCTAGAGCATCCAAGAGGAATTGTGGATTTCCGAGTGACCAAGTCTGTGAAGGTTTGGAAGTCGCCTGAAGACTTACCACGAGTGATTGGACGAGATCTGTGTGATCTTAGTTCAAGGAGAATACGGTGAGGACTGGGTGTCCTGAGCTGCGTGCTCAGCTACTGGGTGTCCGGGACTGCGTGTCCTCGAGTTTAAATACTCAGCCGCTCCAACCAGACGTATAACTGAGACAGCAGTTGGAACTGGTCTACCAAATCATTGTCTTCACCAACCTAACTGGTTCTATTTCCTCAACCCTTTCATTTCCTCATTACTATGTTGAGTGTTTGTTCAAATCTGTGTTGGAAGACTTTGACTAAATACTTTCTCAATTTCCTCAGTTCAATTTCTTCAGTCTGTTTGTCTTCATCTTGTGTTATCCTGTGATTACGCTTTCTGTACTCTGTGCTTGTCTTCATTTCATCATGATGACCATGCTTGTATTCTGTTATGCTTACTTCTGAGTACTTATTCCGCTGCTAATAGTTCTTCGCTAAGGAATTTCCTCACCGGCAAATTCCTCAGTGAAGAATTCATAAAAATCGCCTATTCACCCCCCTCTAGTCGACGTAACGCACTTTCACTTGGCAAAATTAAACTCATGAGACATACCATCTATGCCAACAGTGACAATATTCTTTTCACAATCAATCTTAGCACTAGCAGTATTCAAGAAGGGTCTACCAAAAATAATGGGACAAAAATCATCTTGTGGGGAACCAAGAACAAGAAAATCAGCTGGGTATTTAATCTTCCCACACAAGACTTCAACATCTCTAACAATCCCAATAGGTTTAATGGTGTCCCTATTGGCAAGCTTAATAGTAACTTCAATGTCTTCTAATTCAATAGGTGCAATATCGTGCATAATTTCTTTATAAAGATCATAAGGTATTGCATTAGCACTAGCACCCATATCACATAAACCATGATAACAGTGATCTCCTATTTTAACAGAAATAACAGGCGTGCCTACAACAGGTCTACGTGTCTTAGTATCGGGTCTAGCAATATTAGCAGTTTCACCCAAGAAAGAGATAACATGCCCATCTAAATCCTCATCCAAAAGATCTTTAATGATGGCAATACCAGGTTCGACATTAATTTTCTCAGAAGGTGTATATGTCCTGGTATTACTCTTACGAACAACAGTCGAAGCTTTAACATGATCTTTTATCCTAACAGGAAAAGGAGGTTTTTCAACATAAGCAGTAGGAATAATAGGATCACTATATGTAATAGTCTTCTCTTCGACGGTAATAGGTGCAACTACTTTCACTTCAACAGGAGGATTATATTTAAACCACTTCTCTTTAGGGAGATCAACATGAGTAGCAAAAATTTCACAAAAAGTAGCTACTATCTAAGAGTCAAGTCCATATTTAGAGCTAAATCCACGGAAAGCATCGGTATCCATAAAAGATTTAACACAATCAAACTTAGGTGTAATACCTGACTCCTTAACATCGTCGGAACCCCAATCTTCAGAGTTGCGTTTAATTCTTTCCAATAAGTCCCATTTGAAATCAATAGTCTTCAGCGTATAGGAACCAACACAGAAAGTATCGAGCAAGTTGCGATTATCAAGAGAAAGCCGAGCATAAAAATTCTGAATAATCATTTTCCGAGAGAGCTCATGATTGGGGCATGAATACAACATTAACTTAAGCCTCCCCCAATCTTGAGCGATGCTTTCTCCTTCGCGAGGCCAGAAATTATATATGTAATTACGATCACGATGAACAAGATGCATATGATAGAACTTCTGGTGAAAATCCAACTTCAAACGCTTATAATTCCAAGATCTCGTATCATCACATAGCCTATACCATGTCATTGCATCTCCCTTCAAAGATAAAGGGAAGACCTTCCTTTTGACAACATCATCGGGAATACCTGCAAGCTTAAATAATCCACAAATATAAGGTGTAAGTCGGGATGCAATGTTCCGTCTCCTGCAAAAGGATTAGCTAGCAGTTTTTCTATCATACCCGAAGGAATCTCAAAGTGAATATTTTCATAAGGTACAGTAGGTTGAGGAGCATCTCTTTGCTCTTCTGTTTGGGGTGAAGATACCCCAAACAATCCCCTCAAAGGATTAGTTTCCATAGTGACAAGTAACAGAAAATTTCAGCACACTAAATAAATGTTTCCTTACCAAGTTCCACTCACCAAGAGCGCTACGCTCCCCGGCAACGGTGCCAGAAAAGAGTCTTGATGACCCACAAGTGTAGGGGATCTATCGTAGTCCTTTCGATAAGTAAGAGTGTCGAACCCAATGAGGAGCAGAAGGAAATGATAAGCGGTTTTCAGTAAGGTTTTCTCTGCAAGCACTGAAATAGTACGTGATAGATAGTTTTGTGATAAGATACGTAGTAACGAGCAAAAAGTAAATAAAGTAAATAAAGTGTAGCAAGGTGGCCCAATCCTTTATGTAGCAAAGGATAAGCCTGGACAATTTCTAATAATAATAAAGGAGCTCCCGAGGACACATTGGGAATTATCGTCAAGCTAGTTTTCATCATGTTCATATGATTCGCGTTCGGTACTTTGATAATTTGGTATGTGGGTGGACCGGTACTTGGGTACTGCCCTAACTTGGAAAAGCATCCCACTTATGATTAAACCCTATTTCAAGCATCCACAACTACAAAAGGAGTATTAACGTAAACCTAACCACAACATTAAACATATGGATCCATATCAGCCCCTAATGAAGCAACGCATAAACTAGGGTTTAAGCTTCTGCCACTCTAACAACCCATCATCTACTTATTACTTCCCCATGCCTTCCTCTAGGCCCAAATAATGGTGAAGTGTCATGTATTCGACGTTCACATAACACCACTAGAGGAGAGACAACATACATCTCATCAAAATATCAAACGAATACCAAATTCAGATGACTACTAATAGCAAGACTTCACCCATGTCCTCAGGAACAAACGTAAATACTCACAAAGCATATTCATGTTCATAATCAGAGGGGTAATAATATGCATGAAGGATCTGAACATATGATCTTCCACCAAGTAAACCAAATAGCATCAACTATAAGGAGTAATCAACACTACTAGCAACCCACAGGTACCAATTTGTGGTTTTGATACAAGAATGGATACAAGAGATGAACTAGGGTTTTGAGATGAGATGGTGCTGGTGAAGATGTTGATGGAGATTGACCCCCTCCCAATGAGAGGATCGTTGGTGATGACGTTGGTGATGATTTCCCCCTCCCGGAGGGAAGTGTCCCCAGCAGAACAGCTCCGCCAGAGCCCTAGATTGATTCCACCAAGGTTCCGCCTCGTGGCGGCGGAGTTTCGTCCCGTAAGCTTTCCCACGATTTTTTCCAGGGGAAAACCCTTCATATAGCAGAAGATGGATGCCAGAAGCCCACCAGGGGGCCCAGGAGATAGGGGGTCGCGCCCTAGGGGGGCGCGCCCCCTATCTCCTGGACAGGGTGTGGGCCCCCTGGCCTATTTCTTTTTTCCAAAAATTCTTATTAAATCTAAAAAGTTGTTTCATGGAGTATCAGGTCTTTTGAAGTTGTGTAGAATAGGTTTCCAACGTTTGCTCCTTTTCCAGCCAGAATTCCAGCTGTCGGCATCCCGCCTCTTCATGGTAAACCTTGTAAAATAAGAGAGAATAGCCATAAGTATTGAGATATAATGTGTAATAACAGCCCATAATGCAATAAATATTGATATAAAAGCATGATGCAAAATGGACGTATCAGGCACCTGCACCAACACTTGCACTTGCATCTGCTCCGGCCTGTGCAGTTGCACCGGCAACAGACTGGGCTGCAGTTCACACTTCATATACCAAAGTCCTTACAAAAACCGACATGTCCACCTTCTTGGTAAGCATTGGCCGCCCAAGTGCTTCGTTCTTTTTTCTTTCCATGTTGTTTCACATGATTCACTGTGTTGATCTAACTGTTTCGGTATGTCTTCTTGTTTGCAAACAGAGAATTCCTAGAGCAACAAGGGAGTCGTTCAACAATCCTGGCGACCGCTGCCAAGTTTCTCTTACCATGCGCAGCCTTGGTGTGAATGAACCTGCTCAATATACCGTAAGTACAAAGGATGGTCGCATGATGATTGATGCTAATGGATGGTCAAGGTTCAAATCTAAATCATATCTTGCGGTAGGGGATGATGTCAAAATCGAACTTTCTCGGCAAGGAGAGCTGGTCCAAATCAACTTTGAAATTCTTCACTAGCAGCACGCAACTGCCGAACTGATCTATCCTCCGAGAGATTTTGATGTAATAATCTGGCATGGTGAAATAAGTGTCATGTGTGTATAAGTAGTATGACAGTATTATTTATCACATGGTATATCGCTGATAGAATTGCAACTCTGATTGCTGGTTAGGAACTGTCGTTCGATTTCATTCCAACAGCTGCCATGCTTTATTCAATTTTGTGTATTCGCCTTGCGACAGCATCTAAAACTAGCGCCGTACCGATCGCTTGCAATATGAAAAGTGCTGACGTAGAACACATGGGCCCCCAAACATGCAGGGTCGGCCTGCTGCCCAAAGTCCAGAACCGTGAGCCTATCTGAGTTTTATATTCCCAGCTGAACCCCCATAAAAAAAGCTGAACCCCCATAATGCCCGTGCGTTGCAGAGGGAGTATATTTCTCGTCAAGGTGAGCCTGTCTGTGATATAAAAGATTTGTATATTTCTTTACAGAGGGAGTATCTCCCTGTCAAAAAATATATTTATGTGTAACTAGTTACTCATGTCTTTCTACTTCCTTTCCCTTATATGTGGGGCAACTGGCAATGGGGTCCACGTGCCATATGCACAAATTAGAGTGCACAACTTCACGGTAGACACACCCCGGTCGTGGCGCCGCAGTAATGCCCAATGAGCCGTCAAATCACAACCCCCCTTCCAGCTTTAGCAGTAAGTTGGACGGATGAAGCGGCAATATTTCACTGGGCCTGAATCCCCTTCTCCCCCGTCTGCTTGTTCAAAGAAAACCCCCTATCGGCGATTGCATAGGGTTTTCTCATGGAGAACCAGGTATGAATTCTTCATCCATCCCCGATAAATCCAAGTCCCTTGGTCGCAGGTAAACCTAGGATGTTAGTCGCCGCCGTTGATGCATTTTTCTTCCTACTGAATCTAGTGTGTTTCATTTGCAGTGCCCAAAGTGCGAGGACCCTACAGGTTTCTGCGCCCTCGGCAAGACGCCACACTTGTTCCTTCTCATCCTAACACAACATTTTGAAACGCGCACAGTATGTTCCTAGAATCCTATTTTCTATCCGGGAGGGTGGGAGTTTTTTGAACAAGCTGTGTTCTCATATTATTTTTCCTGCAGTGTATTATTTGCTCTGCCAGAACACATGTACTCAAGATGCTCGGCCTTGCCATAACTGAATACACTAGTTTAATGGTCACAGTGAAGACAAGCCATGGATATGAGTTCCGAGTTGGGTTCATAAACCAAAAAGATCGCTGCTTTTTCTATGGCCGAACTTGGATAAACTTTATCAAGTGTTACGGACTGAAAGTTGGCGCACGAATGTTGATGGAAATAGCAGAACCTGGTCTCATCGTCACTGCGATCTTCCACCCCGACGTCGTTCCAATTGTTCATCCATGTTAGTTTTGTATCTGGTTCTTGCTTGTTGCCTCGATTACTTCTTAATCCACCTATTCTATCTAACTAATCACAATTTAACTTTAGAAGTAGCAAGGAATCTCTCACGAAGATGCTACTTCTAACTAATATTTTCTTATAATTGGTGGCACATGTAGGTTTTTTCAGAGGTAAGCAGTCTGATCGTTTGTTACTCTGTAATAACTCGGCTGTTACTAATGGCACTGAAGTTGACTGGATCGACATCCACAAGTTCCTACACTTTATTGATCGTCTTGAGGTCCTTGTGGGGCGTTTCAATGGTGGAAGGCCATGTGGGATATGTGTGCCACTGCTGCACTCGTTGAATAGGTCCAACTGTGTCGAGAAACTTATGGTACGAGCTGTTTTCTGTTATATATGGTGTTCATAAACTATTGCTTATACACAGTTTTACAGCTGTGATCTTGAAACAGGAACTGCCCAGTTCTATTGTTCCTATATAGATGCCTGACCATGGTCGGGTCAGACTTGTGCTTGGTCACAACATGATGTTTATGTCGACCTACTCAATTCCCCTTGGAGGTTAAAAGATACTTATTCATGGGTGGTCTCAAATAATGAAGGCCCGTCCATCTTGGAGAATAGGACAGAACATTATGTTCATGCTTTTCCATGGCTCTAAAGCGAATATCCTATTTATTGACCACGTTGCGAGATGAAGCCGCTTTCAGAAGGTTGTGGATGCGCGGGGTGGCGCCTGGGCCTTGTCCTGGGGCTTGGCGGCGTCACCCTTGGTTAACCGTAGGCAAAGTAGCACTGTTCGAGGCGTGCTTTGTGTGGTTGAACCTGTATAAGTACTCATACTGCTTTCAGCTTTGGTTGTTAAGTGCCCCTGCTGGTTTCAGTTAAGGTTGTTAAGTACTCCTGCTGCTTTTACAGTCTGTCATGTTTCTTCAGTCCTATCTTCCTCCAGCCGCCAAAACCAAACCAGTGCCGGCGGGGCCGCCTGCTTCCGCCTCCCACGGCTGGCTGCGCCTCAGCGCACGCATCGCCGCCCCAACGTCTCCTAAATCGTTAACGCCGACGTCCTCTACGCGCTTTGGTGCGCTCGCCGCGGCGCCACCCTCCCGCATTGTCAACATGGTCAACAAACAATAGGAATCAGTAGAAGTACGTGGAGAGGATGATAGTAGGGGCCCACCACGTCAGCGTATGGAAAAATAAAATGCTTCCTCCTAGTGTTTTCCTGACATCTGGGACCCACGACATTGTGAGCGTATATAGTCAATAGACAAGAGAACAGTGCAAAATCCGCTGACACCTGGGACGTAGCTACTCGAGCAGTATTTTTTTCATTTTTGAGACGGAGCAGGGTTTGAACTGGGTTGTGGCCCGTCTAGCCCAGGCTTATATTTTGTGTTCACCATGTGACCAGCCCAGCTATTTTTTCTTTGTGAAAATGAGCCTAGTTTTTTTAAGAATACCCAGTCCAGGCCTACTTATTTTTCTACACCCTGATGGGCTGCAACTCTTTCAAGACACCTGCAAATCTTGAAAGTAATATGAAATGGGTTGTAAATATAAAAACATATGACAAATTGGCAATTACTTTATAATTTCTGATTTTTTTTCACATTTTCATAGTCCTATTTCACTGGGCATTAACCTAAATTAAATATATCTTCAAAGTACTTTAAATCTGGCTCGACATTTCGGTATTAAAAATAGTTTGGAACCCACAAAAATATGCGAAATTGGCCCTAGCCAACCACAAAATGACTGCAATAAATTGCATAAGAAGTTGCCATGAGCTATATATAAATTATTAAAAACAGAGGGAGTGGTCTGACTTGTAGGCCTGTTTAGTTGACGCATATGCAAGATTTTTTTAGTTATTATATACGTCAACAAACGATTCTAGCAGACGTAACCGTTGGATGTCAATCCAACGGCCGTCGTGTTTCTTTAATCTCTGATCTTCTTGTTCCAGCCGCCAAAGCAACCCCGGCGAGACCGCCTACTCCTGCCTCCCGTGGCCGACTGTGCTGCCGCGCAGGCCTCAACGCCCCCTGCTACTCCCACCGCTGCCCAGGGCATCCCTCTACTCACCCACACCCCCTGTTATTCTGCGGCGACAGCAGCCTCACACCGCAGCCGAACTGGTGAACCCTTGTACTCCTCTCCGCGCAAGATTCCACTACCGCGTCTTCCCCTTGCTAGGCCTCGCCGTCGTCCACCGCCGTGGTGCTCTCGGCACGGCGTGGTCAATGTGGTCAACGACCGGCTTCTATTGGAAGAGTACTGTATGTGGAGAGGCTGACAGCTGGGTCCACGGCAGCCACAAGGAAGTGCCTCCTTATTATGCGGAAAATAATTATTCCTCCACCTGACAGCAGGGACCCACTGGACGGGCCACCACTATTTCGCGAAAAAATGTTTCCCCCTGACTGCTGGGACCCACGGGACAGGCCACCGTATTTCGCAAAAAAAATGTTCCTCCCGCTGTCAGCTCGGACCCACCAGAAGTGGCTCCTTATTACGCACAAAAAAATGAATACTCTCCCTTCTAGCTGGAACCCAGCATAGTGGGAGGCTGACTTGTGGGCCTACCAAGTGGACAGGGACGTAGGTGTCGGTGTCAAAACTGGCGGATCTCGGGTAGGGGTCCCCGAACTGTGCGTCCATGCGGATGGTAACAAGAGACAAGGGACACGATGTTTTTACCCAGGTTCGGGCCCTCTTGATGGAGGTAAAGCCCTACGTCCTGCTTGATTAATATTGATGATGTGGGTTACAAGAGTAGATCTACCACAAGATCAAGGAGGCTAAACCCTAGAAGCTAGCCTATGGTATGATTGTTGTTCGTCCTATGGACTAAGGCCATCCAGTTTATATAGACACCGGAGAGGGCTAGGGTTACACAGAGTCGGTTACAAAGGTAGGAGATCTACATATCCGTATCGCCAAGCTTGCCTTCCACGCCAAGGAAAGTCCCATCCGGACACGGGACGAAGTCTTCAATCTTGTATCTTCATAGTCTTGGAGTCCGGCCGATAATGATAGTTCGGCTATCCGAACACCCCCTAGTCCGGAACTCCCTCAGTAGCCCCTGAACAAGGCTTCAATCACGACGAGTCCGGTGCGCATATTGTCTTCGTCATTGCAAGGCGGGTTCCTCCTCTGAATAATTTATAGAAGATTGTGAACACCAGGATAGTGTCCGTCTCTGCAAAAATAAATTCCACATACCACCGTAGAGAGAATAATATTACACAAGATCAATCTGCTAACGTATTCTGTGGCGTGACATCACACCACTTCCAAGCCTTTACTCGAATTGTTTTTATTGTTCCACCTCAGCGCGTTTAGCGAGACGGTTTCCTTGGCACGTCTTGTCGAAGCGGAGATCGTGTTCCCCTTATTCCGAGATTCCCATCAATACGGACGTGGGTAACCCAACCGCGCCATTGATTGTGACGCTTGGGAGATAAGGGAGTTTTACCAGGCCGGTGGGGACGCGTGTTTCTGTCCGCCCATATAAGGGGATAAAGATCCAACCTTTTTACCTGCGCCTTCTTCCTCCTCGGCTTATCCATCTCTGTGAACTCGAGCTCCAGCGGCCAAGTCCGCACTTCTCACCTCCACCTTCTCCAACTATGTCCGGAGCGGGAGGCAAGTGGATGGCCTCCTCCGTCACGGAGGGGCAGATCCAGAAGCTGCGCGACGCCGGATACTTGTCCAGCGACATCGCGCATCGGCTCCCCGATGAGGGAGAGCTCATCCCCACCCCCAGGCCCCATGAGAGGGTAGTGTTTATTCCCCATTTCCTCCGCGGACTGGGCTTCCTAGTTCATCCCTTCGTCCGGGGGCTCATGTTCTACTACGGCCTGGATTTCCATGATCTGGCCCCGAATTTCATCCTCAACATCTTGGCATTTATCGTCGTGTGCGAGGCCTTCCTCTGCATCCAGCCCCACTTCGGCTTGTGGCTCAAGACCTTCAGTGTCAAGCCGAAGGTTGTGAAGGGCAGCCAAGCGGAGTGCGGAGGCACCATGGTGGGCAGGATGTCCCACGTACGTGGCTGGAAGGCACTTTCGTGGAAACCATCAAGGGGTGGCAATCGGGGTGGTTCTACATCACCGAGCCGCATGACCCCGAATGGGTAGCGGCCCCCGAATTCAGATCTGGCATCCCCACACGGCTCACCTCCTGGAAAGAGAGTGGCCGGATTTGGGGGAGCTGACCGGACTCCAAGCCTGCGTCCAAAAGCTGGTGGACAAGAAGCTCAAGCTTGTCAACGCAGTCCAGGTCATGCTCATCCGCCAGATTCTCCCATGCCAACGACGGGGTTTCAATATGTGGGAGTTCGATCCGGCGCAGCACCAGACTTTGAATGGACTCTTCGACACTACGTACGAAGAGGTCTGGAAGGTGCTGTTCAAGGGCGCCGAGGCTCCCGCATCCGCTACTGAAGATCGCAGATTCAGCTTAGAGAGTCCAGCTGATGAAGTAAGTTATTCTGTCCTTTAAGGGACGCTTGTTTTCCATAGTTTGACTCTATGCGGGATCTAAACTCCCTTTCCTTTGACAGGACTGGCTGAAGAAGGCCGCACAGGCTATCTGTCCAGCCCCATTGCCAGAGGACCCAGTTGACGCCCGCCTAACGGGGCTGCTGGCTCCAGCACCCCACGTGGTGCCGGAGAAGAAGGCCAAGAAGAAGGCCACGGGGACTCGGAAGAGTTCCCGTTTTCAGGTGCTATCGGATGATGAATCCGAGGCCGACTCCTCCCACCAGGGCGAGGAGGAGAAGAAGAAAGCCTCTCCCCCAGCGGGGGGAGGGAAGAAAAGGAAGGCCTCCCCAACAAGGGAGGCCGAAGGGTCCAAGAAGGGAAAAACTCTACCCCCGGACTGTTCCGCCAACGCCAGTGACGACGACGAGGATTGGCCTCCAAGGGCCAAGCCTCTGGCGAGATCGTAAGTATCCGGACTCCGAATAACTTCAAGGTTTTCGTTTTCCGCCACATTATGTCTTTCTAATGCCGCATACAACCCTGCAGTCCGCCTAAGGATGATCTCCCCACTTCGTCGAGCGGGTCCTTAGGGGCGCCGGATATGGATTCTCTTCCGACTGCCTCCACCCCCCGTGATGCAGATGATGCCGAGGTGGGATCCCAGGAAGGGACCCACCAGGAGGAGAGGGCCCCGGAGGTGTCGCAGGACAACCTCCCGGACTTTGCACCGGACTCAGCCCCGGAACCCACAGTGGCTCCGGAGTCCAGCGGGCTACCCCTTCGTAAGAAGGGCAAGACCGCGACGCCGGCTGCCTCCGTCCAACCGGAGGTGCTGGATAATTTGCTGGAGGCGCTCAACGGCGCCTCCATCGAAGAGGAACACCGCACTATTATGAGTGCGGTGATTCAGAAGGTTCAGCTCGCCAAGAGGGGGCTGACCGAAGCCTGTAGCAGCCTTCTAATAGGCCTTGAGGTAAGAATTTCAATATATGTAAAATGGTACCGCATAGACAGTAGCCCCTGATGCTCGGTTCGGTGTTCGGAAAGAAAAGCCGGACTGAGGATCTTTAGAAAGATAAACGCAGGAGTCATGAAAATATGTCAATATGGGATTGCAGGCCGTGCTGCTGACCTCCGCTGCACTGACTGCGGAGGTCAATACTTTGAAGGAAAACCTCGAGCGGTCCGAGAATGAGCTCGGCCGTGCCAAGAAGCAGCTCGAGGAAAAAGAAGGTGAGCAATACCTTATGAAAATTGTACCTTACAGAAAAGGATTTAGTTGCAAAAAAAATGACAAGGATAACCTGGGTATTGCAGGGGCCACTAACAAGGTGGCGACCCTGAAAGAGGCGGTGGCCGCGGCCGAACGCAATGCGGCTGCGGAGCGCACCGAGTGAGAGAAACAGGAGGCGCGGGTGGCGGAGGTACAGCAAGAGCTCCAGGATCTCGTGAAGTTACATGAGAGCCTGGAGCGGGACTCGAAGACTCGAGAGTCTGAGCTTGCAACGGCTCTTGAGAGTGCCAAAGCGGCTAAGGCCGAAGCCTACAAGGCCCTCCAGGAGATCGAGGCGGTAAAGAAAATAGCAGCGGGTAAGGCATTTTTTTATGCAAAGTAAGCATGTGAGTGTTAATTACCTGTCGCTTACCCGAATTCGGAGCTCTCCAGGAGCGTTCGCAGATCTTCCTCGCAGCGTGTCCGATGCTGCTGCATTCTACCGGGCCGAGGAGGGGAGCTCGACGGAGAAGGTCTTCTGGTCTCAGTATGCTGAGGTCGGACATCCGGTGCCCCTTAGCGACTAGCTGAAGCAGCTGGTCGAGCTCCACAAGGCGGCCGAACAGGCCATGAAGGGCCTCATAGTTCGGCTGTGGCCTAAGGAGGCTATGCCTGGGAGCTACTTCGGCTTGGTGCGGCGGCTAGTGGATGCGTGCCCGTGGGTTGAAGTTATCAAGCACTCCGCCTGTATTGAGGGTGCCCGTCGGGCCCTTGCCCGCGCAAAGGTGCACTGGGGCAAGATGGATGCCCAGAAGCTTGTGACGGACCCCCCACCAGAGTGCAAGGAGAATCGCACGCCCGAGATGTATTATAAGAGTGTGCTGAAGGGCGCCCGCACTATTGCGGGTGAGTGCTCCAAAGATGTAATATTTGAGTAGACTCGCATTTTGTTATCCTGTGCGCTGAAAACTTGGTTCATATGCGCTAAGCAACGCTTGTTAATTTAAAATATTACCTTCTGTGCGGTTTTTTATTAAATCTGAGAGATGGCAAGTCGTCGGCTTCAGCCCCCATGCCACGAGTGCTAGGGTGTTCGGTATAAACTCGAGCGCTCTTGTTCCCATTTTTGGGTCCATCTAGGGAGGGGCTCGAAACAGGGAACAAGGCAACCGGTCTTATAATGCTTGAACACTCTCACTTAGCTATAGAATTCTATAATTTTAAATTTTGGCGAAGCCCCTAGTCTTCGGAAGGCCGAATTTGGGGCGCTATCCACGCCTTGGCCGGACAGTATCCGGCTCCTCGCTCTAAGCGGCATAAGTTTTTAAGGACTCGCAAAAAACCTCTCAAACAGACACAGGCTCTCGCCTCATCATAAAGGTCAATTTTAGCTTTCTCCACTGAGGCGTTAACCCAGCTCAACTGGGGCGCAATCGCAGTGGTTCTCCCAGTGCTACCTTAGCCGATATAACGGAACGTAAGGTACCAAAACATGGGAGCCGGGCAAACCCAACTATTGACCCAAGACATGACTCGGAGCCGATGCATATAGTGCTATAAGTTTGGGGTGCCGCACTTGTGAAAGTGTTCGGACTCATCACACCATGATTCGGGGAACATAAGCCCCTGATGTGTATTAGCCGTACCAAAGTGTACGGATGCGATATGCCGTGAATGAACATATGTATGAAAATGAAATGCAATTATAAGCAAAAAAGGTGTTGCATTGTTTTATTCAATAAGTGCTGCTACGAATGCAGAACGATACAAATAGTCCGATAAGAAAGGTATGGGACTGTTAAACATGTCCCCTCCAGGGGTGGGCTGCAGATTGGTGTATAAAAATGCTCGTAACAGAGACCACCTGTATATTCATTGTAGCCTTTATCCTTCCCTGGCTGTTGCATCGTGAGTTCGGCAGATCTGCTGCCGGACAGGTCCACTTACAAACGGAGTCCTGTGTGTAAAAAATAAAAGGTAAAAAATAAAAGAAAAAAGAACGACACACTTGAGAGCCCCTGGTGCGGTTGAGCCACAGTGTGGGTTTATCGTGGTCGTGCCCCTCTCCCCATGCCCATGGTATCTTTAGAGCGTAATGGTGTATGCGAAGGACCTGCTTTACCGTTTCGCAGGAGCTGGGGTTGGGGCCGCACTACTACGCGTGCTCGGAACGTGCCAGGTGGTCTTGTTGTAAGTTACTCCGGGCGCGCTTGGCTGTGTCCGGCCGCTTAAAGGCCGGACTCGAGAATTGCCTTAAGAGGCTGCATTGCACTTCTGCCGCGAGAGTCGCTGTATGTTCCTCCGTGCGGAGAGAACGTTCAGTGTTTCTGTTGACCGTGATGACTCCTCGAGGGCCTGGCATCTTGAGGTTGAGGTATGCGTAGTGCAGCACCGTGTTGAACTTTGTAAACGCAGTACGTCCGAGCAAGGCATGATAGCCGCTGCGGAACGGGACTATGTCGAAGATTAACTCCTCACTTCGGAAGTTATTCGGGGATCCGAAGACCACTTCCAGTGTAATTGAGCCTGTACAATTGGCTTCTACACCTGGTATGACGCCTTTAAAGGTCGTTTTGGTAGGTTTAATCTTTGAGGGGTCTATGCCCATTTTGCGCACTGTATCCTGGTAAAGCAGGTTCAGGCTACTGCCGCCGTCCATCAGGACTCTGGTTAGGTGAAATCCATCGACGATTGGGTCTAAGACCAGTGCGGCGAATCCGCCGTGGCGGAAGCTGGTGGGGTGGTCCCTTCGGTTAAAAGTGATCGGGCAGGAGGAACATGGGTTGAACTTCGGGGCAACTGGCTCCATCGCGTAGACATCCCTGAGTGCACGCTTCCGCTCCCTTTTGGGTATGTGCATTGCGTATATCATGTTCACCGTCTGCACCTGTGGGGGGAAACCCTTCTGTCCTCTATTTTTCGGCGGTTGGGTCTCGTCCTCGTCATCGCTATGTAGCCCCTTGTCATTGTTTTCGGCAATTAACTTGCCTGGCTGCTTGAATACCCAACAGTCCCTGTTGGTGTGGTTAGCTGGCTTTTCGGGGGTGCCGTGTATCTGGCTCAAGCGGTCGAGTATTCGGTCCAAATTGGACGGACCTGGAGTAGTTCTTTTGAATGGCTTTTTCCGCTAACCGGGTTTAGAGCCTCTGAATCCGGCATTGACTGCCGTATCCTCAATATGATCGCCGTTAATGCGGCGTTTGTTTTTGTTGCGATGCAGCCTGCCATTTCGGTCCTTGAAGTCCGGACTGCCAGAATTTTTGCTGAGGTTGTTGCTACGTGCTAGCCAGCTGTCCTCACCCGCGCAGAAGCGGGTCATGAGTGATGTGAGGGCTGCCATGGATTTCGGCTTTTCTTGTCCCAGGTGCCGGGCAAGCCACTCGTCGCGGATGTTATGCTTGAAGGCCGCGAGGGCCTTCGCATCCGGACAGTCCACGATTTGGTTTTTCTTGGTTAAGAACCGTGTCCAGAATTGCCTGGCCGATTCGTCTGGCTGCTGAATTATGTGGCTTAGGTCATCAGCGTCTGGTGGTCGCACATAAGTGCCCTAGAAGTTATCGAGGAATGTGGCTTCCAGGTCCTCCCAACTCCCAATTGACTCTACTGGTAAGCTGTTGAGCCAATGCCGGGCTGGTCCTTTAAGCTTGAGGGGGAGGTATTTGATGGCGTGAAGATCGTCACCGCGGGCCATGTGGATGTGAAGGAGATAGTCTTCGATCCAAACCACGGGGTCTTTTGTGCCATCGTAGGATTCAATATTGACGGGTTTAAACCCTTCGGGGATTTGATGATCCATTACTTCATCTGTGAAGCATAGTGGGTGTGCGGCGCCTCTGTACTGGGCGATATCACGATGGAGCTCAAGGGAGCTTGGTCTATTTTGTTCGGCCCGGCCGGTCTTACTGTGTCCGGCGCGACGATTGTCGTCACGTATCGTGGGACGCCCACGCGATCCATAGATTGATCTTGATTGTCTTGCCTTATCCTCCAATATATCTCGCAAGTCCGGAGTGTTCCCCTGTGGCCGTGTGCTTTTAGAGCGATGCCGGGGTACGGGTCTGGTGAAGGGCCTAGAGGCCACTCTATCGCGACCACGGGGTGGTCGGTCAGCCGTATTATCTCCTGGTGATGCGGGCTCGTAAGCCTCCTCCTCTAGTCGGGGGAGCAGCTTGCGTTTAGGGTAGCTTTTGGAGGGGCGTTCGAGCTCATGCTCTTCGGCCGCGAGGACTTCAGTCCATCTATCGGCTAGCAGATCCTGATCAGCTCTAAGCTGTTGCTGCTTTTTCTTGAGGCTGTTCGCCGTGGCCATAAGCCTGTGTTTAAAACGCTCTTGTTCGACGGGATCCTCAGGCACGACGAATTCATCGTCGTCGAGGCTTGCTTCATCTCCGAAGGGAGGCATATAATCCTCTACCTCTTCTTCTACCGCTCTCTCATGAGGGTTGGCGTCTCCGTCCTCCTACGCTGCATCTTGCTGGAGCGGATTGTCTTCGGCACTGTCCGGTGTATTATTGTCTCCGGTGCCGGAGTCTTCATTCTTGCTGTGGTGGGATTTAGAGTGGCGCCGCTGACGCCGGCGCTTGGGCTGCTTTTTGGAGGGGTCATCCTCCTCTGTTCCTTCTCCATTCCCATCTTTTGGGATATCCACCATGTATATGTCATACGATGAGGTGGCTGTCCAGTGCCCAGTGGGCGCAGGTTCTTGGTCGTCTCCGGCATCGTCGTCCATACCGTCGATGTCCTCGGAGTCGTAGTCTAGCATGTCGGTTAAATCATCGACAGCGGCTACCAGGTGGGTGGTGGGTGGGCTTTGAATTTCTTCGTCGTCCGCATCCCAACCGTCCTGACCGCAGTCCAGCCATGGCTCTCCTGATAACGAGAGATATTTTAGCGAACTCAAGACGTTGCCGAAAGGTGGGTGTTGAAAGACGTCCGCTGCGGTGAACTCCATAATCGGCGCCGAGTCGGATTCGATCAGGGCGGGCATGGGAGGTTCGGAGTCCGGCGAGGAGTCCGGCACCTTGGAGTCACAAGCTTTATGAGGGACAAAGTCAGTGTTCGGCTCTATCACCGTAGAGGTTGCAGCCCCCGAGGCGGTGTCTAAGCATCCATCCTCCATCTGCATGGCCGGCTCCAAATTGAGGATCGGAGCAGGCTCGAGTGCGGCCTCCAGGGTACTGTCCGGTGGCAGAGCTAAATCATGCCCGACGTGACAGTGTGGCACGCTTGGCTGTGGCTCGAATCCATCGAAGATCAAGTCCCCGCGGATGTCCGCCGTGAAGTTCAAACTTCCAAATCTGACCTGACGGCCCGGGGCGTAGCTTTCGATCTGCTCCAGTTGGCCAAGCGAATTGGCCCACAGTGCAAAGCCGCTGAATACGAAGATTTGTCCGGTGAGGAAGGTCTCACCCTGGACTGCGTCGTTGATGATGATCGAAGAAGCCATCGAGCCTATCGGCGATGACACAGAGGAACTCTCAATGAAAGCACCAATGTCGGTGTCAAAACCGGTGGATCTCGGGTAGGGGGTCCCGAACTGTGCGTCTAGGCGGATGGTAACAGGAGACAAGGGACACGATGTTTTTACCCAGGTTCGGGCCCTCTTGATGGAGGTAAAACCCTACGTCCTGCTTGATTAATATTGATGGTGTGGGTTACAAGAGTAGATCTACCACGAGATCAAGGAGGCTAAACCCTAGAAGCTAGCATATGGTATGATTGTTGTTCGTCCTATGGACTAAGGCCATCCGGTTTATATAGACACCGAAGAGGGCTAGGGTTACACATAGTCAGTTACAAAGGTAGGAGATCTACATATCCGTATCGCCAAGCTTGCCTTCCACGCCATGGAAAGTCCCATCCGGACACGGGACGAAGTCTTCAATCTTGTATCTTCATAGTCTTGGAGTCCGGCCGATAATGATAGTCCGGCTATCCGGACACCCCCTAGTCCAGAACTCCCTCAGTAGGGCTTTGTCAACATAGTTAACATGAACGCTTCTAGCTCCTGTTATCGCACGATGTTTATCCAATGACCGTAGTGCTTCTTCAACCTCTGGTATGCTTGCTCCAGCCGCCCAAACCAGCGTCGGTCGTGCCACGTGCTTCTGCCTCCCGTGGCTGGCTGTGATGCTACGGAGACCTCACCGCCCCCCTACTATTCCCACCGCTGGCCAGGCCACCCCTCTATTCACCCACAACCCCTATTATTCTGCGGTGACAGCAGCCTCACACCGCAGCCAAACCAGTGAACCCTCGTACTCCTCTTTGCGTGGGTATCCATTGCTGCGTCTTCCCCGGCTATGAGTCGTCCCCTTCCCAGGCCTCACCGTCGTCCACCGCCGTGGTGCTCTCGGTGCGACATGGTCAACATGGTCAAGGAACGACTTCCATTGATGATATGGGTGTTACAAGAGTTGATCTACCACGAGATCGTAGAGGCTAAACCCTAGAAGCTAGCCTATGATGATTATGAATGTTGTGATCGTCCTCATACGGACCGAACTCTCCGGTTTATATAGACACTGGAGAGGGCTAGGGTTTACATGGAGTCGGTTACAAGGAAGGAAATATAATATCCGAATCGCCAAGCTTGTCTTCCACGCAAAGGAGAGTCCCATCCGGGCACGGGACGAAGTCTTGAGTCTTGTATCTTCATAGTCCAACAGTCCGGTCAAAGTATATAGTCCGACTGTCCAGATACCCCCTAATCGAGGACTCCCTCAGTAGCCCCTGAACCAGGCTTCAATGACGATGAGTGCGGCACACAGATTGTCTTCGGCATTGCAAGGCGGGTTCCATCTCCGAATACTCCAAAGTAATTATCGAACACTTGAGTCGTGTCCGGATCTGCAAGATGATCTTCGCATACCACCGTAGAGAGAATAATATTTCACAAAGGTAATCTGCTGACAACTTTTGTACGGTGTGACATGACACCACGGTCGGTTTATTATTCAAACTGTTTTTCCACAACTAGCCACATAGCACATTGCGAGGCGGTTTCCTCTACACATTTTGCCGAAGCAGAGATCGTGCACCCTTATTACGGGATTCTCACCAATACGGGTATGCGTAGCCCAACCGCACCATCAATTGCGGCGAGTGGGGAACGAGCGGGTTCCTCCGGGGAAGTGGGGAGGTGCAAAAGCTTTTTATTCCCTCTATAAAGAGACAAGGTCTCTCCCTTTTCTGCCCACTCCTGTTCCTTTCGCTAGTCCATTCCCATCGGCTTGAGCCCTTGCGCCCAAAACACCTTCTTCTCCACCGAAGAGAGATTCCGAAGATGTCCGGATCCGGAGCAGGAGGCAAATGTATGCCTCCATCGGCCGGGAGAGGGATATCAAAAAGCTCCGAGAGGCCAGGTACTTGGCCAAGAAAATCGGCCACCTTCTTCCATCGGTGGGACAAATCGTACCCACTCCGGAGCCCCACGAGAGGGTCATGTTCCTTCCTCAATTTGTCCGCGGGCTTGGGTTTCCCCTCCACCCATTTTTTCGTGGCATCATGTATTATTATAGGATAGATTTCCATGACCTTTACCCCAATTCTTTCCTTAACATCTCAGCGTTTGTCGTCGTGTGTGAGGCTTTTCTCCGTATTTCACCCCGCTTTGGCTTATGGCTGAAGATCTGCAACGTGAAGTCCAAGGTGGTGAATGGCGAGCACACCGAATGCGGCGGTGCCATGGTGAGCAAGATGCCCAAGGTAGTATGGCCGACCGGTGCCTTCGACGATTCCGTCAAGGAGTGGCAGCAGAAGTGGTTCTATATCACTGAACCGCGAGGTAAAGAGTGGGTTGCTGCCCCCGAATTCAGATCCGAAGCCCCACTGCGGCTCACGTCCTAGCCCGAGAAGGGCCTGGACTAGTCCTCATCCGACGAGCTGTCGATGCTCCACACGCACGTCCAGTGCGTGGTTGACAAGGATGTCAAACTCGTCAACATAGTCCAGGTGATGTTAGTTCGCCTGGTTCTCCCCTGCCAGCGTCGAGTCTGTAGTTTGTGGGAATATGACCCGAACGGACACCAGACGCTACGAGAGCTCTATGGCTCTTCCCACAAGGACATCTGGAAGGTGCTCTTCAAGTCCGGCAAAACGTGGCCGAGTTCTACCGAGGACCGCGGGTATCAACTATCCCGCTCTGCGAGTCCGGTAAGTCATCGCTGTGCTATGTCCAGCCATGTTTTTGCTGACGTGTCCTGAGAGAGACGCCTTTATCATGTGTTCTATAATGATCCTAGGAATGGATGAGAAAGGTGGAGGGGATACACTGTCCGGCCCCACTGCCGGAGGAACCGGCCGAACCTCTTCTGACGAAGATGCTGGTCCCAGCGCCTTACAAGGCACCGAAGAAAGAGGTCTCCGAGAAGGTCAAGAAGACCCGGAGTGGCCTTCGTTGTCGTGATGTTTCGTACACAAAATCTAAAGACTCCCATGACCATCTCCCCTCCGAAGATGAAGAGGAGGAGGAAAATGACGAGTCCCCCGTAGGGGGGGGGGGGGAAGAAAAGGACGGCTTCGTCATCCCTAGAGGTCGAATCGCCAAAAAGGGGGAAAGGTCCCCTCCCCGAGGCATCCACCATGGCTGTTGATAGCAGCCCGGAGTGGGATCCCAGGGCCCAGCCCCTGGTAAAGTCGTAAGTATACGAGACCCGCACACACCTGCGTGCCCGAAATCGTTAGGATGTAGTAGTTTTAACTGTCGCCACGTTTTGTACAGCCCGGCAAGGTCCCACGCCGGACAGTCCTCATTAGAGGATTCGCTAAGCTCCGATGCCCTGGCGAGCGAGACGCCACCGGAGGGCCCTTTATCGAAACTTAGGTGCGACACTGAGGTGTCGTCTCAACGGGGCCCGGACTAGGGGGAGCATATCCCTGGGGCTGGACACACGGGAGCAGCGGCTCCCATGTTTGTCGCCGGCGGGGGCGATGTAGGATTCGGCCCACGGCCGGACACGATCCTGGAGACTTTTGGGGCTCCAGGATCGGGCGAGCATCTACCTTTGGCGGGGCGAGGCCCGCCCGCTCTGTGAGAAACCTCTGTCCAAGGAGAGCTGCCCGGCGGCCTATCGACGGTGCTAAAGAATGTGTCCATCGTTGATGAGCATCACACTCTCATGGATGCGGTGATTGAAAAGATTCAGTCCGCCGAGAGCGGACTGAATGAGTCATGCCTTAGCCTTATAAAGGGCTTTGAGGTATGTTTTTTAGAAACCTTTTGGAGATTGTCACAGTATGAGTAGTAGCCCCTGATGCATTGTCCGGCGAAAGGGAGGGAAAGCCGGACAGGGGATCAAATCATCCGCTTTGCAGGGGACTTAGTTAATGAGTGTATCCCTTTGTTTGAAAACAGGCGTCCGCAAAGACGACCGCCACTCATAGTACGGAGGTGTCCGAACTAAAGCAGCGTTTGGAACGGGCCGAGGAGGAACTTGGCCGTGTGAAGAAGCAGTTGGAGGACAAGCAAGGTATGTCGAAACCTTGTGCTAAGTTGAGCACAAATTGGAAGTTGTGCCTAACGAAAATATTTGTACTGTATGCTCTAGGAGCGGGTGCCGAAATTGAGGCACTGAGGAAGGCTGTGGCCGAAGCCGATAATAAGACCGCCGCCAAACAGGCTCTTCGTGAGAAGCACGAGGCCAGGGTCATTGAAGCTGAGCGAGAGCTCCAGGAGGCCATGAATAAAAGCGAGGCCTTGGAGCAGGGCCTGGTAGGGAAAGAATCCGAACTCGCCCTTGCTCTCCAAGCCGCAGAGGATGCTCGCGAAGCAGCCCGAGGTGCTCTAAAGGACATTCAAGAGGCCCGAAAGGTTGCGGCTGGTAAGGCCTCCTATACTCAATGGCATTTTCGCATAGTAATGGGAGGAACTCTAAGCGACAACCTGAATTCTTTTTTTCTCCAAGGGCGTTTGCAGATCTTCCACGCAACATATCAGATGCTGCACAATTCTACCGGACCGAGGAGAAGAAGTCTGTGGAGAAGCATTTCTGGTCACAGTATTTGGCGCCGAATTATCTGGTACCCTTTATCGATCAGCTGAAGCAGCTGGTCGAACTGCACCAGGCGGCCGAACTGGCCATGGAGGACTTGGTTGTCCGGTTGTGGCCCGCGGAGCCAATTCCAAGCAGTTCCTTTGGACTCGTGAAGCGGATTGTTGGAGCTTACCCTTGGCTAGATGTCATTAAGAGATCGGTCTGCATAGAGGGTGCACGCATGGCATTTGCTCGTGCGAAGGTGCACTGGGGGAAGCTTGATGCTGAGAAGCTGATGACTGAGGGGCCACCGGAGGGTAAGGAGCATCGCAAGCCCGAGTTGTACTATGAGGGTGTCCTGAAAGGAGCCCCCTTGTGGCGGATCAGTGTACCAAAGACACTATATTTCCCTGAAGGCAGTAGTGCCATTCTTTGTAATGCGGGATAATGGCATTTTTATTATTTATTGCCTGTTTATGTGAACTTTTTGTTCTTCCTGTGCGGTTGTTTAGTGTATATAAATCCTGAGAGTTGTCCAGTCGTCGGCTTCTGCCCCCTCGTGAAAAGTACGGGGGTGTTCGGGATATACTTGAACACTCTTTATCCCATTGTTGGGTCCTGTTAAGGAGGTGTTACTCACCGCGAACGAGGCAATCAGACTATAGGGCTTTATCACTCTCACCTAGCCATAGGAATTTGAGTATGGTCGGCGCAACCCCTGGTATTCGGAAGACCGTACTAGGGGCTCTATCGGTGCCTGATCGGAAGGCCGATCCGTCGCACTTTGAATTTATAATGGCATTATGCGGAATAAATCTTTAAATATTTTACAACCTCTCGAACAACAAGCAGTTGTCGTCATATCATGATAGTCAGTTTTCGGCTTTCTCTACTGAGGTGCTCGTCCGGCAGAACCGGGACACAATCGCAGTAGTTCTCCCAGCGCTACCTTAGCCGATAGAGCGGAACGTAAGGTACCAAAACATGGGAGCCGGGCAAACCCAACTAATGACCCAAGACATGATTCGGAGCTGATGCATATAGTGCTATAAGTTTGGGGTGCCGAGCGACTGGAAAGGTGGTCGGACTTTGTTGCCATATCATAAATATTATGAAGCCCCTGGCATATTGGGGCATAACACGAGGCGTGGGTGTTGTTTATGACAGAAAGGCGTCAATGAGGAACGACGGCCGGTAAGTGTTATTTAAGTCTACGCATTGTAGTAGAGTAACATGTCTATGCATATGAGTACGGGTTATAATTATAGAAAGAGATGTTTTTTGGTGGAACCTGTCGTGGCCGAACTGGAGGAGGCTGCGTGTCGATCCGAGCTGTATCCGTACTGCCTCCCTTGGGGGGGGGGGTTACTTATGTGTTCCTTCCTTGTGCGTCCGAGCTGATTCCACGTCGCCAGGCTTGTTATGCACCAAGGTTAGCCTGTAAAGACAAATGCTTAAGGGCAGCTGCATGTCCTATAGTTAAACCGCGGGTGCCTGATCGGAGCCTGGCTGAACCAAGCTATCATGCCATAAAGTAGCTCGGACTCCTCAGTTGGTGTCCGGGTAGTTGTCTGTCGAATCAAAATTTGATAAACAGGCACGACTCACTATTTCAGCAGCGGTAGGATTTCCACCCTGAGGGTGGAGTTCGGCCTTGCCCATAATTGTGACTATGTCACGCGGGACTGGCCTAATGTTGTACCCCGTTGGATCAAGCCAACGTGGTTCGTCCCGACAGTGTATGGTAATTACTGTGTGTGTGTGTGTGGGGGGGGGGGACAGTGCCGAAGACTTATTCTTCGGCGCTATATTTGTTTGGTGATCCGAAGACAACCATTAGTATGGTGGGCCAGTTAAAACCTGGCCTTTGCACCTTGCATCTTTGAGGAGATGTTTTTGATAGACTTATGCCCGTGGGGGTTCGTGTGAAATGGATCCCTCTAGCTATTGGGTTGATAGTGAGTGCAATAAAACTGCTTCTGGCTAATGTTGTCCAGACGATCGATGTTGTCAGAGACGATCAACCGTATTTTTGGGGGGATCTTGCTTTGACATCAAGACGTTTGATCGGTCTTTCATTGTTTGGAACCTCCTTTCATTTTTTCCGGCATGCGACCGGCCGTTTTGCTTTGAGGATCGGGCATTCTCTATTGGTATGCTTGGCCGCCCTTCTAGGGGTACCATGAATTTCGCATGGTTGATCGAGTATGCTGCTTGGGCCGGATGGGCTTAAGCTGCTCTTTTTCCGCTGACCGGATAGGGGGCCGCTGGATTCGGCACCAACTTCCCTGACTTGACGTTTATGACGATTGCGCCGAGGCTTGAGGATGTTGCTTCGTGTTTCCTGCATATTGTCCTGGAGCGTGGTGGTATATTGGCGTTGGGGTATGCGCCTTAGGTTCTCCTTCTTTGGATGAGGTAGCGAATTGTGCTGTGTGTGCTCTTTGTCGAGGCAGTCGAGTCCGTATTGCTCGGTGGCCAGGACCTTGGTCCATCTGTCAGTGAGCACATCTTGGTCAGTTTTGAGATGTTGTTGCTTCTTTTGCAGGCTCCTCGTAGTGGCCATAAGCCATTTCTTGAAGCGAACTTGTTCCACGGGATCCTCAGGCACGCCAAATTCATCGTCGTCGAGGCTCGCTTCATTTCCAGAGGGGGGCGTGTAGTTGTTCCCCGCCGAGTATCCCTCTGTCACTTGTCCGACCTGCTCGAAGGCAGGCTGATCGGGCTTGTATTTATCTTCGGCATCTTCTGGATTGTTTTTGACTGTTCTGTCGGTATTGCTGTGGCGGGGCTTGGAGCAGCGCTGACAAGGCCCATGCTTTGCTTTCTTCTTGTAGGGGTTATCCTCCATTGCGTCATCACCATTGGTTTCTTTCGGAGTGTCCACGATATATATGTCATATGAAGAGGTGGCTGTCCACCGCCCCGTGGGTGGTGGTTCCTGTTCTTCTCCTACATCGTCGTCCAAACCGTCCATGTCTTCAGAGTCGAAGTCAAGCACGTCGGTCAAATCATTGACCATGGCTATGAAGTGGGTGCTGGGTGGGCAAGGAATTCCCTCGTCGCCAGCTTCCCACTCGAGCCGGACATAGTTCGGCCAAGAGTCTCCTGAAAAAGAGAGAGACTTTCACGAGTTTAGCATGTCGCCAAAGGGCGAGTGGTGGAAGATATCCACAGCGGTGAACTCCATTACTGGAGCCCAACCTGATCCGGCGGGCTCGAAGGTGCGCGGACTAGAACCTACAACCGGATACGAGTCCGGGGGTCTGATGTCACAGGCTTCCTTAGGGGTGAAGTCTGTGTTCAGCTCTACCGCTGATGGGTGTGTGGCCTCCGGAGCAGGGTCCATCCACCCGTCCTCGGGCGGCGCAATCTGCCCCGGATTTAGGTTCGGGCCTCCAGCAGGGGCGATATTCCGAGCACTGTCCGACAGCAGGTCTAAGCCGTGCACATCGTGACTGTCCGGCGCTCCTGGCGTAGGCCCGAGTCCGTTGAAGATCAAGTCTCCGCAGATATCGGCTGTGTAGTTTAGGTTTCCGAACGTGACCTGATGGCCAGGGGCGTAGCTGTCGATCTGCTCCAGATGGACAAGCAAATTGGCCCGCAGTACGAAACCGCCGAACACGAAGATCTGTCCGGGGGAGAGTCTCACCCTAGACCGTGTTGTTGATGATTGAAGAAGGCTTCGAGCCTTGCAGCAATGACACAGAGGAACTCTCAATGAAAGCACCAATGTCGGTGTCAAAACCGGCGGATCTCGGGTAGGGGGTCCCGATCTGTGCGTCTAAGGCCAATGGTAACAGGAGGCAAGGGACACAATGTTTACTGAGGTTTGGGCCCTCTCGATGGAGGTAAAACCCTACTTCCTGCTTGATTGATATTGATGATATGGGTGTTACAAGAGTTGATCTACCACGAGATCGTAGAGGCTAAACCCTAGAAGCTAGCCTATGATGATTATGAATGTTGTGATCGTCCTCATACGGACCGAACTCTCCGGTTTATATAGACACTTGAGAGGGCTAGGGTTTACATGGAGTCGGTTACAAGGAAGGAAATATAATATCCGAATCGCCAAGCTTGTCTTCCAAACAAAGGAGAATCCCATCCGGACACGGGACGAAGTCTTACAGTCTGATCAAAGTATATAGTCCGGCTCTCCGGATACCCCCTAATCCAGAACTCCCTCAACGGGTGGGGTCTCTAGCGCCTACTCGCGCATACGTACGGCGAGGGCTCGTGTACATGGCTGGGTCGGAACAGAGAAACATCATCGTCGTCGTGTTCATGGGGAGGCAATGGAATGTGTCGTGTTCATGGCGAGGCAACGGAATGCGTCGTGTTCATGGCGAAGCAACGGAATGCGTCGTGTTCATGGGGAGGCAACGAAATGCATCGTGTTCATCGGGAGGCAACATAACGCGTGGGAGCCAACCGGCTGGGTAGGAACGAAATGCATGGTCTTGTTCATCGGGAGGGCTTGGACTGAATAGGCGATGGAAACGAGGCCTCGCATACCGCAGAACGGAGGAAACGGACTTCCTATGGTCGAAATGGGGGTCCTGTTGATCGGGAGGGGTGTGGCGTACCGCAAAATAGAGGAAACGGACCTCCTATGGTCGAAACGGGGATCCTGTTGATCGGGACGGGCGTGGCGTACCGCAGAACAGAGGAAACGAACCTCCTACGGTCGAAACGGTGGTCCTGTTGATCGGTAGTTGTGTGGCATACCGCAAAATGGAGGAAATGGACCTCCTACGGTCGAAATCAGGGTCATGTTGATTGGGAGGGGTGTGGCGTACCGCAAAACGGACGAAACAGACTTGTGGTGGAGCGCTACGGTCAAAACAGGTGTCATGTTCATTTGGAGGGGTGTGGCGTACCGCAAAACGGGACTCCACGGGATACTGTTCATCTCCACCGTCGACCTCCTCCAGACTCCATGGGCTGATGTTCATCCACCGTCGACCTCCTCCAGCCTCCACCTGCGACTGTTCCTCCACGGGCTCCTATTCATCCAGCCTCCACCGCGCGCTACTCCACCGGCTACTGTTCAACCACCCCTCTCCACAGGCTCCTATTCAACCACCCCTCCACGGGCTATTGTTCATCCACCCCTCCACCATCTACTGTTCATCCAGCCCTCCAGGGGGTCGTCCTATTCATCTAGCCCTCCACAGGGTCCTATTCATCCAGCCCCAACCGGCTCGATCGATCGGGGTCCTGTTCTTCCAGAGGCAACGCCACGGGTCCTGTTCATCCACTCCCACCACTCACTGTTC
>NC_041381.1:579491739-579535974 GCF_002162155.2 Triticum dicoccoides | reverse complement strand
TTCATCCAGAGAGGCAGCATCGGTCGGCTTTAGTTAGCAGCAGTAGCAAAGGAATCGCTCGATCGAGTTCAGTTAGCAGCCATCGATCGATCGCTCGGGTTCAATAACGCATAACCTACAGTGCAATTGCTCGGGTTCAGTTAGAGCCCAACGCCTCACTCGGGTTTAGTTACAGCCAACACCTCGCACACACGTTCATACCTTACGAGAGAAACGCGGATCGCTCGACCCCCGACCTCCCACCGTAACCGGGAACTCCCCGAAACTTTCCTCCCCTCGCTTCTACCACGGTTTTTTCCGTCATGAACGGCCCAAAGAATGTCATGCAGCTGCGTCTCCGGCCCGCCCAGGACGAAAAGCGCATTTTTTGTCATGATTTTTTGTCATAGAAGTAGGAGCCCACCACAAATATGATGATACCGGATTTTGTCACAATTATCGTCATAGAAGTGTCATATGTATGACAGAAAAAAAATTGTTCGGCCCAAAATGTCACGGATGTGTCTTTTTTTTGTAGTGTTATAGCAAGGCACACATCAGGTCTAGTACACAGCATAGCATACATGATAGAACCTATGGCTGAAGCATAGGGAATGACTTCCATTTTCTCTCTATCTTCTGCACTAGTCGGACATTGAGTCTAACTCAACTTCACACCTTGTAACACAGGCAAGAACCCTTTCTTTGACTGATCCATTTTGAACTTCTTCAAAACTTTATCAAGGTATGTGCTTTGTAAAAGTCATATCAAGCATCTTGATCTATCTCTGTAGATCTTGATGCCCAATAAGTAAGCAGCTTCATTGAGGTCTTTCATTGAAAAACTCTTGTTCAAGTATCCTTTTATGCTATCTAGAAATTCTACATCATTTCCAATCAAAAATATGTCATCCACATATAATATTAGAAATGCTATAGAGCTCCCACTCAATTTCTTGTAAATACAGGCTTCTCCTTTTAAAACCATATGCTTTGATCACCACATCAAAGCGTATATTCCAACTTTGATATGCCTGCACCAGTCCATAAATGGATCGTTGGAGCTTGCACACTTTGTTAGCACCTTTAGGATCGACAAAACCTTCTGGTTGTATCATATACAACTCTTCTTTAAGAAATCCATTAAGGAATGCAGTTTTGACATCCATTTGCCAGATTTCATAATCATAAAATGCGGCAATTTCTTACATGATTCGGACAGACTTAAGCATCACTACGGGTGAGAATGTCTCATCGTAGTCAACTCCTTGAAATTGTTGAAAACCCTTTGCAACAAGTCGAGCTTTATAGACAGTAACATTACCGTCAGCGTCAGTCTTCTTCTTGAAGATCCATTTATTTTCTACAGGCCGCTGATGGCCCACAAGTGTAGTGGATTTATCGTAGTCCTTCCGATAAGTAAGAGTGTCGAACCCAACGAGGAGCAGAAGGAAATGATAAGCGGTTTTCAGTAAGATTTTCTCTGCAAGCACTGAAATTGAAGGTAATAGATAGTATTGTGATAAGATAAATAGTAACGAGCAACAAGCAAATAAAGTAAATAACGTGCAGCGAGGTGGCCCAATCCTTTATGTAGCAAAGGATAAGCCTGGACAATTTCTAATAATAATAAAGGAGCTCCCGAGGACACATTGGGAATTATCGTCAAGCTAGTTTTC
The DNA here is from genome assembly GCF_002162155.2 of Triticum dicoccoides. Classification (NCBI taxonomy): domain Eukaryota; kingdom Viridiplantae; phylum Streptophyta; class Magnoliopsida; order Poales; family Poaceae; genus Triticum; species Triticum dicoccoides. The sequence goes on along the minus strand of NC_041381.1, from coordinate 579,534,316 downwards.
TCACATTCATATGATTCACATTCGGTACTTTGGTAATTTGGTATGTGGGTGGACCAGTACTTGGGTACTGCCCTAACTTGGACAAGCATCCCACTTATGATTAACCCCTATTGCAAGCATCTGCAACTACAAAAGGAGTTTTAAGGTAAACCTAACCACAACATTAAACATATGGATCCATATCAGCCCCTAACGAAGCAACGCATAAACTAGGGTTTAAGCTTCTGCCACTCTAACAACCCATCATCTACTTATTACTTCCCCATGCCTTCCTCTAGGCCCAAAAATGGTGAAGTGTCATGTAGTCGACGTTCACATAACACCACTAGAGGAAAAGACAACATACATCTCATCAAAATATCGAACGAATACCAAATTCACATGACTACTAATAGCAAGACTTCACCCATGTCCTCAGGAACAAACGTAACTACTCACAAAGAATATTCATATTCATAATCAGAGGAGTAATAATATGCATAAAGGATCTGAACATATGATCTTCCACCAAGTAAACCAATTAGCATCAACTAAAAGGAGTAATCAACACTACTAGCAACCCACAGGTACCAATTTGTGGTTTTGATACAAGATTGGATACAAGAGATGAACTACGGTTTTGAGAGGAGATGATGCTGGTGAAGATGTTCATGGAGATTGACCCCCTCCCGATGAGAGGATCGTTGGTGGTGATGTTGGTGATGATTTCCCCTCCCGGAGGGAAGTGTCCCCAACAAAACAGCTCCGCTAGAGCCCTAGATTGATTCCGCCAAGGTTACGCCTCGTGGCGGTGGTGTTTCGTCCCGTAAGCTTGCCCATGATTTTTTCCAGGGTAAAAGTGATGATATAGCAGAAGATAGATGCCGGAGGCCCACCAGGGGGCCCAAGAGATAGGGGGCGCGCCCTATAGGGGGGGGGCGCCCCCTATCTCCTGGACAGGGTGTGGGCCCCCTGGCGTATTTCTTTCGCTCAGAAATTCTTATTAATTCCAAAAAGTTGTTTCGTAGAGTTTCAGTACTTTTGGAGCTGTGCAGAATAGGTTTCCAACTTTTGCTCCTTTTCCAGCCAGAATTCCAGCTGCCGGCATTCCCCCTCTTCATGGTAAACCTTGTAAAATAAGAGAGAATAGCCATAAGTATTGAGATATAATGTGTAATAACAGCCCATAATGCAATAAATATTGATATAAAAGCATGATGCAAAATGGACGTATCAGTCGCTGATCATCGGGCAGATCCACCAAAGTCCACACTTTGTTCTCATACATGGATCCTATCTTAGATTTCATGGACTCAAGCCATTTATCAGAATCTGGGCTTATCATAGCTTCTTCATAGTTCGTAGGTTCGTCTTGGTCAAGTAACATGACTTCCATAATAGGATTGCCGTACCACTATGGTGCAGATCGTGATCTGCCAGACCTACACGGTTCTGTAGTAACGTGATCTTAAGTTTCATGATCTCTATCATTAGCTTCCTCTCCAATTGGTGTAGGCATCATGGGAACAGATTTCTCGGATGAACTACTTTCCAAATTGAGAGGAGGTAAAATTACCTCATCAAGTTCTACTTTCCTCCCACTCACTTCTTTCGAGAAAACTCCTTCTCTTGAAAGGTTCCGTCCTTAGCAACAAAAATCTTGCCTTCGGACTTGTGGTAGAAGGTGTACCCAATTGTTTCTTTAGGGTAACCTATGAAGACACATTTCTCTGATTTGGGTTCGAGCTTATCGGGTTGAAGCCTTTTAACATAATCATCGCATCCCCAAACTTTAAGAAATGACAGCTTAGGTTTGTTACCAAACAACAGTTCATATGGTGTCGTCTCAACGTACTTTGACGGTACCCTGTTTAAAGTGAATGCAGCTGTCTCTAATGCATAACCCAAAAATGATAGTGGTAAATCGGTAAGACACATCATAGATCGCACCATATCCAATAAAGTGTGGTTATGACGTTCAGACACACCATTACGCTATGGTGTTCCAGGTGGCATAAGTTGTGAAACTATTCCACATTGTTTAAAATGAAGGCCAAACTCATAACTCAAATATTCTCCTCCACGATCAGATTGTAGAAACTTTATTTTCTTGTTACGATGATTCTCCACTTCACTCTGAAATTCTTTGAACTTTTCAAATGTTTCAGACTTGTGTTTCATTAAGTAGATATACCCATATCTGCTCAAATCATCTGTGAAGGTCAGAAAATAATGATACCCACCACGAGCATCAACACTCATTGGACCGCACACATCAGTATGTATTATTTCCAATAAGTCAGTAGCTCGTTCCATTGTTCCGGAGAATGGGGTTTTAGTCATCGTGCCCATAAGGCACGGTTCGCAAGTATCAAAGGATTCATAATCAAGTGATTCCAAAAGTCCATCTTTATGGAGTTTCTACATGCGCTTTACACCGATATGGCCCAAACGGCAGTTGTCGGTGTCAAAACCGGCGGATCTCGGGTAGGGGGTCCCGAACTGTGCGTCTAAGGCTAATGGTAACAGGAGGCAAGGGACACGATGTTTTACCCAGGTTCGGGCCCTTTCGATGGAGGTAATACCCTACTTCCTTCTTGATTGATCTTGATGATTTGAGTATTACAAGAGTTGATCTACCACGAGATCGTAGAGGCTAAACCCTAGAAGCTAGCCTATGATTATGATTGTTGTTGTCCTACGGACTAAACCCTCCGGTTTATATAGACACCGGAGGGGGCTAGGGTTACACAGAGTCGGTTACATAGAAGGAGATCTACACATCCGAATTGCCAAGCTTGCCTTCCACGCAAAGGAGAGTCCCATCCGGACATGGGACGAAGTCTTCAATCCTGTATCTTCATAGTACAACAGTCCTGCCAAAGTATATAGTCCGGCTGTCTGAGGACCCCTTAATCCAGGACTCCGTCAGTAGCCCCTGAACCGGGCTTATATGACGATGAGTCCGGCGCGCAGATTTTCTTCGACATTGCAAGGCGGGTTCTTGTCCAAGTTCTCTAGAGTATTGTAGTAGCGAGTAGTGTCCGGCTCCTCATCAATGTCGCGCTCCTCGGCTTTTGTGCTTTAACAATGACTGTCTCCATGTGTCGAGCGAATGCGAGAAGTCGAGGTGTTTTTACATTTGCCACCCCGACCCTGCGATTAAATCATCTATGTAAAAAGACGGCGATCCTCAGATCCAAATCAAACCATCTCCTCCCAGCGAGCATTCATCAGAGCGCGTCCAAAAAAATCCATACCACCATGCTCGGTCGTCGCGGCTCCTCCTCCCGCTCCCGTAGCACTAGGCCAGGCGATTGGGAGAAATGTTCTGTCCCCCACAGCCGACTAGTACAGTTGCAGACCAAGGGGTTTTGAGGGAGTCCTGGATTAAGGGGTCCTCGGAAAGCCGGACTATATACTTTGGCCGGACTGTTGGACTATGAAGATACAAGATTGAAGACTTCTTCCCGTGTCCGGATGGGACTCTCCTTTGCGTGGAAGGCAAGCTTGGATATTCAGATATGTAGATTTCCTTCTCTGTAACCAACTCTGTGTAACCCTAGCCCCCTCCGGTGTCTATATAAACCGCAGGGTTTAGTCCATAGGACGACAACAATCATAATCATAGGCTAGCTTCTAGGGTTTAACCTCTACGATCTCGTGGTAGATAAACTCTTGTAATACTCATATCATCAAGATCAATCAAGCAGGAAGTAGGGTATTACCTCCATCGAGAGGGCCCGAACCTGGGTAAAACATCATGTCCTTGCCCCCTGTTCCCATTAGCCTTAGACGCACAGTTCGGGACCCCCTACCCGAGATCCGTCGGTTTTGACACCGACATTGGTGCTGTCATTGAGAGTTCCACTGTGTCGTCGCTGTAAGGCTTGATGGCTCCTTCGATCATCTTCAACGATGCTATCTAGGGGGAGGTTTTCCTTCCCGGACAGATCTTCGTATTCGGCGGCTTCGTACTGTGGGCCAACTCGCTTGGCCATCTGGAGCAGATCAATAGCTACGCCCCTCGCCATAAGGTCAGGTTTGGAAGCTTAAAGTATGCTGCCGACATCCGCGGAGACTTGATCTTCGACAGATTCGAGCCCACGACTGGTGCGCCGAACAGTCATGACGGGCATGACTTTGATCTGTCGTCGGATAGTATTCGGGAGATCGCGCCTGCGGTGGCGCCGGGTATCAATCCGTAGCAGATCGTGCCTTCCGAGGGCGGGTGGATAGACCCCGCCACCGAAACCGCACACTCATCGGCGTCGGAGCCAAACACCTATCCCACCTCCTGTGAGAGTGGCGTTATCGAACCCTCGGACTTGTCTCCGGCCAAAGGATCCGAACCACGTGCGTCCATGCCTATCGAATTTGATTGGGTACCAGTCATGGAGTTCACCTCCACGGATATTTTTCAGCACTCGCCCTTGGGTGACGTGCTAAACTCATTAAGGTCTCTTTCCTTGTTAGGAGACTCTTGGCCGAACTATGTCCGGCTCGAGTGGGGAGCGGATGACGAAGAAATTCATCCCCCACCCACCACCCACTTTATAGCCACTGTCGATGATTTAACCGACGTGCTTGACTTCGACTCCGAAGACATCCACGGTATGGACGACGATGCAGGAGAAGAACAGGAACCACTGCCTATAGGGCACTGGACAGCCACCTCATCATACGATGTATATATGGTGGACACACCAAAAGAAGGCGATGGTGATGATACAATGAAGGATAATTCCCTCGATAAGCCACCAAAGTGGCGCCGTAGACGCCGCTCTAATTCCCGCCACAGTAAAAACAACGACAACAGCGCAAGAAATAATAATACCCCGGTTGACTCCAAAGGAAACGATGACCCCATGGACCTAGCGATGGAGGAGGATGAGCCAGGGGACGATGTGCATAGTGCGGAGCCGATGTCAGACGACACCGATCTTGAGGGTAAAATTCACCAACCTGTCTCCGGAGAAGAGAACAATTCAGACGATGATGCACTCATCATCCCATAAAAACTCTTGGAACAAGATAACCTCCACATAAGTCTTATCGCCACTGCGAGGAGCCTAAAGAAGCAGAAGCAAAGGCTTAAGGCCGCGTAGGATATGCTCAACCGTAGGTGGAACAAAGTGCTCGACACCGAAGTAAAATACGGCGATGATCGTCACACAATGAGCTATCCAAAGCGCAAGCTGCTACCTGAATTCGAGGACGAGGTTGTAGAGCCCATTCAGCCGAAAACGACCGATCAGCCGGACCGACCACCCCATGGCCGTGACAAGACGACTAACGATGCCGCACACAAGTCAACACACGATTTACGTGAGGTCCTGGACAAAAATTCCGGTATGGCCAGATCCATCTACGGATCTAAGAAGCGCGCTACGGCACAAGATCAGAGCTACCGAAAAGATCACATTGATCGAACCCCAGCTAGGAATAAAAACCAAACACAACAACCGTCGATAGCATGCCATGACATGACCAAATACAGGGGTGCCGCACACCCCCTGTGCTTCACCGATGAGGTGCTGGATCACGAATTTCCGGAAGGATTTAAACCCGTATATATAGAGGCATACGATGGAACTACATACCCTAGGGTCTGGATCGAGGACTTTATCCTTAATATCCACATGGCTCGTGGAGACGATCTCCACGCAATTAAATACCTACCCCTCAAATTAAAGGGACCAGCTCGGCACTAGTTAAAAAGCCTTCCCGAATACTCAACCGGAAGTTGGGAAGAACTCGAGGATGCTTTCAGGGCCAATTTCCAAGGGACCTATGTCCGACCTCTGGACGCAGACGACCTAAGTCACATAATTCAACAGCCCGGAGAGTCAGCCCAAAAGCTCTAGAACAGATTGCTTACCAAGAAGAATCAAATAGTCGATTGCCCGGACACCGAAGCCTTAGCGGCTTTCAAACACAGTATCCGGGATGAATGGCTTGCCAAACACCTCGGCCAAGAAAAGCCGAGGACAATGGCAGCCTTAACAAGCCTTATGACCCGCTTTTGCACAGGCGAGGACAGCTAGCTGGCCCGTAGCGGCACCAGCAACCCAAGCACATCCGAAGTCAGGGATGGCAACGGGAAGCCGCGACGCAACAAAAACAAGTGTCGATAAAATGATGGCAGCCCAGAGAACACGACGGTCAATGCCAGATTCAGGGGCTCTCGACCCGGTCAACGGAACAAGCCATTTAAAGGTAGCAGAGATGGACTGTCCAGCCTAAACAAGATTCTAGTCAAATTATCTCAGATTCATGGCACCCTCAAAAAACCTGCAAACCACACCCACAGAGAGTGTTGGGTTTTCAAGAAGGCCAGCAAGCTGAATGCCGAACAAAAGGGAAGGGATACACCAAGTGAAAACGAGGATGAGCCTCACCAGCCGAACACTGGAGGATAGAAAAAATTTCCACCAGAAGTCAAAACAGTGAATATGATTTATGTAACTCACATTCCAAAGAGAATGCGCAAATGCGCACTCCGAGACGTATACGCTGTTGAGCCCGTTGCCCCCAAACTTAATCCCTGGTCGGCCTGCCCGATCACCTTCGATCGCAGGGACCATCCGACTAGTATCCGCCACAGAGGATCGGCTGCCTTGGTGCTCGACCCAACAATTGACGGATACCATCTCACACGACTCCTCATGGACGGCGGCAATAGTTTAAACCTAATATATGAGGACACTATTCACAAAATGGGGATAGACCCCTCAAGAATCGGCCTAAGCAACACTACCTTTAAAGGAGTAATACCAGGCGTCGAGGCCCACTGTATGGGCTCTCTAGTACTAGAGGTTGTATTCGGCTCTCCTGACAACTTCAGAAGCGAGGAGTTAACCTTCGACATCGCTCCATTCCGAAGCGGCTATCTCGCACTACTCGAAAGAACGACCTTCGCTTGTTTTAATGCAGTAACGCATTACGCCTACCTCAAACTTAAGATATCCGGTCCACGCGGCATCATCACAGTTAGCGGAAATACAGAGCGTTCCTTACGCGCAGAAGAATACATGGCGGCTCTAGCAGCCGAACACTGAGCGGTCCCTCCAACCAGGAAAAGTGGCCGGTCATCAAGACCACGAACATGGTTAGACGAGTCCGGCGCTCCACCCAATGTAACAGCCCAGTTGGGATTTCCCCATAAAAGATGCTAGGGGCTGCTCGCAAAAGGAGCCCATATTTTGGCTCGACTTATCAATACAATAGCATATTGCATTTTCATGGTTCATTCAAATTAACGAACACCTCGCACGAAGTCTTTCACCTGTTTTTTTTCTTTTACAGATGATCATCGTGCTACACCCTTCCAGGATACGGCATAACGGAGATAAAGGCGCAGACGTGCAACAGGGCCCCGCTCAAAGGTTTCTTTTTAGATTAAGATCCTGCATAAACCTTTTTAATGTCTCTTGTTGCTTCTTCCCCTCCGAAACTTTATACAACCGGGAGGGATACTGGCGTTTTCAGCATTTTTGTCACACCAGACTACTGCTCATACCTGGAAACTCGGGGCTTATTGTCAAGGGCGTTATTCAGCCCGGTACACATTACAAAGTCCGAATACCTTAGGGAGTGTTCGGCATCGCGAGTTTGGCTTTATATGCATCAGCTCCGAATCATGTCTTTGGTCAAATGTTGGGTTTGCTCGGCTCCCGTGTTTTGCTACCTTACGTTCCGTTCTATCGGCTAAGGCGGCACCGGGAGAACTACTGCGATTGTGCCCCGGTTCTTTCGGACAAGCACCTCGGTAGAGAAAGCCGAAAACCGACTGTCATGATACAGCGCGAGACTAGTCAACCACTCGATGACCCAGTGGAATCTTCGCGATTCCACCACATTAACAAAGAACCGGTTTCCCAATCACGTACATACACGCACCATATCCGGCTGAACGTGTAAGTACCAGGGGCTATATAGTAGCCCCACCATCAAACTCCTATGGCTAAGTGAATGTGTTAAAGCTATATAGTCTGATTGCCTTGTTCGCCGCGCTATCACCTCCTTAACGGACCAAGACGTTGGATCAAGTGTGACTACGCGTTTTCTCGAACACCCTCGCATTATATGCGTGGGAGCTGAAGCCAATGACTGCAAACTTTCAGGTTAAATACATACATAAACGGCCGCACAGGAGGCATTATAATACTTTCGGGCAAAAGTATAAACACAGCCTTTATAAATCAAAATAGCATTGTCTTTACAATCACGATACATGTCATTCGAACATGGCACTCTTCAAGCACTGAGCCTCTATTAAACGGGCGCCTTCTAAGACTTCTTCGAAATAGTGCTCGGCCGGGTCCTGGCCTTCCACTGCACTCCGGGTCGCAATTGCTGTGGTTTCCATCCCAGCCAGTATGTTTTAACACGGGCAAGAGCCATCCGCGCACCCTCCATGCACGCCGACCTCTTCACAACATTGATATGCGACACAACACCAAGGAATTGTTGCACCAATCCGAAATAGCTGTCCGGCCTTGGTCCTTGTGGCCAAAGATGATCCACGACAGACCTCATAGCAAGCCTGGACAACCTGTGGAGTTCGGCCCATGTGGCCATCTTTTCATTCAAGGGCAGCGGACGCATCGGGGCACTGAACTGCGACTAGAATAACCTCTCAGCCTTATGGTCTTTCCGATCTTTGAAAAACTCGGTCGCACCAGCAACACTCTTTGCCAGGTCTGCATATGAGTCTGCCGCACTCCACAACTGATCCAGAGGGGCATACTTCGGATCTCCAAATTTCATCCGCAACAGATAGGGCTTCCTAGCCATGATACCTCCGGCTTCACGAAGCTCCTCCCTCATCCCCCTCATTTCAGAGCGGGCTTCCTTGGCTGCCTCCAGGGCCTTCTTCAAGTCAGCCACTTTTGCTTGATTTTCCTTTTCAAGGATATCACGGCGGTTGGCGGCATTTTCCAGCTCGGTAGCCATCTGGGCTATCTTTTCTTCGCTCCGGCGATGAGCAACCTGTTCGGCTCTTAACTCCTCGACCGCCTTTAGAGCGGCCGCATCACTTATCTGGGCTTGCTCCTTGGCTTGGGCAAGCTCCGCCTGACGGGTCTCCACGCCAGCAGCGCCATCTGCAGTCACAACATATTATAGATACTAGCATCATGCTCCTCTTAAACATTTGTTGACAAGCCGAATATACATATCCTAGGCCTCATCAAGCCGCTTATTAACAAGAGCGATGTCGGCATCGGCCACGTCCAGCTGCCGCTTTGGTTCGGCAAAATTAGTAGATCGGTCGGCCGCCGGACTCTCAGCCACCTGCACATAAAGGAGCACGATTATTACCAGAGATTACAATCCTCTGTTCACCACGTTGATGGAAACCAGAGTCTCAGGGGCTACTATCTATACAGAGCACACTCAGCATGTGCGGAACCATCAAAAATACATTTTTTGCATACCTCAAAGCCTCTCAATAGACTCGTAAAAGCTTCATTCAAACCGCTTTTCGCGGATGAAATCCTCTCAACCACCGTATCCATTAAGGCACGATGTGCCTATGAGATGGTCGCCCGCTCCAGAAGGCACATTACTGTGTCCGGCTGTGTGCCGGACAATCCTGGACTCCTCCTGAAGCTCTCTATGGGAGCCGGATATTCTAGACTCCGGGTAGCCGAAGTGTCAACTTATGGCCTTGGTGGATCAGGAGAAATCCTCTGTGACGACACTTCTGGGTTGTCCGCCCCATGTGACGGGAAGGCAGGGGGAGGGGTCTCGCTCTCCATCATCTCCGGAGAAAGATCACCCGAGGATGAACTCTGTGGAGAAGGGGTACGAGCCGGACTGGAACAAATATGTTTCGGTTACTATCCTCAGGGACAAAACGGGATATGTTCACCAAAGTACTCTTTTACTTACGACACGGTGGAGGGCTGGCCCCCTTGCGGGCGCTGCGCGGTAAGGATGCCCCCAGGGGCAGGGCCCTTCGGCGAGGGTTTCTTCCCTCATTTGGAAGCCTCTATTTCCAAGTCTTCAGAGGCGGCCCATTTCTTACCTTGAGGAGAGGGGATTTTAGATTCCCCCCCGGTCATCCTCCTTCACGGAGGCACTAACTCCTCCAATTTGGATGTGTAGAATGTGAGGCCCACCTGTGGCTTCGCTATTCCTCCCCTCGTCTTCTTCTGATGGCACCTGATACGGCGCGTGCTCAAGCATCCTGGTCAACAAAGGATTCAACGAGCCTTCGGGAAGAGGGGCCGGGCACCTAATCCTCTCCGCCTTCCTCAGCCAGTCCTGGCAGAGAGCAATAGAATGATGTTATAATAAACATAAAGGATGGTGTGTTCGGCAACAGAAGTATTTACCGGGGTATCCGGACGGTTACAATTGAGACCCGCGTCCTCGGTGGTGTCCGGACACTTTATTCGTGATCCGACGAATAACTCATACATCTCTTTGAGCGTCATGCCAAAGAATTGTTGAACGGTTCGTATTCCTTCCGGGTTGAACTCCCATATACGGAGAGGACGATGTTGGCAGGGTAGGACTCGACGAACCAGCATCACTTGCATTATCTTGACAAGACTTACATCCCTCTTGAGAAGGTCTCGGATGCGGCTTTGCAATGTCGGCACGTCATTAGTCGGCCCCCAGTCCAGCACCTTGTTGACCCATTGTCGGATTACGGGTTCCGGCAGACCCTTGAGGTTCGAACTCTGGGGTGTGCACGGAGATCACTCCCCCTACCTACTCACGTCTCGTCGCCTCGCAAGAGATCTAAACTACACGAAGAACAACACAAGGGACGCAAGGTTTATACTAGTTCGGGCCACCATTATGGTGTAATACCCTACTCTAGTTTGTGGCGTGGTGGATTGCCTCAGGGGCTGATGATGAACAGTTCAAGGGAAGAACAACCTCGTGAGGGGTGTTCTTGTGGTGGTGTTGTCCCCTTGGAGGGATCGGTTCGAGATGCCTATCTGGTTCTGGATCCTGGATCCCCTCTAGATGCTGGATCTTCCCTCTTCCTACTGTGGTGGCTAGTCCTACTCATAGAGCAAGGCCCTGGTCCTCTTCCCAAATATTGAGCGAGAAGGGCGCCAACAATTGGCCATTTTGAAGGGGAACATCTAGTACACTTATCCTGACTAAAGTTGGTCCTCGCCTGCCAAAGGCTCTGACGATGACGCCTTCCTGGGCTCCACGATGACCTCCATCCTGCCGTTCTGCTGGTCTTGGTCTTGTTTCACCGAAATGGTATCCTTTGCCTGATGCCTTGGCCTGCGCTTGCCCCCTTTGCACCAAAGGGCAAACAAGGACACTGCCCAGGCCAGCGCCTGCCTGGCACCCGCCTGGTATCGATCGTCATGGCTTGCGGCACGGGCACCTCGTGAGGTACCTTGCCTTGATCTCTCCGCCTCCTCGCGAGCCAGCCTAGCGAGGCTGTGCCTGAGGAAGCCTCCTGTCGTCCGCCCCGCGAGGCTTGTCCCCTCGTGAGGGTCTTGAGCTTGTGTCGATGAAGATGGGCCGCAGTGGGCCCCCTACTTGAGCCACGGCGCAGGCCGCAGGCAGGAAAGTCTGGGTACCCCCGTTCCCAGAATGCCGACAGTAGCCCCCGGGCCCAAGGAGCGCCCGGACTTGGCTTAGCGGAGAAGCGAAGGGGCAAGTGCGAAGCGATGCGGGCCCCAACAGCCTGTGGCCTTGGGTGCCGCGTGGTGGTTGATTGGACGTGGGCATCTCCGCTTCCGCATGACGGCTCGGAAACCGTGTGACTTGACAAAAGGGCGGTCCCGGGCCTGGCTTACCTTCTTTCCCTTCACCAGTCATTTGTCTCAGATCCCCTTTCTTGCTCTCCTCCTTCCTGCTTCCGAAATCCTCCAGATCTGCTTCAATGCCGCACCTCCGGCAAGCTGTGGCGCCTCGCTAGACACCGAACGAGGCTTGGTATTCACCCGCTCTGGATCCTCCGAACGTGTCGGAGAAGAACCTCGCCCTCACGCGTCAGATGATGGCGGTGCAAGGCAGCGAGGGGGGGGGCGTGCTCAAGGCCGGCTCCGCCCTGCCTAAAGACAAGGGGAGCACCTTCTACCCGCTCTTCGTGAGCGCCATCGTCGCCGAGCTGGTTCCTCCCTTTTCCGAATTCTTCCTTGCCGTTCTTCGCCAGTACAACTTGCAGGCTCTACACCTCCACCCCAACTATGTTCTCCTTCTGGCGATTTTCGCCTATTATTGTGAGGCCCATGTTGGGGTAAAGCCCTCGGTCGCGTTGCTGCGCCATTACTTTTACCTTTGGGTTTCTCGCGGCGCCGTCTCCGCATGCGCAAGCTTTGTTGCATCTCCAGCTCCAATGCCATTTCAAAGCCCGGGAAGAGGATCGAAGGCTTCCAGAGCAAGTGGGTCATGGTGAACGTTGGGCACATCCATCCTCGGCTGGTGCTCCCTACGGGGCAGCCGAAGGTCGTTGACGCTTGGTCCTGCACGGAGCTCGTTGATCCCCGCGCGAAGCCGGTGCTAAAGAGGATGGACGCGGACCTAAGGCCAGGCAACCTGGCAGCCGCAAAACTGACAAGGGCGACGCTCCTAAGGGAGTTCCTGGAGCACCGGGTGGCTCCACTTCGGGAACACTCACTCCCACTATGGAGGCTCGGGGAAGCCGATGTCGCCCTCCGCCTGAGCTCCGCAGCCCTGACCGACGAAGATCTGGCCTTGGTCCTTCATTCCTTGGTTGGTGGGGACGTGGTGAGACTGGAGGGTGCTCTTGTACCCCTGTTCCTCCATGGTGACTGGGATCAGGTGGTGAACTCCATGCCTACCTTCAACGGGGAGGGGCTAGTGCATGCGGAAGTTCTTGAGGATCTGGCGGCTCTGGCGACGGTGAACGTGTCCTCCGACAACTCCAGCGGGAGTGAGGAGGAGGAAGAGGAGGAGGAAGAATAGCCTGACTCTAAGGCGACCGGCGGAGAGTCGGGGAGGTCCCACCCTCAGCGTAGGTCCCGTGCCCTCCGCCTCATGCCGGATGACGAAAATGGCGGCGATGAGTGAGGCGGGGAGAGCTCGCCCCTGGTTCTGAGGAAGGACAAGATGGGGCTGGCTCCCCGTGGGTCTGCTCCAGCTCCAAGGTGGCCTAAAGCCAGCTTCAACTCCTCTGACGTGCCCCCTGCTACCGAGTCTCCTGAGGCTGACCCCAACAGTCGGCTTTCGGGCTTCAACTTTGGTCGGAGGCTTCTTGAGTCCACGAGCGACGACCGGTAAGCGCCTGACTGAGTGTTTTGCTTCTTGCTTTTGTTGCCGAGTCTTGACGTCTGCGTCCTTTGGCTAGGCCCGCGCCTGCAGCAAAAAGGCCGAAAGGGGCCCCAGAGGCCTCGCTTGGGGCAATGCCTCCGTCCGCGGCGGAAGGAGGCGGCGAGGCCCGAGCCTCCCCTGCCCAGTCGTCCTCGCGAGGCCAGGCGGGGCGCGCCGGCATGGGCCCAGCCCCCGTGCCCCAGGCAACTCCCGAGGTGTCCATGCCTGATGCCACCGCTGCGGCCGCTGGGGCTCAGAAGGTCCTGACGCTTGACGCCATGATCATGCTGCCATCTTCTCCCCTACTCCGCCAACCGCCATTTCCCCGACTCCTTCCACTCTCTTGGATCGTGCTGCTGCCGAGCTAGACCGGCTGCGAGAAGATCTCTAGGGCGCCGACCCCCGCCTGGTGGCCGGGCGCCTGGAGTTGGCCTCTGGCTGGATCTGCTCCGATGCCTCCATTCGAGCGGCGCTGAGCCAGGCCGTGACGGCCTGTGATGAGGAGAAGCAGGCCATCCTCCAAGCCAAGGCCACTCATGTCGCCACCTTGGGTGAAGCTGAGGGTGTCCGTGGCCGTTACAAGGCGCTGGGCGGCGAGCTGCAGGGCCTGCATGACAAGCTCGCCAAGGAGGTCCACAACCGCCAGGAGAAGGAGAAGGAGATGAAGACTCGAGAAGCTGCTGTCAAGGACCGGGACGCCGAGCTTGATGAATGTCGTGGCCGGTTGGAGACGCGGGAGCAGGCGTTGGAGGCAGAGAAGATCAAGCTGGACAGCAAGGCGAGGGTCCTGGCCGAGGACCGTGTGGCCTTTGCACAGCTGGAGGAGAGGGCTCGGGCCTCGCTGAAGACACTCTATGATGGCGGCCTGGAAAAGACGCTAGCTGGCGCCGAGGATGGCCCTGCCAAGTTGTTTCCCTTCTTGGTCCGCGCACTTGAGGATGTCGCGGACGGCCTTAGCCCCACGGCCGAGGCCAAGGCGCATGTCCTTTCTTCTGCAGCGCTGGCGCATGTCTTCACCCACGTCTATCTTCGCGACCCCAACGTCGATCTTGATAGCCTGATGGAGCCTATGAGCGGCGAACTTGCCGCTGCCGCTGCTGAGGCAGTGAAGGGTCGGGCGGAAGCCCTGCTGGCGAGGTTCCGCGCCTTCAGCACCAATCCAAGGCGAGACGCTGCCGACCCTTGGGCTTCGGGGGGTGGAGCCGCCCAGTGCAACTCCACCACCAGCGATGGCACCGCCGGAAAGTAACCCCTCTGCGGCTTCTGCCCTGTTTTAGTTCCTGCAACATGCATCATACCTCGTGGAGGCGTTTAAACTTGTGTTTGGCATTGTGAAAACAACCTATGGACTGTAATATTTGCTTTTGAATTCCTTGAAATTTGCGCTTTTCCTCCCTACTTGCCTGTGTTTTTCGTCGGCAGGGTCCGACCCGTGCGTACCTCAGCCGCCGTTAGCCCTGACCGGAAACCAGGACGCGACCAAGGAGTGAGGGGCTACATGACCAGTTAGGCTCCTGAGTCGCGATGCTCAGGAGTCCCCTTTGACGCGCAAACAGCAAGTAGGGAGGGGAGGCATATGAGTGAAACTACCGCTCTACGACGGCAGGGCCCGGCCCCGCGCATACCTCAACCACCATTAGCCCCGACCAGAAACCAGGACGGGACCAAGGAGTGAGGGGCTACGTGACCAGTTAGGCTCCTGAGTCACGATGCTCAGGAGTCCCCCTTGATGCGCAAACGGCCTTCGTACCTTGGCTCCGCTCGGGGAGGGGCGCGCGACGAACCAGGCCCGAGGGGCCTGGATGGGTGGCATGCGCCAGGGCGTGGCCCGGGTGCAGCCCCCGTGCCCAGCCCCCTCGCGTGGCACTCCCAAGTGGAGGCATTACGATGGGGTCGGACACTAAGCTCTGGGCTCCCTGAGGTTGATGCGGCCGTGGGCCACCCTTAGTTGTTTATCACCAACGCGGAGCATAGCTCTTCCGTATGTGTATGGGCATAGCCGCTCCACGACAGTGTCGTCAGCCAGCGCGGAGCATGGTGCTTCCACTGGTGCGTGGGAGGGGGCTCCCCTCTGGGAGGAGCCCCCGGGTGTGTACAACCCCGCCCTGATACGTGGCTGGCATGGTAGGGCTTGACGAGGTGTATGTGGGCACCCGTGAGCCAGAGCGGGACTCACGGGGCCCTACCTCAAGGCGGGTTGCACCTGGCTCTGGGCCTTTGTTTGTAATGTGCTCCTGCAACATTGGTTAGATGCCAACGCTCTATGTCCTCAGGCCCTAGCCCTCGAGCGAGCTCAGCTGTTGCTGGTATGCCAGGTCGCGATGCCGTGGACAAGGCCAGGAGGTGAGGGTTGGAGAGCCAGTAAGAGGCCTTGAGTCGCGATGCTCAGGTACCCCCCCCCTTAACGTGCAAGCGGTTGACATGAGGGAAGAAGGGTGTCGTCCCAGGCATCAAGCAATAACCATAGCGGGTCAAATGCACGACCTGAACAAATACGAAAAAGATACATGTCACTGGGTCAGGCCCGAGCGGCTTGGGGATAATGCAGCCCGAGGGGCGTCCCCAACAAAGTAACCTAGAGACATGAACAAAAGAGATACATGCCGCAGGGACGGACCCACGCAGCCTGGGAATGATGCATCCCTGGGGGCGCTCCCAGCTGAGAATGAAACTCGAAGGGTGTCACCTGGTGATGTTGGAGACGAAGGAATGCTGAAGTAGCCGACGGCGCGCTGCGGAAGCCGACCCTTACGAGCCCCCAGGCCTAGGAGCCTCGGGAGGCTCTGGGGGCGCAGGTGGCTCTTCAAGGGCCATCTCCATCACTGCCAGGACTGTGGAATGCCTGACCTCCTGAGGCTCCAGAATGCTCCTCAGCAGGCGCTGATGAGAGGCAACTGCGTTCAACAGGCCGAAGGGCATGCGAACG
Source organism: Triticum dicoccoides (assembly GCF_002162155.2). Classification (NCBI taxonomy): domain Eukaryota; kingdom Viridiplantae; phylum Streptophyta; class Magnoliopsida; order Poales; family Poaceae; genus Triticum; species Triticum dicoccoides. Next base: position 579,518,151 of record NC_041381.1, on the reverse strand, counting down.
TAGCTGTGAGGTGGACCCCCACAATGCCCCACGCGCGAAGGCCAGAGGCGCTCTTGAGATGCGGCTCAGTTGAGCCCTAGTACATCGATGCAGACGCGCAGCCCGCCATCCTCGCCTGGATGGGGATCTACGGCAGGTAAGCGGCGGTTGCCACTCATCACTCTTGACTCTTGCTGCTCTTGAATGCTTCTCGCGATGAACTCCCGAGGGCTTGGCCCTCCTTGCCTTGTTCCTTCCTGAGGGAAATGTGCTTTGAAACACGCCTCCAAATGGTGCCCGAGCGCCTCCCTCGTGACCTTGGCGAAGTCGGTGGCCCTCAAGGAGAGAGCCCCCGAGCCTTGCCCGAGGAGGGTGCCGGGCGCGCCTTCCTATGCGACAGAAGGAGGCGCCCCTTGGACGGGCGCGGATCCTGACACGACGCCACTAGAGGGGCCTGCCTCCCGAGGGTTCTGGCCAGGTGATGCCTTCTTCTTGTTAGGGACTGCCTCGGGAAGTCTTCCGCTCCTGTAATCTGGGTCCTCGGCCACTGCGGGTTGAAAAGCACATTCGAGAGAACACACCGCATCCCTTTCCTCACATGGCACCGTGATGACTCCACCGCTTCCTGGCATCTTGAGGACATTGTAGCCGTGGTGAGTCACTACCATGAACTTGGCCAGAGCTGGTTACCCGAGGATGGCATTGTATGGCAGGCGAATGTGGGCGACGTCAAAGTCAATGAGCTCGGTGCGGTAGTTGTTGCGCTGCCCAAAGGTGACAGGGAGGCGGACTTGCCCTATTGGAATGGTGGAACCATCAGTGACTTCTGAGAAAGGCTTGGTTGGCTAAAGCTGATCGTATGACACTTGGAGATTGTTGAACGTCTCGACGGACAGGATGTTGAGTCCTGCTCCGTCGTCGATGAGGGTCTTGGTGACTTCACATTGCTGATGATTGGGGAGCAAAGCATCGGGAGGACCCCGGTCGTGGCTGTGCACTTGAGCTGATCCACTGAGCTGAACGTGATAGCGCACGCTGACCACCTGAGAGGGCGTGTGGCTTCAAGCTTGGGGAGGACTGCATTCACCTCACGAGCTTTGAAGATGCGCTGAGAGGCTGGGGCTTGAGCGCCACCCAGGATGCAAGCGATTGCACGCGGCTCCTAGAAACCCCAAGCTCCTTTGTCCTGGTGATGGTCTTCATTCCTCCTTGGTGGAGGTGGCAGAGGAGGGAGGCCCACGTTGCATTGAGGGCGATCCTCATGAGGCTGATCCCTCCAACCTCCCTCGCGAGGCTGGTCCTGCCAGCGGTCCTCGCGAGGTCGGTCGCACCACCCTTGGCGAGGGCCACGGTCTTCCCATCGTCCTCCACCTCTTCCTCCTCCTCGGCCATAGCCCCGGTCGTTGCGCTCAGGGCGTCGGCCGATATGCCCATCTCGCACGGCCCTGAGCTCATAGCATTCGTTGGTGTTGTGGGTGTGAAGGTCATGGTACACGCAGTATCGGCTGCTGTCGGTGTCAAAACCGGCGGATCTCGGGTAGGGGGTCCCGAACTGTGCGTCTAGGCGGATGGTAACAGGAGACAAGCGACACGATGTTTTTACCCAGGTTCGGGCCCTCTTGATGGAGGTAAAACCCTACGTCCTGCTTGATTAATATTGATGATGTGGGTTACAAGAGTAGATCTACCACGAGATCAAGGAGGCTAAACCCTAGAACCTAGCCTATGGTACGATTGTTGTTCATCCTATGGACTAAGGCCATCCGGTTTATATAGACACCGGAGAGGGCTAGGGTTACACAGAGTCGGTTACAAAGGTAGGAGATCTACATATCCGTATCGCCAAGCTTGCCTTCCACGCCAAGGAAAGTCCCATCCGGACACGGGACGAAGTCTTCAATCTTGTATCTTCATAGTCTTGGAGTCCGACCGATGATGATAGATCGGCTATCTGGACACCCCCTAGTCCAGAACTCCCTCAGTAGCCCCTGAACCAGGCTTCAATGACGATGAGTCCGACACGCATATTGTCTTCGGCATTGCAAGGCGGGTTCCTCCTCCGAATAATTTATAGAAGATTGTGAACAACAGGATAGTGTCCGGCTCTGCAAAAATAAATTCCACATACCACCGTAGAGAGAATAATATTACACAAGATCAATCTGCTGACGTATTCTGTGGCGTGACGTCACACCACTTCCAAGCCTTTACTCGAATTGTTTTTATTGTTCCACCTCAGCGCGTTTAGCGAGGCGGTTTCCTTGGCACGTCTTGTCGAAGCAGAGATCGTGTTCCCCTTATTCCGGGATTCCCATCAATACGGACGTGGGTAACCCAACCGCGCCATTGATTGTGACGCTTGGGAGATAAGCGAGTTTTACCAGGCCGGTGGGGACGCGTGTTTCTGTCCGCCCATATAAGGGGATAAAGATCCAACCCTTTTACCTGCGCCTTCTTCCTCCTTGGCTTATCCATCTCTGCGAACTCGAGGTCCAATGCCCAAGCCCGCACATCTCACCTCAACCTTGTCCAACTATGTCCGGAGCAGGAGGCAAGTGGATGGCCTCCTCCGTCACAGAGGGGCAGATCCAGAAGTTGCGCAACGTCGGATACTTGTCCAGCGACATCGCGCACCGGCTCCCCATCGAGGGAGAGCTCATCCCCACCCCCCAAGCCCCATGAGAGGGTAGTATTCCTTCCCCATTTCCTCCGCGGACTGGGCTTCCCGCTCCATCCCTCTGTCAAGGGGCTCATGTTCTACTACGGCCTGAATTTCCACGATCTGGCCCCGAACTTCATCCTCAACATCTCGGCGTTTATCGTCGTGTGTGAGGCCTTCCTCTGCATCCAGCCCCACTTCGGCTTGTGGCTCAAGACCTTCAGTGTCAAGCCGAATGTTGTGAAGGGCAGCCAAGCGGAGTGCAGAGGCGCCATGGTGGGCAGGATGTCCCATGTTACTTGGCTGGAGGGCACTTTTGTGGAAACCACCAAGGGGTCGCAATCAGGATGGTTCTACATCACCGAGCCGCGTGACCCCGAATGGGCAGCGGTCCCCGAATTCAGATCCGGCATCCCCACACGGCTCACCTCCTGGAAAGAGAGCGGCCGGATTTGGGGCGATTAGGAGGAGCTGACTGGACTCCAAGACTGCGTCCAAAAGCTGGTGGACAAGAAGCTCAAGCTTGTCAACGTAGTCCAAGTCATGCTCATCCGCCAGATTCTCCCATGCCAACGACGGGGCTTCAACATGTGGGAGTTCGATCCAGCGCAGCACCAGACTTTGAATGGGCTCTTCGACACTACGTACGAAGAGGTCTGGAAGGTGCTGTTCCAGGGCGCCGAGGCTCCCGCATCCACTACAGAAGATCGCAGATTCAGCTTGGAGCATCCAACTGATGAAGTAAGTTATTCTGTCCTTTAAGGGACACTTGTTTTCCATAGTTTGACTCTATGCGGGATCTAAACTCCCTTTCCTTTGACAGGACTGGCTGAAGAAGGCCGCACAGGCTATCTGTCCGGCCCCATTGCCAGAGGACCCAGTGGACGCCCGTTTAACGGGGCTGCTGGCTCCGGCACCCCACTTGGTGCCGGAGAAGAAGGCCAAGAAGAAGGCCACGGGGACTCGGAAGAGTTCCCGTTTTCAAGTGCTATTGGATGATGAATCCGAGGCCGACTCCTCCCACCAGGGCGAGGAGGAGAAGAAGAAAGCCTCTCCCCCAGCGGGGGGAGGGAAGAAAAGGAAGGCCTCCCCAACAAGGGAGGCCGAAGGGTCCAAGAAGGGAAAAACTCTTCCCCCGGACTGTTCCGCCAACGCCAGTGACGACGACGAGGACTGGCCTCCAAGGGCCAAGCCTCTGGCGAGATCGTAAGTATCCGGACTCCGAATAACTTCAAGGTTTTCGTTTTCCGCCACGTTATGTCTTTCTAATGCTGCATACAACCCTGCAGTCCGCCTAAGGATGATCTCCCCACTTCGTCGAGCGGGTCCTTAGGGGCGTCGGATATGGATTCTCTTCCAACTGCCTCCACCCCCCGTGATGCGGACGATGCCGAGGTGGGATCCCAGGAAGGGACCCACCAGGAGGAGAGTGCCCCGGAGGTGTCACAGGACAACCTCCCGGACTTTGCACCGGACTCAGCCCCGGAACCCACAGTGGCTCCGGAGTCCGACGGGCGACCCCTTCGTAAGAAGGGCAAGACCGCGACGCTGGCTGCCTCCGTCCAACCGGAGGTGCCAGATAATTTACTGGAGGCGCTCAACGGAGCCTCCATCGAAGAGGAACACCACACTGTTATGAGTGCGGTGATTCAGAAGGTTCAGCTCGCCAAGAGCGGGCTGACCGAAGCCTGCAGCAGCCTTCTAACAGGCTTTGAGGTAAGAATTTCAATATATGTAAAATGGTACCGCATAGACAGTAGCCCATGATGCTCGGTTCGGTGTTCGGAAAGTAAAGCCGTACAGAGGATCTTTAGAAAGATAAACGCAGGAGTCATGAAACTATGTCAATATGGGATTGCAGGCTGTGCTGCTGACCTCCGCCGCACTGACTGCGGAGGTCAATACTTTGAAGGAAAACCTCGAGCGGTCCGAGAACGAGCTCGACCGTGCCAAGAAGCAGCGCGAGGAAAAAAAAAGGTGAGTAATACCTTATGAAAATTGTACCTTACAAAAAAGGATTTAGTTGCAAGAAAAATGACAAGGATAACTTGGGTATTGCAGGGGCCACTAACGAGGTGGCGACCCTGAAAGAGGCGGTGGCCGTGGCCGAATGCAATGCGGCTGCGGAGCGCACCGAGCGAGAGAAACAGGAGGCGCAGGTGGCGGAGGTACAGCAAGAGCTCCAGGATCTCGTGAAGAAACATGAGAGCCTGGAGCGGGACTCGAAGACTCGAGAGTCTGAGCTTGCAACGGCTCTTGAGAGTGCCAAAGCCGCTAAGGCGCCTACAAGGCCCTCCAGGAGATCGAGGCGGTAAAGAAAATAGCAGCGGGTAAGGCATTTTTCATGCAAAGTAAGCATGTGAGTGTTAATTACCTGTCGCTTACCCGAATTCGAAGGTCTCCAGGAGCGTTCGCAGATCATCCTCGCAGCGTGTCCAATGCTGCCGCATTCTACCGGGCCGAGGAGGGGAGCTCGACGGAGCAGGTCTTCTGGTCTCAGTATGCTAAGGCCGGACATCCGGTGCCCCTTAGTGACCAGCTGAAGCAGCTGGTCGAGCTCCATAAGGCGGCCGAATAGGCCATGAAGGGCCTCATAGTTCGGCTGTGGCCTAAGGAGGCTATGCCTGGGAGCTACTTCGGCCTGGTGCGGCGGCTGGTGGATGCGTGCCCGTGGGTTGAAGTTATCAAGCACTCCGCATGTATTGAGGGTGCCCGTCGGGCCCGTGCCCGCCCAAAGTTGCACTGGGGCAAGATGGATGCCCAGAAGCTTGTGACGGACCCCCCACCAGAGGGCAAGGAGCATCGCACGCCCGAGATGTATTATAAGAGTGTGCTGAAGGGCGCCCGCACTATTGCGGGTGAGTGCTCCAAAGATGTAATATTTGAGTAGACTCGCATTTTGTTATCCTGTGCGCTGAAAACTTGGTTCATATGCGCTAAGCAACGCTTGTTAATTTAAAATATTACCTTCTGTGTGGCTGTTTATCAAATCTGAGAGATGGCAAGTTGTCGGCTTCAGCCCCCATGCCACGAGTGCTGGGGTGTTCGGTATAAACTCGAGCGCTCTTGTTCCCATTTTTGGGTCCATCTAGGGAGGCGCTCGACACAGCGAACAAGGCAACCGGACTTATAATGCTTGAACATTCTCACTTAGCCATAGAATTCTATAATTTTAAATTCCGGCGAAGCCCCTTGTCTTTGGAAGGCCGAATTTGGGGCGCTATCCACGCCTTGGCCGGACAGTATCCGGCTCCTTGCTCTAAGCGGCATAAGTCTTTAAGGACTCGCAAAAAACCTCTCGAACAGCAACCAGCTCTCGCCTCATCATGACGGTTAGTTTTAGCTTTCTCCACGGAGGCGTTAACCCAGCTCAACTGGGGCACAATCACAGTGGTTCTCCCAGTGCTACCTTAGCCGATATAACAGAACGTAAGGTATCAAAACATGGGAGCCGGGCAAACCCAACTATTGACCCAAGACATGATTCGGAGCCGATGCATATAGTGCTATAAGTTCGGGGTGCCGCACTTGTGAAAGTGTTCGGACTCATCACACCATGACTCGGGGAACGAAGCCCCTGATGTGTATTAGCCGTACCAAAGTGTACGGATGCGATATGCCATGAATGAACATATGTATGAAAATGAAATGCAATTATAAGCAAAAAAGGTGCTGCATTCTTTTATTCAATAAGTGCTGCTACGAATGCAGAATGATACAAATAGTGCAATAAGCAAGGTATGGGACTGTTAAACATGTCCCCCTCCAGGGGTAGGCTGCAGATTGGTGTATAAAAATGCTCATAACGGAGACCACCTGTATATTCGTTGTAGCCTTTATCCTTCCCTGGCTGTTGCATCGTGAGTTCGGCAGATCTGCTGCCGGACAGGGCCTCTGACAAACGGAGTCCTGTGTGTAAAAAATAAAATGTAAAAAATAAAAGAAAAAAGAACGACACACTTGAGAGCCGCTGGTGCGGTTGAGCCACAGTCTGGGTTTATCGTGGTCGTGCCCCTCTCCCCATGCCCATGGTATCTTCAGAGCGTAACGGTGGACGCGAAGGACCTGCTTTAACGTTTCGCAGGAGCTGGGGTTGGGGCCGCACTACTACGCGTGCTCGGAACGTGCCAGGTGGTCTTGTTGTAAGTTACTCCGGGCGCGCTTAGCTTTGTCCGGCCGCTTAAAGGCCGGACTCGAGAATTGCCTTAAGAGGCTGCATTGCACTTCTGCCGCGAGAATTGCCTCCGGGGACTTTGTCGAAGCTTAACTCCTCGCTTCGGAAGTTATCCGGGGATCCGAAGACCACTTCTAGTGTAATTGAGCCTGTACAATTGGCTTCTACACCTGGTATGACGCCTTTAAAGGTCGTTTTGGTAGGTTTAATCCTTGGGGGGTCTATGCCCATTTTGCGCACTGTATCCTGGTAAAGCAGGTTCAGGCTGCTGCTGCTGTACATCAGGACTCTGGTTAGGTGAAATCCATCGACAATTGGGTCTAAGACCAGTGCGGCGAATCCGCCGTGGCGGATGCTGGTGGGGTGGTCCCTTCGGTCAAAAGTGATCGGGCAGGAGGACCATGGGTTGAACCTCGGGGCAACTGGCTCCATCGTGTAGACATCCCTGAGTGCATGCTTCCGCTCCCTTTTGGGTATGGGCGTTCCGTATATCATGTTCACCGTCCGCACCTGTGGGAGGAAACTCTTCTGTCCTCTATTTTTCGGCGGTTGGGTCTCGTCCTCGTCATCGCTATGTAGCCCCTTGTCATTGTTTTCGGCAATTAACTTGCCTGCCTGCTTGAATACCCAACAGTCCCTGTTGGTGTGGTTAGCTGGCTTTTCGGGGGTGCCGTGTATCTGGCACAAGCGGTCGAGTATACAGTCCAAATTGGACGGACCCGGAGTAGTTCTTTTGAAAGGCTTTTTCCGCTGACCGGGTTTAGAGCCTCTGAATCCGGCATTGACTGCCGTATCCTCAATATGATCGCCGTTAATGCGGTGTTTGTTTTTGTTGCGACGCGGCCTGCCATTTCGGTCCTTGAAGTCCGGACTGCCAGAATTTTTGCTGAGGTTGTTGCTGCGTGCTAACCAGCTTTCCTCACCCGCGCAGAAGCGGGTCATGAGTGATGTGAGGGCTGCCATGGATTTCGGCTTTTCCTGTCCCAGGTGCCGGGCAAGCCACTCGTCGCGGATGTTATGCTTGAAGGCCGCGAGGGCCTCCGCATCCGGACAGTCGAAGATTTGGTTTTTCTTGGTTAAGAACCATGTCCAGAATTGACTGGCTGATTCGTCTGGCTGCTGAATTATGTGGCTTAGGTCATCAGCGTCTGGTGGTCGCACATAAGTGCCCTGGAAGTTATCGAGGAATGCGGCTTCCAGGTCCTCCCAACTCCCAATTGACTCTGCTGGCAAGCTGTTGAGCCAATGCCGGGCTGGTCCTTTAAGCTTGAGGGGGAGGTATTTGATGGCGTGAAGATCGTCACCGCGGGCCATGTGGATGTGAAGGAGATAGTCTTCGATCCAAACCGCGGGGTCTGTTGTGCCATCGTAGGATTCAATATTGACGGGTTTAAACCCTTCGGGGATTTGATGATCCATTACTTCATCTGTGAAGCATAGTGGGTGTGCGGCGCCTCTGTACTGGGTGATATCACGACGGAGCTCAAGGGAGCTTGGTCTATTTTGTTCGGCCCAGCCGGTCTTACTGTGTCCGGCGCGACGATTGTCGTCACGTATCGTGGGATGCCCACGCGATCCATAGATTGATCTTGATTGTCTTGCCTTATCCTCCAATATATCTCGCAAGTCCGGAGTGTTCCCCTGTGGCCGTGTGCTTTTAGAGCGATGCCGGGGTACGGGTCTGGTGAAGGGCCTAGAGGCCACTCTGTCGCGACCACGGGGTGGTCGGTCAGCCGTATTGTCTCCTGGTGATGCGGGTTCGTAAGCCTCCTCCTCTAATGGGGGGAGCAGATTGCGTTTAGGGTAGCTTTGGGAGGGGCGTTTGAGCTCATGCTCTTCGGCCACGAGGACTTCAGTCCATCTTTCGGCTAGCAGATCCTGATCAGCTCTAAGTTGTTGCTGCTTTTTCTTGAGGCTGTTCGCCGTGGCCATAAGCCTGCGTTTAAAACGCTCTTGTTCGACGGGATCCTCAGGCACGACGAATTCATCGTCGTCGAGGCTTGCTTCGTCTCCGGAGGGAGGCATGTAATCCTCTACCTCTTCTTCTGCCGCTCTCTCATGAGGGCTGGCGTCTCCGTCCTCCTGTGCTGCATCTTGCTGGAGCGGATTGTCTTCGGCACTGTCCGGTGTATTATTGTCTCCGGTGCCGGAGTCTTCATTCTTGCTGTGGCGGGATTTAGAACGGCGCCGCTGACGCCGGCGCTTGGGCTGCTTTTTGGAGGGGTGATCCTCCTCTGTTCCTTCGCCATTCCCATCTTTTGGGATATCCACCATGTGTATGTCATACGATGAGGTGGCTTTCCAGTGCCCAGTGGGCGCAGGTTCTTGGTCGTCTCCGACATCATCGTCCATACCGTCGATGTCCTCGGAGTCGTCGTCTAGCATGTCGGTTAAATCATCGACAGCGGCTAGCAAGTGGGTGGTGGGTGGGCTTTGAATTTGTTCTCGTCCGCATCCTAACCATCCTGACCGCAGTCCGGCCAGGGCTCTCCTGATAACGAGAGATATTTGAGCGAACTCAAGATGTCGCCGAAAGGTGAGTGTTGAAAGACGTCCGCTGCGGTGAACTCCATGATCGGCGCCCAATCGGATTCGATCAGGGCGGGCGTGGGAGGTTCGGAGTCCGGCGAGGAGTCCGGCACCTTGGAGTCACGAGCTTTATGAAGGACAAAGTCAGTGTTCGGCTCTATCGCCGTAGAGGTTGCAGCCCCCAAGGCGGTGTCTAGGCATCCATCCTCGATCTGCGCGGCCGGCTCCGAATTGAGGATCGGAGCGGGCTCGAGTGCGGCCTCCAGGGTACTGTCCGGTGGCAGAGCTAAATCATGCCCGACGTGACAGTGTGGCACGCTCGGCTGTGGCTCGAATCCATCGAAGATCAAGTCCCCGCGGATGTCCGCCGTGAAGTTCAAACTTCCAAATCTGACCTGACGGCCCGGGTCGTAGCTTTCGATCTGCTCCAGTTGGCCAAGCGAATTGGCCCGCAGTGCAAAGCCGCCGAATACGAAGATCTGTCAGGGGAGGAAGGTCTCACCCTGGACTGCGTTGTTGATGATGATCGAAGAATCCATCGAGCCTATCAGCGACGATACAGAGGAACTCTCAATGAAAGCACTAATGTCGGTGTCAAAACCGGCGGATCTCGGGTAGGGGGTCCCGAACTATGCGTCTAGGCGGATGGTAACAGGAGACAAGGGACACGATGTTTTTACCCAGGTTCGGGCCCTCTTAATGGAGGTAAAACCCTACGTCCTGCTTGATTAATATTGATGATGTGGGTTACAAGAGTAGATCTACCACGAGATCAAGGAGGCTAAACCCTAGAAGCTAGCCTATGGTATGATTGTTGTTCGTCCTATGGACTAAGGCCATCCAGTTTATATAGACACCGGCGAGGGCTAGGGTTACACAGAGTCGGTTACAAAGGTAGGAGATCTACATATTCGTATCGCCAAGCTTGCCTTCCACGCCAAGGAAAGTCCCATCCGGACACGGGACGAAGTCTTCAATCTTGTATCTTCATAGTCTTGGAGTCCGGTCGATGATGATAGTTCGGCTATCCGGACACCCCCTAGTCCAGAACTCCCTCAGCTGCCCTTGGATGACTCATGCTGATCCCTGCCTCGCTTGGTGTCTGGCTCTGTTGCAAGCACAGCAGCCCCCTTGTGCTTTATGTCCTTGGCCTTGGGCTTCTTCTCTTCTGGATCGGCAGCCGGAAGCTCGAGGAGGGAGAGACGCCCTTCCTCAACCCTGCCGCATTTGGTCGCCAAGTTGAACAGCTCCAGGGATGTGCACAGGTCTTCATGGATTGCTAGCTCTTCTTTCATCTTGATGTCACGCACGCCATCAGAGAAGGCTGAGATGATGGCTTCCTCAGTCACCCTGGGGATCTTGAGGCGAGCGTTGTTGAAACGCCAGATGTACTTCTGCAAGGTCTCTCCTGGCTGTTTCTTGATGCGGCGAAGGTTGCTCATGGCCAGGGGCCGGTCGCGAGTGCCTTGGAAGTTGGCGATGAAGAGGGTGTGCATCTCGTCCAAAGAGGAAATCGTGCCAGGAGCCAGGTGCAGGAGCGAGGTTCGGGCACCGTCCTTGAGCACCATGGGAAACCAGTTCGCCATGACCTTCTCGTCCCCGTTGGCGGCCTCGATGCCCAGCTCGTAGAGCTGGAGGAACTCCGTAGGGTCAGCCGTGTCATCGTAGCATGGAGGTAGGTCGGGCTTGAACTTGCCAGGCCAAGCTACACTGGCAGCTCGGCGGCGAAGGCGCGGCATCCCGCAGTGGCCACAGGGGGCCTTTGGTGATGAAGGGGTTGATCTTGGAGGTCCGCACATGCTGCCGCCAGGAGCAGCGCAGGGTCTTGGCGCGCTGGAGCAGGGGCGCGGTCATGACGTGCCAGTGCAGGGAGCATGCGGGCAGCTTGGGGGCGAGGGATCTCCTGGCAGCTCCTTTCTTGTCACGCGGGCACCGGGCGCGGTGGGTCCTGTGCCGGAGCCGCGCGCCATGGGGCTAGGGCGCCTTCTTGTGGAGGAGGTGGCGGAGGCACCTCCTAATCCATGCCTCCTGCGCAGGGTGGAGGGCAAGGCAGCGAGAGAGAGGGCATAGGCGATCCCCCTGCAGCACTGACGAGCTCGGTGATGCGGGCGAGCCAGTCCTCGTAGAGGTCGTCGACGGGACGGTAGTTCAGGAGCTCTCGCGCTAGGAGCAGCGCAGCGTGCGCGTCCGTGGGGGCGCGAAGGGCGTGGGAGGACGAAACGGCTGGAGTCAGCGACGGGGTGGCGGTGCGGCCCTCTCGCCGCACCGAAGGGTGCAGGGACGAGGCCTGCTGCTCGTTCCCCGCCGGGCCGGTGGCGGCGTTGGTGGCAGGCGACGGGGAACGACTGGGGCATCCGGTGGTGGCAGGCGCGGGCTCGACGAGCGTCAGACATGGATGTGACAGACGGCGAAACGCAAGGCGGCGGAAGGCGAGATTCCGGCGCACCCCTACCTGGCGCGCCAAATGTCGGATTACGGGTTCCGGCAGACCCTTGAGGTTTGAACTCTGGGGTGCTCACGGAGATCACTCCCCCTACCTACTCATGTCTCGTCGCCTCGCAAGAGATCTAAACTACACGAAGAACAACACAAGGGACGCAAGGTTTATACTAGTTCAGGCCACCATTGTGGTGTAATACCCTACTCTAGTTTGTGGCATGGTGGATTGCCTCAGGGGCTGATGATGAACAGTACAAGGGAAGAACAACCTCGCGAGGGGTGTTCTTGTTGTGGTGTTGTCCCCTTGGAGGGATCGGTTCGAGATGCCTATCTGGTTTCTGGATCCTGAATCCCCTCTAGATGTTGGATCCCCCCTCTTCCTACTGTGGTGGCTAGTCCTATTCATAGAGCAAGGCCCTGGTCCTCTTCCCAAATATTGAGCGGGAAGGGCGCCAACAATTGGCCATTTTGAAGGGGAACATCTAGTACACTTATCCTGACTAAAGTTGGTCCTCGCCTGCCAAAGGCTCTGACGATGACGCCTTCCTGGGCTCCACGATGACCTCCATCCTGCCAATCTGCTGGTCTTGGTCTTGTTGCACCAAAACGGTATCCTTTGCCTGATGCCTTGGCCTGCGCTTGCCCCCTTTGCACCAAAGGGGAAACAAGGACACTGCCCAGGCCGGCGCCCGCATGGCGCCCGCTTGGTCTCGATTGTCATGGCTTGCCTCACGGGCACCTCGTGAGGTACCCTGCCTTGATGTCTCTGCCTCCTTGTGAGCCAAATTGGCGAGGCTGTGCCTGAGGAAGCCTCCTGTCGTCCGCCCTGCGAGGCTTGGCCCCTCGCGAGGGTCTTGAGCTTGTGTCGATGAAGATGGGCCGCAGTGGGCCGCCTACTTGAGCCATGCCGCAGGCCGCAGGCAGGCAAGTCTCGGTACCCCCGTTCCCAAAACGCTGACACCCATGACGCCAGTTGCAGTGGAGGGCCCGGGCAGAACGCTGGAGCAGCCACCCGCTTTGTACCTCGGGGAGCGGTGATGTAAAACCACTCTCGCTGCCATAGATCATAAGTCTCCACGAAAGAACCCTATGTCCATGGGGCATCGGCGCCTTTGCTTATTATAGCGCCTCCGCACTCCGCGTGACGCCCGTCGATCACCCTCGGCCTCACATTCAAAGTCTTGAGCCATAGGCCTAAGTGGGGGGTGATGTGGAGGAAGGTTTCACACGCAACGATAAATGACGAGATGTGAAGGATGGAATCCGGAGCTAGATCGTGGAAATCTAATCCGTAGTAGAACATGAGCCCTCTTAATTATGAAGGGACCAGCGCTAAATCCTAGCCCTTGGAGAAAGTGGGAGATAAAAACAACACTCTCGTTGGGTTCGGGAGTGGGCACGACCTGCCCTTGAGCGGGTAGCCTGTGCGGAATCTCGATGGTGAGATACCTGGCCTCCTCTATAACGGAAGAGGACATCCACCGGCCTTGAAGATTGGATCCGGACATGGTCAGAGGACCAAAGTGTTTTAGCTTGAGCCTTGGGTGTTGGAACTCGAGGTGCGGGAGGGGAAGGATCAAGCGTGGGAAGAAAAGGGCAGGCCTGGGCCCCTTTTATAAAGAAGACGAATATTAAGCGTCCCCCACATGACTGTTTGGGACTTGTCTAAAATTGAGGAGTTATATTAAACAAACACGGTTGGCTTACCCACACTTGTATTCATGAGAATCCCGTGATAAGGGGGACACGATCTCTGCCTCGACAAGACGTGCCAATAAAACTGCCTCGCAGCGCGTGTAGTGGCTGGTTATGAAACGGTTCGAATAAAGACCGGACCATGTCGTGATGTCATAAAAAGCTGTCGGTAGTTTAGATTTGGGGAAAATTATACTCTCTCCGGTGGTATGTAGAATTTTTTTTGCATAGCCAGACACGATCCTTGTGTTCGAAATCTTCTATGGAGTATTCGAAGAAGGAACCCACCTTGCAATGCCGGAGACAATCTGCGCGCCGGACTCATTGTCATTGAAGCCTGGTCCTCGAACAGCCGGACTATATACTTTGGACGGACTATGGGACTATGAAGATACAAGATTGAAGACTTCGTCCAGTGTTCGGATGGGACTCTCCTTTGCGTGGAAGGCAAGCTTGGATATTCGGATATGTAGATTTCCTTCTCTGTAGCCGACTCTATGTAACCCTAGCCCCCTCCGGTGTCTATATAAACCGGAGGGTTTAGTCCATAGGACAACAAAAATCATAATCATAGGCTAGCTTCTAGGGTTTAGCCTCTACGATCTCGTGGTAGATCAACTCTTGTAATACTCATATCATCAAGATCAATCAAGCAGGAAGTAGGGTATTACCTCCATCAAGAGGGCCTGAACCTGGGTAAAACATCATGTCCCTTGCCCCATCATACCATTATCCTTAGACGCACAGTTCGGGACCCCCTACCCGAGATCCGCCGGCTTTGACATCGATAGTTTCTCCCACCTGCGTACATGGTCCCCATCCGAGCTAGACTAGCCACTTATAATGGTGGGGAGCAAGCGGACAGTTCTCCAAACCCATCCAAGGGAGAGCGGTATGCTTTGTCCCCTATTTGCTGAGGGCCGGGGACTCGGATTTTCAATCCATCCTTTCCTCCGCGGGCTCCTGGAGTTCTACGGCCTCCAGCTGCATAACTTTACCCCAGCCTCCATACTGCACATCGCAGGCTACGTTGCCTTTTGCGAGCTATTTCTGGTTTGCGACGCCCATTTCGAGTTGTGGAAGAGGCTATTCTGCCTTGTACCCCACACTCAGGAGGGGTCAGTATATCAAGTGGGCGGAGTCGAAATATGGCGCATCGCTGAGACCGGATACCTATCCGGTTCCCCAAAGAAGACATCTGAAGACTGGCCTTTAGAGTGGTTCTACATGGAGGATGTCCCTCTTCCGGACCCTATTCGGAAAGGCCTTCCCGAGTTTGTAAATGCCCTGTTGAAGAAATGCCACAGCTGGCACCCCAGAAGCCCCCAAGAGGAAGATAACAGAGAAATCCTTTTCCTGATGGACAGGATAAATACGCTAGCCAAATCAGGACTGACAATAATTGAAGTTATGTCAATATGTGTAATGCGGGGAGTGCAGCCACTTCAATATCGGGGGAAACCCATGTGGTACTTAAATGGAGAAGACGATGCCACCTGCTGCGGCCGTAAAGGCCCGGACTCTCCCGCCGCTCTGGCGAAGATATTGTCCAATTTGTACAAAGGAGAAGAGGAGGAGTACATCCATATCAAGCCACGAGATGGTTTCTCCATGTACAACCCCCCCAAGCTAGGTGAGTCACTATCTTTTGTTCCATCCTTTCCCGCATTTTTAGCACAAATATTTACCTTGTCAATTCATAGCAGGAATTGCAAAGATCTATGAGGGAGGTTCACTGCCCGTCTCCACAGCCAGAGGACCCCAACCGGGCCCTCGACCCCGGACTCAAAGAAGAGCCAGACACATTTGTGGAGCTCGTTGACAGGACATTTTATCAGTTAAGCTGCGAGGGTGCGTTTGTGGCCATCATAGCCAATTTTCCTGGCCTACTCCCTGTATCACATGTAAGTATGACCGGAGTCCCGACTTCCAAAAAGGAATCCCTCTTCGCGCCTCACCCACCGCACATATATTGCGTTTTATAGGGAAGGCCATCGGGGCACCAAGCCGAACCCGCGGTGACTCGTCGACAAGGGGCACCGAAGCCGGGTAGGCTTAAAAGGAAGGCGGTCAGGACCGAGACGCCGCTGCAAAGGTATGTTTAAAAACCTGCCACGAAATTATCATCGTTAAAATATAACAATGTCCATTGTCTTTTGGTAGAAAAAGCGCTCGCCGGAGTGTATCCGGAGAGCTTGCCGGTCACGCCTCCACCAGCCGGACTCCGAGGCCGGACTCAAGGGCGGAGGTCAACACGGACGATCCTCCAACAGAGGATGCAGATAGATTTTCTGCTACAAACTCCGAAGTGGAGAGTGCCATGAACCATAGGCGTCGACGAGCCGCACTACGCGGCCCTAATATCTCTGAAGAGGCGTTCGATGCCTTCAACTCAATGGACGCGTGCATCCGGGCTACTCAAGGTGGCCTCGCCAGGGCCACGGACCAGTACGTAAAGGATATACGGCTAACAAAATTTGATAAGTATGTATATCAGTAGCCCCTGAGACTTGAAATAGGTGGCACAACTGATTTAAGGATCGTCGTGTGCATAAGTTCTGGCAGAGAAGAATACCCAGCTGTCTAAAGAGCTGGAGGAGTGCAAAGCCCAACTACGGGCCGCAATTGCCATAATGCAGGAGTCTACGAAGGCCCCATCTGGTAATATTTGTTTTGATCGAAAATAATGTCATGGCATGTACCAGTTTAGTATTCGGCATGAATGCAATTCTAACAATATATTTTGCAGACAATCCCGGAGGCAATCCGGAGATCGTACCAAAGGATGAGCAACATGTTCGGCGATAGCTGAAGGCTAGCGAGCGTGTGCTTAGAAAGGTTATAAAGGAGAAAAATACTCTCCGGGACGCGAACACCCGACTGGACGTCGAATTAAAGGATGTTCAGGGCCAGGTTGCTGACTCGGTAAAGGAGAATAAGAGGCTTCGAAGCGGCATATTCAGTAAGTTCTCTGACGAACCACTATAAAGTTCAGCGAAGAAGCGTGCTAACAAAATTATGTCTGTAGGCATGCTGACAGGTCGTCCCGAAGAGGAGATGCCCGGATCTGCAGGTGATCTTCTGCCGGAGCTCTCATAACTGTACGAACAAGTTCGGCAAGTGATGCGGGGCATTGCCCAAGCCTTGTGGCCATCCGCCTCCCTGCCAGGAGGCATGGGGGAGCCTGTGGAGATGCTCAAGGGAGCACAGTGGTGCTTCCGATTATGGAAGATATCGGCCTGCCGACAAGGTGCGAGGGAAGCCTGGGCCATGGTGAAGACGCGATATACCAAGGCTGACCAGAACCACATGGCCGAGGTTGGACCTGTAGGATCATATGGGAAAGAGATCCCTGTAAGTCTGGTATATGACTAGGTAGCATTAGCCGCTAAGTATTCCCAACAGGACTGTAGGCTAGACAGCCTGTTGGATAGTATAGAAGAAGAATTTAGTCAGTCTAAGTAACTTTTGTACTTCGAAGAACACATTTGTCCCTAGCCGGATTGTAAATCATTTGTCTTGGCGGACCTTTTCGCTTCTACCTCTGGACCCGATAGTCCGGAGTGTAGACGAATACCCGCTCGGTTATTTGAGAACCGGGGTACGCGTGGAAACCAGGCGTAGGGGTCATAAGTGCTTGAACAGACAAGTACCCAACTAGTTATGTTATTTTACATGGGTAGTAAGAAGCATCTTCCAGGGACAATAGTTCCATTAAGGGTTCCTTTCCATGGGTGTGCATGCAGCAAGGTGCGTGCCCGAACTGCGAAAAATAACGCAGGATATAATCATCTGGGGTCATGTTTTGTAATAAGTAAAAGACATCTTTTGTTCACCAACTGAATATTCCCTTAAGAACGCTAGCTTTTGGCTTCACCCAGTCTGAGGTACACATCCGGCTGACCCGGCAGTAACAATCGTAGAGGTTCTCCCCTTATGCCCTAGCCGAATTAATGGGAACGTTGGGCATAAACACAAGAGCCAGGGAACCCAGCTTAGCCAAAACTTAAGTCATATCAATGCATATAATGGTGAAAAAAGGCACATATGGGGAAATGACGCAAATGTGGTGGGCATAAAGCCCAGAAGGTAACTATATTAAGCTTCTGTACAAGAAGCCCCCAGGTATATTGAGCGCGCATAGCGCGGCATGAGTGTGCGGTCAAAGCGTACTTGAAGCTTTTAAAGCTATATATAAGAAGGAAAGAGAGAGATGATAAAATTTAAAAGGGGAGACGGAGGTAAGGAGACAAACATAGAGTTCGGCACTAGGCGTAGAATCTTTGGAGTCTGGCCGCGTTCCATGGGTTCGGCTCGAGTTGATTATCTGATGCATCACGCAGGCGGTACGCACCTCTAGTGAGAACTTTTTCAATGATGAAGGGACCCTCCCACTTGGGCTTGCGCTTGTCCTTTTTCTTCTCTGGTAGGCGTAGAACAAGTTCGCCAATGTTATAAGTTCTGGCCCGCACTTCTCTACTTTGATACCTTCGAGCCTGCTATTGATAGAATGTGGAATGGGCCTTTGCAATGTCACGCTCCTCCTCCAGGGCATCTAAGTTGTCCCGCCGATCCAGCTCGGCTTCTCTCTCTTCGTACATGCGCACTCTAGGTGAGTCATGGATGATATCGCAGGGTAGCATTGCCTCTGCACCGTACACCATAAAAAATGGTGTGTATCTGGTTGTGCGATTTGGCATGGTCCGCAGCCCACATAGTACGGAGTCGAGCTCCTCAACCCAATGCGTATCTGATTCCTTCAAGGATCGCACTAGTCTGGGTTTAATGCCGCTCATAATAAGACCATTCAATCGTTCGACTTGACTATTTGTTTGGGGGTGATAGACGGAGGCATAATTAAGTTTTACGCCCATTTTTCTGCACCAGGTTTTTCACCTCATCGGCTGTAAAGTTTGAGCCGTTATCGGTGATGATGTTGTGGGGGACACCGTAGCGGTGTACGACCCCCAGATATAAAGTCTATCACTGTTCCGGATTCGTCCGTTTTAACTGGTTTGGCTTCTATCCATTTGGTGAATTTATCGACCATGACCAACAAGTATTTCTTCTTATGGCTTCCTCCTTTAAGTGGTCCAACCATATCGAGCCCCCAGACCGCAAAGGGCCAAGCTATGGGGATTGCTTGGAGGGCGGTGGGTGGCATATGGCTTTGATTTGCAAAAAGCTGGCAACCGACACAATGTTGGACAAGTTCTTGTGCGTCTGCCTGGGCTGTCGGCCATTAGAAACCTGTATGGATGGCCTTGCTTACGAGCGCCCGAGCTGCGACATGGTGGCCGCCGAGTCCGGCATGAATTTTGTCCAGGAGCTGCCGCCCTTCCTATTTGGAGATGCACCTTTGGAGCACTCCGGTCGCGCTTTTCTTATAAAGCTCTCCCTCATGGACTTTGTAGGCTTTAGAGTCCCGCACAATGCAACGTGCCTCATTTTGGTCCTCCGGGAGTTCCTGCCTATTTAAGTAGGCTAGGAAGGGTTTCATCCACGGGGCGATGACCGCCATAATCACGTGGGCCGAAGGTGTGATTTCGGTGGCGAAGCCTCCGGTTATGTCAGATTGTTCAGGATCTGGATTTGTATGCGGATCTGGATTGGTATTGCCGGTCTCCTCTTCCCATACCACAGATGGCTTGAACAGCGTTTCCAAAAAAATATTTGGTGGGACGGGGTCGCGTTTAGCGTTGATGCGGGCAAGAATATCCGTCGCTTGATTGTTTTCTCGAACCACATGGTGGAATTCGCGCCCCTCGAATAGAGCTGGCATTATGAGAAGGGCATTGCGGTAGGCTACCATTTTCGGGTCCTTGGCATCAAAGTCTCCATTTATTTGAGATATTGCGAGATTTGAATCCCCACGTACTTCTAGGCATTGAATTCCCATGGAGACTGCCATCCGAAGACCGTGCAACAATGCCTCATACTCGGCTGCATTGTTGGAATCTGTGTTAAGTATTTGGAGTATGTATTGGACTGTATCTCCGGTGGGGGACGTCAGGACGGCGCCAGCCTGTAGACCAGCTAGCATCTTAGAGCCGTCAAAGTGCATGATCCAATTGGAGTACGCGCCGTACTCTTTAGGGAGTTCGGCTTCTGACCATTCGGCGACGAAGTCAGCTAGTACTTGCACTTAATGGCTCGCCGTGGTTTGTATGTTATGTCGAACGGGAGGAGCTCGATCCCATTTAGCAATCCGGCCCATGGCGTCGCGGTTATTTATTATGTCATTGAGTGGTACTTCGGAGGCCACCGTGATTGAACACTCTTGAAAGTAGTGTCGTAGTTTTCGGGATGCCATGAAGATCGTGTATGCTATCTTTTGATAATGTGGGTACCCTGACTTGCCTGGAGTGAGGACAGTGGATACGTAGTATACCGGCTTTTGTAGTGGGAATTTATGTCCATCTGTCTCTCATTCGACGACGAGCACTGCGCTTACAACCTGGTGTGTTGCAGCTATGTATAGCAGCATGGGTTCGCCGACCTTTGGCGCTGCCAGGATTGGATTGGTGGCCAATAGGGACTTTATATCTTCCAGCCCATCCGTAGACGCATCCGTCCACTCGAAGTGTTCGGTGCGTCGAAGAAGGTGATAATTGGGTAGTGCCTTTTCTCCTAATCGGGAGATAAATCGGCTTAGGGAGGCCACACATCTAGTTAATTTCTGGATTTGCTTGAGGGCTGTTGGGGTAGCCACCTGTGACCAAGCTCGGATTTTAGCCCTGTAGAGGGCTTTGGCTTCTTTGTAACTGGGTTGGGTGACTTGCGAGAGCGCACCTTTTTAGTTTGGACGAGGGGTTTAGTTAGGGCCGGAGGATCCCAGAATTTTGTTTTGGTTTTCCAGGCGCTTTCCATCGCACAGTACTTCTGTACTATGGCCGCCAAGTTGGCAAAGTGTGCTATGTCACGGCGACTTATGGCATTGAGAATTCCCTTGTCCGTGCAATTTTTGCAAAAGAATGAGATTGCGTCTTCCTCGTGATAGTCCTTAACCTTGCTCATTACAAGGAGGAATCTGGCCCAGAAGTGGTGTACTGTCTCTTGGGGCTCTTGTCTGATATGGGAAAGATCACTTGTGTCTAGGTGGGTGGGTAGACTTAAGTCCACATCCTGACCCAATCTGAGACCCAGGGGCAAAGGAGCTCCCGAGTTTTGAAGCTCGGGCTCCAGGATGTTGCCCAATATTTGTCGCCCGTTGCCTGATTCTAAGTTCGGAGCCTGGGCCACATCCTCCCGTAGACGGGTATCCGGCTCGAAGAGCTCAAGAATCCAAACATAGTTTGTCCTCAAAATAGAGGAAGAATTGCTGTTTTGTTCCTCCACCACCGCTATCTGATGGGTGATCGGCGGAGAGTTAATCTCCCTTAGGTCAGGTTTAAGCCCAATCCGATCATAGTCCGTAGCAACTCCTAGGGCGGCGATGCGATCCAAGAGCTCGTTTAGGGAGGAGAGCTCCATTGGATCCATCTGCTCGGTGAATTCCGGGCTGACGTGGAGGCTGTTCTTGATGACTTGAGAAGTCATCGTCGGCGCGGCGGCCGAACGAGCGGCCATGAAGAAACCGCCCAACCAGAGAGTTTTGCCTACAGCCAGGGATCCTCCAGAGGTGATGTTGTCCTTGACAACAAGGCGAGACATCAAGGCTTATCGCGACGGCACAGTGGAACTCTCAATGAAAGCACGAATGTCGGTGTCATAACCGGCGGATCTCGGGTAGGGGGTCCCGAACTGTGTGTCTAAGGCTCATGGTAACAGGAGGCAGGGGACACGATGTTTTACCCAGGTTCTTGCCCACTCGATGGAGGTAATACCCTACTTCCTTCTTGATTGATCTTAATGATATGAGTATTACAAGAGTTGATCTACCACGAGATCGTAGAGCCTAAACCCTAGAAGCTAGCCTATGATTATGATTGTTGTTGTCCTACGGACTAAACCCTCCAGTTTATATAGACACCGGAGGGGGCTAGGGTTACACAGAGTCGGTTACATAGAAGGAGATCTACATATCCGAATTTCCAAGCTTGCCTTCCACGCAAAGGAGAGTCCCCTCAGGACACGGGACGAAACCTTCAATCCTGTACCTTCATAGTCCAACAGTTCGGCCAAAGTATATAGTCCGGCTGTCCGAGGACCCCTTAATCCAGGACTCGCTCAACAGTGCCAAAAAATAAGTTGAACTATCATTATCAACTTTGCATCTTTTGGCATCAATATTATGAATATGTGTATCATCACGATCAAGATTCATCAGAAATAGACCCCTCTTCAAGGGTGCATGACCATAAAAGATATTACTCATATAAATAGAACAACCATTATTCTCTAATTTAAATGAATAACCGTCTCACACTAAACAAGATCCAGATATAATGTTCATGCTCAACGCTGGCACCAAATAACAATTATTCGGGTCTAAAACTAATCCCGAAGATAGATGTAGAGGTAGCGTGTCGACGGCGATCACATCGACCTTGGAACCATTTCCGATGCGCATCGTCACCTCATCCTTAGCGAATCTTCGTTTAATCCGTAGTCCCTGCTTCTAGTTACAAATATGAGCAACCGAAACGGTATCAAATACCGAGGCACTACTACAAGAATTAGTAAGGTACACATCAATAACATGTATATCAAATATACCTTTGTTCACGTTTCCATCCTTGTTATCTGCCAAATACTTGGGGCAGTTCCGCTTCCAGTGACCAATCCCTTTGCAGTAGAAGAACTCAGTTTTAGGCTTGGGTCCACACTTGGGTTTCTTCCCGGGAGTGACAACTTTCTTGTCAGTCTTTTTGAGGTTCTCCTTCTTTTTACCCTTGCCTTTTTTCTTGAAACTAGTGGTATTGTTAACCATCAACACTTGATGCTCCTTCTTGATTTCTACCTCCGCGGCCTTTAGCATCGCGAAGAGCTCGGGAATAGTCTTATTCATCCCTTGCATATTGTAGTTCATCACGAAGCCTTTGTAGCTTGGTAGCAGTGATTGAAGAACTCTGGCAATGACACAATCATCTGAAAGATTAACTCCCACCTGAGTCAAGTGATTATGGTACCCAGACATTCTGCGTATGTACTCACTAACAAAATTGTTCTCCTCCATCTTGCAGCTATAGAACTTGTTGGAGACTTCATATCTCTCAACTTGGGCATTTGCTTGAAATATCAACTAAAACTCCTGGAACATCTCATGTGGTCCATGACGTTCAAAACGTCTTTGAAGTCCCTATTCTAAGCCATAAAGCATGGCACATTGAACTAACGAGTAGTCATTAGATCAAGCTTGCCAGGCGTTCACAATGTCAGCTTCTGCTCCTGTAGCAGGCCTTGCACCGAGCGGTGCATCAAGGACATAATTCTTCTGTGCAACAATGAGGATAATCCTCAAGTTATGGACCCAGTCCATGTAGTTGCTGCCATCGTCTTTCAACTTAGCTTTCTCTAGGAATGCATTAAAATTCAAAGGAACGGTAGCACGGGCCATTGATCTACAACATAGATATGGAAAAACTATCAAGACTAAGTTCATGATAAATTAAGTTCAATTAATCAAATTACTTAAGAACTCCCACTTAGATAGACATCCCTCTAGTCATCTATATGATACGTGATCCAAATCAACTAAACCATGTCCAATCATCACGTGAGATGGAGTGGTCTTCAATGGTGAACATCACTATGTTGATCATATCTACTATATGATTCACGTTCGACCTTTTGGTCTCCAGTGTTCCGAGGCCATATCTGTATATGCAGGCTCGTCAAGTTTAACCCGAGTATTCTGCGTGTGCAAATCTGGCTTGCACCCGTTGTATTTGAATGTAGAGCTTATCACACCCGATCATCACGTGGTGTCTCAGCACGAAGAACTTTCGCAACGGTGCATACTCGGGGAGAATACTTATACCTTGAAATTTAGTAAGGGGCCATCTTATAATGCTACCATCGTACTAAGAAAAATAAGATGCATAAAAGATAAACATCACATGCAATCAAAATATGTGACACGATATGTCCATCATCATCTTGTGCTCATGATATCCATCATCGAAGCAACGTCATGATCTCCATCGTCACCGTCTTGACACCTTGATCTCCATCATAGCGTCGTGGTCGTCTCACCAACCATTGCTTCTATGACATCGCTACCTCTTAGTAATAATGTAAAGCAAATACATAGCGCTTGTATTTCATACAATAAAGCGACAACCATATGGCTCCTGCCAGTAGTCGATAAATTTTACAAAAGATGATCATCTCATACAACAATCTTTATACCACATCATGTCTTGACCATATCACATCACAACATGCCCTGCAAAAACAAGTTAGACGTCCTCTACTTTGTTTGTTGCAAGTTTTACGTGGCTGCTAGGAGCTGCTAGCATGAACCGTACACACCTACGGCACAAAAACCACAATGGTGATTTATCAAGTTTGTGGTTTTAACCTTCACAAGGACCGGCCGCAGTCAAATTCAATTCAGTTAAAGTTGGAGAAACAGAAACCCGCCAGCCACCTTTATGCAAAACAAGTTCCATGTCTGTTGGTGGAACCGGTCTCAGGAATGCGGCCATGTAAGGTTGATCCGGGCCGCTTCATCCAACAATATCGTCGAATCAAAATAAGACATTGGTGGTAAGCAGTATGATGATCACCGCCCACAACTCTTTGTGTTCTACTCATGCATATATTCTATGCATAAACCTGGCTCTGATGCCATTGTTGGGAAATGTAGCATGCAATTTAAAAAAAAATCCTACGCTCACGTAAGATCTATCTAGGAGGTGCATAGCAACGAGAGGGGGAGAGTGTGTCCACGTACCCTCGTAGACCAAAAGCGGAAGCTTTAACTTAACACGGTTGATGTAGTAGAACGTCTTCTCGAATCAACCGATCAAGTACCTAACGTACGGCACCTCTGAGTTTTGCAAACGTTCAGCTCGATGACGTCCCTTGATCTCTTGATCTAGCAGAGTGTCGATGGAGTCAATGAGTTCTGTCAGCACGACGACATGATGACGGTGTTGGTGATGTGATCCGCGCAGGGCTTCGCCTAAGCACTACGATGATACTACCGGAGGAGTAAACGGTGGAGGGCGGCACCGCACACGGGTAAGACAATTGTTGTGCCTTTGGGGTGCCCCCTGCCCCCATATATAAAGGAGGGAGGAGGAGTTCTTCCACCAGGGGTGCGCGCCATGGGAGGGAGTCCTACCAAGATGCCACTCTTAGTAGGATTCGCTCCCCCCCTTTTTCCTTCTTTCCAGGGTAGCAAAGGGGGAAAGGAAGAGGGAGTAGGAGAGGGAAAGGGGGGCGCCGCCCCCTACCCTAGTCCAATTCGGACTCCCATGGGGGGAACGCGGCAAGCCCTTGTGGGTTGTCCTCTCTCTCCCATGGCCCATGTTGGCCCATTACTTCCCCAGGGGGTTCCGGTAACCTCACGGTACTCCAAAAATTATCGAAAACTTCTCGAAACCATTCCGGTGTCCAAATGTAACCTTCCAATATATCAATCTTTACCTCTCGACCATTTCGAGACTCATCGTCCTGTCCGTGATCTTATTCGGGACTCTGAACAACCTTCGGTCTCCAAAACACATAACTCATATAATACCAATCGTCATCGAACGTTAAGCATGCAGACCCTACAGGTTTGAGAACTATGTAGACATGACCTAGACACCTCTCCGGTCAATAAC
Source organism: Triticum dicoccoides (assembly GCF_002162155.2). Taxonomy (NCBI): domain Eukaryota; kingdom Viridiplantae; phylum Streptophyta; class Magnoliopsida; order Poales; family Poaceae; genus Triticum; species Triticum dicoccoides. The sequence continues at coordinate 579,492,959 of NC_041381.1, read as the reverse complement.
CAATAGCGGAACCTAGATGCTCATATTGGTTCCTACATATTCTACGAAGATCTTTATCGGTCGAACCGCAATGTCAATATAGCTATTCCCTTTGTCATCGATATGTTACTTGCCCGAGATTCGATCGTAGGTATCTTCATACCTAGTTCAATCTCGTTACTAGCAAGTCTCTTTACTCGTTCCGTAGTGCATCATCCCGTGACTAACTCATTAGTCACATTTGCTTGCAAGGCTTCATATGATGTGCATTACCGAGAGGGCTCAGAGATACCTCTCCGATACTCGGAGTGAAAAATCCTAATCTTGATCTATGCCAACCCAACAAACACCTTCGGAGATACCTGTAGAGTATCTTTATAATCACCCAGTTACGTTGTGACGTTTGATAGCACACAAGGCATTCCTCCGGTGTCCGGGAGTTGCATAATCTCATTGCCAGAGGAATATATATATGACACGAAGAAAGCAATAGCAATAAAACTGAACGATCAATATGCTAAGCTAACGGTTGGGTCTTGTCAAATAACAACTCATGTCCTTGGCTAGGAAACTTAACCATCTTTTGATCAACGAGCTAGTCTAGTAGAGGCATACTAGGGACACGTTGTGTTGTCTATGTATTCACACATGTATCAAGTTTCCGATTAATAAAATTCTAGCATGAATAATAAACATTTATCATGAATAAGGAAATATGAAATAACAACTTTATTATTGCCTCTAGGGCATATTTCACTAGAAAAAAAGACACATCTGTGACATTTTGGGCCGAACGAATTTTTTTCTGTCATACTTATGACACTTCTATGGCGATAATTGTGACAAAACCCGGTATCATCATAGATGTGGTGGGCTGACAAAAAATCATGATAGAAAATCGGCTTTTCGTGCTGGGCGGGCCGGAGATGTAGCTGCATGACATTCTTTGGGCCGTCCATGACGGAAAAAACCGTGGTAGAAGCGAGGGCGAGGAAAATTTCGGCGAGTTCCTGGTTACGGTGGGTGGTCGGGGGCCGAGCAATGCGTGTTTCTCTCGTACACGTACGCCCGTGTGTGCGAGGCGTTGGCTCTAACTAAACCCGAGCGAGGCGTTGGGTTCTAACTGAACCCGAGCGATTGCACTACAGGCTACGCGTTACTGAACCCGAGCAATCGAGTGATTCCTTTGCTGCGGCTGCTAACTGAAGCCGATCGATGCTGCCTCTGGATGAACAGTGAGT
>NC_041381.1:579463134-579491388 GCF_002162155.2 Triticum dicoccoides | reverse complement strand
AACAGGACCCCGTGGCGTTGCCTCTAGATGAACAGGACCTCGATCGATCAAGCCGGTTGGGGTTGGATGAACAGGACCCCGTGGAGGGCTGGATGAACAGGACGACCCCGTGGAGGGCTGGATGAATAGTAGACGGTGGAGGGGTGGATGAACAGTGTCCCGTGGTGGGGTGGTTGAACAGTAGCTGGTGGAGTAGCGCGCGGTGGAGGCTGGATGAACAGGAGCCTGTGGAGGCTGGAGGAGGTCGATGCTGGATGAACAGTAGCCTACTGAGGATGGAGGAGGTCGACAGTGGAGATGAACAGTATCCCGTGGAGTCCCGTTTTGCGGTACGCCACACCCCTCCCGATGAACAGGACCCCCGTTTCGACCGTAGCGCTCCAACAAAAGTCTGTTTCATCCATTTTGCGGCACGCCACACCCCTCCCGATCAACAGGACCCTCGTTTCGATCGTAGGAGGTACGTTTCCTCCATTTTGCGGTACGCCAGACCCGTCCCGATGAACAGGATCCCGTTTCAAACATGGACGGTCGAACACAAGGCCGTTTCCTCCGTTCTGCGGTATGCCAGGCCTCGTTTCCATCGCCTGTTCCGTCCAAGCCCTCCTGATGAACACGGCGACGCATTCTGTTTCGACCCATCCGGTTGGCTCCCCATGAACACGACGACGATGTTGTTTCTCCTTTCCGACCCAGCCATGTACACAAGCTCTGGCCATACGTACACGCGAGTAGGCGTTCGAGACCCGCCCGTATGTACACATACGTGGCTGTATTTCTTTCTTGCACACTGGCTGTTGTACGTACGTGTACATGCTACGTGCGCGCCTCTACTACGACACGTGCGCGCCTCTACTATGACACGTGTGTGCCTCTACATCGACCAGTATGTACGTACTCGTTCGCGACCAGAATGACAATGCTACGTACGCTTCGACCAGGTGGGTCCCGACTGTCAGACACTTCCTTGCGTGCGAAGACGTAGATGGTGGGTCCCAGCAGTCAGGGGGCGAATCTTTTTTTTGCTCAGACGCACTTCCTTGTGTGCGAAGATGTAGCTAGTGGGTCCCAGCAGTCAGGGGGGCGAATCATTTTTTTTGCCCGGACGCACTTCCTTGCGTGCAAAGATGTAGCTGGTGGGTCCCAGAAGTCAGGGGAAATGTTTTTTCGCGAAATACGGTGGCTCGTCCGGTGGGTCCCTCCTGTCAGGTGGAGGAATCATTATTTTCCATGTAATAAGGAGGCACTTCCTTGCAGCCGCCGTGGACCCAGCTGTCAGCCTCTCCACGTATAGTACTCTTCCGATGGAAGTCGTTCCTTGACCACGTTGACCATGCCGTACCGAGAGCACCAGGGCGGTGGACGACGGCGAGGCTTAGGAAGGAAGGGGACGATGTGGAGCTGGGGAAGACGCGGCAGTGGATGCCCACGCGTAGAGGAGTATGAGGGTTCACTCGTTCGGCTGCGGTGTAAGGCTGCCATCGCCGCAGAATAACACGGGGTGTGGGTGAGTAGAGGGATGGCCTGACCAGCGGCAGGAGTAGTAGGGGGCAGTGAGGCCTCCGCGACATCACAGCCGGCCACGGGAGGCAGGAGCATGCGGCACAACCGGCGCTGCTTTGGGCAGCTGGAGCAAGAAGACCAGAGGTTTAAGAAGCACTACAGCCGTTGGATGGACATCGTATGGTCACTGGAGCTAGAATCGTTCATATTGACTAAGTTGACAAAGCCCTCAGTCCCCGTCAACTTAGTGGGCCCACAAGTCAGCCTCCCACCAAGGTGGGTCCCAACTAGCAGGGGGAGTATTCATTTTTCTTCTTCTTAATAAGGAGGCACTTCCGGTGGGTCCGAGCTAACAGTGGGGGGAACATTTTTTCGCGAAATATGGTGGCCCGTCAGGTGGGTCCCAGCAGTCAGGGGGAAACATTTTTTTTGCAAAATACGGTGGCCCGTCCACTGGGTCCCTGCTGTCAGGTGGAGGAATCATTATTTTCCATGTAATAAGGGGGCACTTCCCTGATGCGGCCGTGGACCCAGCTGTCAGCCTCTCCACGTATAGTACACTTCAGATGGAAGTCGTTCCTTGACCATGTTGACCACTTCGCGTTCCGTTGCATGCATGCGTCCATGGGCGTGGTGCGTCCCCACTGTCAGCCTCTCACGTAAAGTCATCTTCCGATGACTCTCGGTTGTTGACCACGTTGACCACACCGTGCCGAGTGCACCGAGGCCGGTGGACGACGGCGAGGCCCCAGGCTGGAACAACCCGGAGATGGGGAAGACGGGGCAGTGGAGTCTCAGATGGAGAGGAGTGGGAAACTTGACTGGTTCGGGTGCGCGGTAGCACAACCGCGGTGCCGCCCACGGGAGACAGGAGCAAGAACAGAGGTTTAAGAAGGAGCACGGCTGTTGGATTAACATCCAACGGTCCAGCTGCTAGAATCATTTGTTGATTAAGTTGACAAAGCCTTGCATACACGTCCGCTTAGTAGGCCCACAAGTTAGCCACCAAATCTGACGGGTCCCAGCTGTCAACGGGATAAATAATTTTTTTCACAAAACAAGGAGGCACTTCCATCCATGTGAAGATACAGCCAGTGGGTCCCAGCTATCAAGTGGAGGAAACATTTTTTCAGCTTAATAAGGAGGAACTTTCCTTGCGTGCGAACATGGACCTCGTGGGTCCCAGTCGTTAGGCTCTCCATGTACAGTCCTCTTCCGATGACTCTTGTTTGTTGACCATGCCGCACTGAGCGCAGCGAGGACGTGGACGACAGCGAGGCCCCGGATGGGAACGACTCGGAGATGGGAAGACGCGGCAATGGAGTCGCAGATTGAGAGGAGGAGAAGGGTTATAACTGGTTCTGTTGCGGTGTGGGGCTGCAGTCTGTGGAGAATAACAGGAGGTGTCGAGGGGTGGAGGGATATCCTGGCCGGTGGTGGGGTAGCGCTTCGCAGCGATGCGTGCTAAGTAGAGCCGCTAGCCGCTGGAGGCTGGACCAGGCGGTCCCGGTGATGCTGGAGGAAGAAGACGAGAGATTGGAGGTGCATGCTGGCCGTTGGATATAAATCCAATGGCTGTGGATGTCACAATCATTTGTTGACCAAGTTGACAACGCCCTGCGTAGGCTTCGACCTATTTGCCCACATGTCAGCCTGCAAAAATGTGCCATATATTTAACCCATGTTTTCTAGAATGTACAGTCCATTTGCTGGGCTAGGTAAACAAATAATTTCGCGTCAATCAGGCACATTTATATTTTCTAAGAAATCCCATCCCATTTGCACTTCCTTGAAATACACGAATTAACTGGGATCGTTATATATATAATGTTATGATAGAAGGAGCAATTAATATCAAAGAATAAACCGGAGAGGCACATTTATATATATATATATATATATATATATATATATATATATATATATATATATATATAATTAACAAATTAGTGAGTTATTTCTCAAAATAAAAATGAGCGCGTTATTATTAAATTGGTCCTTAAAATCTTCGCAAGCTTTTGTACGCAATCACCAGGATTTTCCTTGCCTGTGAGTCAAAAACAACCAGGATTTTCCTTCCCAACTTCTGTTAAACATTTACTTTTATAAGTTAATAACACGTGGCATGTTTTTATAATGTATATATAAGTCTCTATAAAATATAGGATAATAGTAATAATATAAATATATATAATGTGGTTAGTAGGGAAAACATAAATTAGACACAGCATTATTATTCTTATATATAGATAAATAGAACAGAGACATGCGTTTTATTAAAAAAATACATTGGGTTGCCGATCTTTAAGAAAAAGCCCGTAGGCCGGCATGGACCTCAAAAAATAAGTTGAAACCACTATCTTCGTATGTCGTGGGCTACGCATGTTAAAATACAAAACCTAGGCCTAGCTGATACTTGTTCGCCCTCTGAAAAAAAATGATACCAAATCCCCGAGCGAACTAGATTAGAGAGGGGGCCGGCGGCACGACTGAAGAAGCACATCAGGAGCGATTTTTTTTCTTCAGTGGATGGCTCTCGATAGCGTTTTTTTACTTGCCTCTGCACCATACAACTTGTATTATTAGCCTCCCAGTCCGTCGTGGTGGACCAGCAGGCCATATGCTGGGCGGGCCAACCTACAGAAACCAGCACTCGATTTTTCATCAAGCCCCAAAAACAACGCAGTACAATGTTTGTTTTGAGGCCGAAAACATTATGGCAGGGGTTGAGCGGGGGAGAGGGGAAGACATAGTAATAAAAAGATTAAAAATAGATGATGCGTTGTTGCTACCCTAATAAAGCAGGGGCAATTTTTCTCGGGAAGGTGTGCCGTTGACACCCACATGTCACATACCCCACAGTAGGCATACTAACAAGTTCGCGCACAAATACAACAGAAAAAGTCAACATTCTTATCAAACTCGGGTTCACAGGACACGTTCATATTCATAGCCACCATTCACTATCAATAACTCAAAAGATTCATATGTACACAAGCTCAGCATATGCATCCAAATGATTGATAGGTCACACGACAATTGTCGGTGTACAAAAGTAGGGGCTCTGCTTTTGACCCCTTTACTTGTGCACGGGCAGTCAGAGCCACCCGCCACAGCCACGCATAACAGGGCAGGAAAGGGAAGCCGGAGGGAAGCCGAAGGCACAAGACAAACAAGGCAACATCGAGGACCAAGACCATAAAGTGCAGATGGGTGAAGAAGGTTTCCCCGGCAAGACCCTTGCCGGGGGCAGCCCCGGCAAGCCCCTTGCTGGGGAAGCTCACCCACACCAATGGAGCGGGCCACCCTCAAGCCACGGTCTCCAACAGCCATGTTGGACCAGGGCTCGGGAGGCACCTCGATGGTGGCATGCAGATCTTTGTGAAGACATAGAATCCTCAAGATCAGATAAGGATTGGAAAGCAACAATCCTGACCAAGATCCTTACCGAAGGAATCCACAAGACCCCCGGCAAGACCCTTGTCGGGCCGCCAGCGCGCCACGGCAGGACCCTTGCAGGTCCACCCGGTAAGACCCTTGCCGGGCCACCCGACAAGACCCTCGCCACAAGCGATAGCAGGGCCACTACCAGGCCCGCACCAATCAACTCCCCGCCGCCGTTCGCATGCAGCTGCCAGCCCAACTAGCTGGGCAGGCACCTACGTGGCCACATGCAGCTTCCAGGCCAACTCAGCACGCACCTACATGGCGGCATGCAGACATTCGTGGAGGATCCACCATCGCGCCACCTCAGCTGCTTGCCTACCTACATGGTACCAGATGCATCGCTGGCCAGGGCGTGTGTCGAGGCGAGGAGGAGTGGTGACGGACGGGACGGGCCTCGCTCCCGTCCCCGATAAAGTGAAGGGACACCTAAGCCTTGCATTAAATGCGCTTTGTCCTGTGATACCAGCGATAAGCTCACAGCGCTGTAGCACTTTCCACCTCCTGTGTGCCACTGTGGCAGCCCCTTTTGCCTATAAAAGGAGGCCCATGGTGCACTGGAGAAGGATTCGGCTATTTGGGACCTAGTAGCACCCGGAGCAAGTTCAAGAGCTCAAGAACACTAAATACATCCACCAAAGCAGGATCGTAGGATTTTACATATCTTTGCGGCCCGAACCTGGGTAAATCCCCTTTGTGTTGTCTTCCTGTCCCGCTCTTCTCACGATCCCACGCCCCGCAACCGTAGTAGGGATTCCAGTGATCCCATAGGTTTCGTTTCCCACCGACATCTTTGGCGCGCCAGGTAGGGGTGCGCAATTGTGAGAATCTGGTCTAGCGGTTGACCTAGCTGTTCTTCATCGCCATGGCTACTAAGAAGAAGACGACCACGGCGATCGGTTCATCCGGGACCGGATTGCCAGTACCGGTGCGGACCAGCAGTGGGCCAGTCATGGAGAGAACCCGTGGCGCGGCCCGCGAACATCCGCATCATCCTGGCGATCCAGGCCCGGCGAGTGGCGTCGTTCGCGCGCCAGGTGATGAGACACCAGTCGCGGGCTCCAGAGATGGAGTCGGGGGCCCTGCAGGCGGCGCGGGGCCCTCCAGGGGCGCCGCCATCCCGCCAGACGGCGGCACAGCAACCTCCAAGATGCCAACGCCGGCGCCCACGGCGCACTCTTCTCAGGTTGTGCGTGATGAGAAGTGTCACCCTACCGGTCACCCTACGCGCCGCCCTGGGAAGAGTCCCGTGCGCCCGTCACATGATGAAGAGGGCCAGCACACGTGCCGAGGTGCTGACGGAGGTGGTGAACGGCTGTGGGGCCGTGACGCAGCTCCTTCTAACGTAGTTAGAAGTCGAGGCGCATCGTGGTCCACCCAGCTTTCGCCGCCACCCACGCCAGCGGAAGCCCTAGCACACGCGCATCTGCTCCTCGATTTTCCTCCCGCTATGGAGAAGTTCTACGAATGGAGGGCCACCATCCGGAGCCTCATCGGCATCGCCAACAACGATGAGTTGCGGCTAGCGGGAACCGTAGGCCGTCGCTCCGCCAGGCCACCGCATGCCAGCGGAGGCCGTGCCGGAGGCGATGCGGCCATGGTGCACTCCCCTCCTCCATCCCGGCCACCCCGGGCGTCGATCCGTCGTGACGATGCTCGTGATGATATCTCCATCACATCGTCCGACCCGTGAAATAACCGCGATCAGCATCAAGTCCTTCGGGAGCGGGTTCATGAGGACGCTCGAACTACCATCCAGCGCCGACGTGACACGCGCCACCAGTCGGACAGGCGGGCAGGGCTCGCTACGGACCACCCAGCGCCGGGAGGCTACGGCGGCCTACCCTACGAGGTGGGTTGTCCGGCTTTCACCCGTGAGCTGCGGCAGTTCCAGTGGCCCTCCCACCATATGTTCAAGCCCGACGTTGGCGAGAAGTACAACGGCAAGACTCACCCGTCAGAGTTCCTCAGCATCTACACCATCGCGATGCAAGCTGCTGGGGCCCGCGATGATAAGGTGCTTGCCAATTACTTCCCGCTGGCACTCAAGCCGAAAGTTATGTCATGGCTGATGCACTTGCTGATGGATTCCATCTCTTCTTGGGCGGATCTGTGCCATGAGTTTGTTGGAGCCTTTACCGGAGGTCACCAAGCTCATGGCTAGGCGAGTGATTTACACATCATCCCCCAAAAGGAAGGTGAAAACTTGCGCAAGTACATCCAAAGGTTCAGCTGGGTGCAGTACAACATCCCGGATGTTCATCCCGCCGTTGTGATCAGTGCGTTCCACCAGAATATGCACAACCGCAAGATGCGCGAAGAGCTGGCGATGAACAAGGTCAAGGATGTGTCTGAGCTTTATGTCCCCACCGATCGATGCGCCCATGCTGAAGAGGGAAGGAAGTACCCCGGTGAAGATGCCGGTGCGGAAACTGTTTGTACTGGCGACACCACCACCACAGCAAAGAAGGGCCTGTGCCGTAACAGCAAACGCAAGGGCAAGGTCATTCTTGCCGTCGAGGGATCCAACGACACCGGCGCCACCAAGAAGACCAAGGTGAGTGACCCCGGCAAGGAGGTTGCCGGGTGTGTCGCTTGCCGGGCCTTGGCGGCTGCCAACAAGCCAGGAGGCTCCGACAAGCAGTACTGCAAGATCCACTGCACCAAGGGCCATGACCTCCAAAACTGCCGGCAAGTAGAGCTACTCGCTGAGAAGCAGAAAGCCGAGTATGAGCGGCGGGGCAAGGAGAAAGGACAAGATGGTGCCGAGGGATCCGACAAGAAACGTGGCGTCCAAGGAGGCCGCCGCGGCAAGGATAATCGGCAGGAGAGGCCCGCCCGGGGCCGCGACAAGAAGCAGGAAGACGATGATCATGACGAGGACGACGAGTCCGGCGACCACGAGTTTCAGAAAGCCACAGAGGCCATGTGCATCGATGGTGGGACCTTGCTGCATACGTCCCACAGCTAACTCAAGCAGTGGGCGCGTGAGATCACTGTGGTGGAGCCATCGCTCGACGCACGGAAGCTGCTGAAATGGTCCAGCATGCCCATCATCTTCGACATTGAGGACCACCCTGACCGCACTACTACGGTTGGGTGCTTGCCATTGTTGGTTTCACCAACAATCCGCAACCTCAAGGTGACAAAGATGTTGGTTGACGGCGGGGCCGGCCTGAACTTGATCTCGCCTGTTGTGGTCAAAAGGCTGCATATCCCTGATGGAGCCTCGAGGAGACGGGCACGTTCCAAGGGGTTAACCCGGGGAGGAGCCAGCCAAAGGGAAAAGTCATGCTACCCATGACATTCGTAGGTGAACTGAATCACAGGATGGAAAGGATCGTTTTTGATGTAGCCGAGATCCCCTTGCCTTACAACGGGATCCTCGGCCGACCGGCACTAGCCAAGTTCATGGAGGCTTCACACTACGCCCACAACATGCTGAAGATACCCGAGCCGATGAACATCATCACTGTCCCCTCCGACAAGAAAGATGCGTTGATTTGCGCCGACCAACTTTACCGGGAAGCAGTTGCAGCAGTTGCTGCTAAGGCACCTGCTCCTGCCGACGAAGCCCCGAGAGAGAAGAACACCGGCGAGACCCCTCGCACTCACTCTCATAAGCACACCTCTTCGGGGTGTTGCGCTCCCGTTGAGGGCGTGCCAGAGAGCTCCGCCGGCAAGAGCAAGAAGTCCAGAGCCGCACCACCAGAGACCAAGAAGGTTCCCGTCAAGGAGGACGGCATGGGGGGAGCTTTTACAATAAGCTCCACCCTCGACAGCAAATAGGAAAACGAGCTCGTCACCTTCCTGCGGGTGCATGTCGATGTGTTTGCATGGAAAGCCTCTGACATCCCCGCCGTTCCCAAGGAGGTGATTGAGCACCATCTTGTTGTCTGTCCTCATGCGCGGCCCGTCAAGCAGAAGGTCAGGAAGCAAGCTCTAGAGAGGCAAGAGTTCATCACGGAGGAAATCAGGAAGCTAGAGGCGGCAGGCTTGGTAAGAGGAGTACTCCATCCGACGTGGTTGGCCAATCCGATAATGGTGCACAAGGCAAATGGGAAGTGGAGGCTGTGTATTGATTACAAAGACATCAATAAGGCTTGTCCAAAGGATCCCTTCCCGTTATCGCACATCGACCAGATTGTTGACTCCATGGCTGGGTGTGACCTGTTATCATTCCTTGACGCCTACTCAGGATACCACCAGATCTTCATGACAAAAGAAGACAAGGAAAAGACAGGGTTTATCACCCCATGTGGTACATATTGCTTTTTACGGATGCCTTTCGCTTTGAAGAGTGCTGGTTCAACCTTTGCAAGAGCAGTCCAAATTGGTTTTGAATCCCAGCTACATAGAAATATGGAAGCTTATATGGATGACATAGTGGTCAAAACCAAGGACAAGGCAACACTTGTACGAGATCTGGAGGAAACATTTGGGAACCTGCGCAAGATCAACCTCAAATTGAACCCTGAGAAGTGTGTCTTCGGCGTCCCATCCGGAAAGCTTCTCGGGTTCTTTGTGTCATAGCGCGGGATTTAAGCAAACCCAGACAAGATTAGGGCCATCGAGCAGATTGAAGCACCCAAACGGATCAAGGACATGCGTCGGCTCACTGGTTGTGTTGCCGCCATGAGTAGATTCATCTCCAAATCCGTAGAGCGTGCCCTCCCCTTTTTCAAGATCTTAAAGAAGACGGGCCTAGTGGACTGGACCCCAGAGGCCGAGGCGGCGTTGCAAGACTTAAAGAAGTACCTCTCCTCTGCCTTGGTGCTGGTTGCGCCTAAACCACAAGAACCGTTGCGGCTATATCTAGCGGCAACAAACCAAGTGGTTAGCGCCGCATTGGCGGTGCAGAGAGAGGTCGACAAGGAGACAGCAGCAGCAGCAGCAGTGTCAATGGTTGGCAGGCCAGAACCCTCCCCGGCAGGGCTCGGTCCCAGCAAGACTGAGTCCCCGGTAGGGCCCGATCCCGGCAAGACTGGCGCCAGCGTGACAGGACACGCACAGCCAGGTGAAGTGGCGCAAAGGAAGAAGATCGTGCAGCACTCGGTTTACTTCGTCAGCTCCCTCTTGCAAGGAGCTAGGTCGAGGTATTCAGGTGTGCAAAAATTGCTCTTCGGCCTCCTTATGGCCTCGAGGAAGCTGCGCCACTACTTCCAAGCACACGAGATCACCGTGGTTACCCTCCTTCCGTTGCAACGGATACTGCATAACCCAGATGCAACAGGAAGGATCGTGGAATGGGCCCTGGAGCTGTCGAGTTTTGGTCTAAAGTTTGAAAGTACCTCGATGATCTAGAGCAGAGTCTTGGCGGAGTTTGTTGCAGAATGGACCTCGACGCCTGACGAAGAGGTACAGGAGACCACTCTCCCCGGCGAGGAAACAAGCGGCAACTGGATCATGTACTTTGATGGGGCCTTGTCACTGCAAGGCGCCGGTGCTGGTGTGCTGCTTGTCGCACCCACCGGAGAGCACCTCAAGTACGTCATCCAAATGCACTTTCCCTCGGAGATGTCAACCAACAACACCGCCAAGTATGAGGGTTTGCTTGCCGGTCTCAGGATCACGGCGGACCTCGGAGTCAAAAATCTCATCGTCAGGGGTGACTCGCAACTCGTTGTCAGGCAGGTCAACAAAGATTATCAAAGCCCGTTGATGGAAGCTTATGTGGATGAGGTGAGGAAACTGGAAGAGCGCTTTAACGGTATACAAGCGGAGCATGTCCCTCGGACAGAGAACGACATCGCCGACTACCTGTCAAAGCGCGTTGCCCTCAAGCTACCAGTGGAACCAGGTACTTTCGTGCTTCAGTTAACTCAACCATCCGTTGAGCCGTCAACCGGGCAGAACAAGCGGAGGAAGCTAGGCTCCGGCAAGTACTTCCCCACTGAGCTCCCCGGAGCCACCGGCGAAGATGTTCCCGTGGATGCCGATCCTGCCGCAGGACAACCGACTCCGGCTGGACCTCAGGTCATGGCCGTAGAGACGGCCGTTCCCGTGGTAGAAGAGATGCCTTTAGTCCTTGCCGGCGAGCCACAGGCTCCAGCATGGGCGCAGCACACCGTCCGATTCCTCCAAATGGGAGAGCTTCCTAAGGAGCAGGAAGAGGCAGAGAAAGTAGCCCGCCGGTCCGCTCTGTACTAATTCATTGACAATGTTTTGTACAGAAAGAGATCGAATGGGGTGAAATTGAAGTGCATCTCCCGGGAGGAAGGACTAGAGCTGTTGGCGGAGATACACGGAGGCATATGTGGCTCCCACATAGGGTCAAGGGCCCTTGCTGGCAAGGCATTCCAGCAAGGCTTCTTCTGGCCCACCGCCCTCCAGGATGCGACGGCACTAGTAACCAAGTGTGAAGCATGCTAGTTCCATTCAAAGAAGCTTCATCAACCAGCCCAAGCCCTTGAAACCATCCCTCTCTCCTGGCCCTTCTCGGTCTGGGGGCTTGACATATTGGGCCCCTTCCCCCGTGCTGTCGGGGGCTTTGAGTACTTGTACGTTGCAATTGACAAGTTCACAAAGTTGCCAGAGGTGGAAGCAGTAAGGAAGGTGACAGCGCAGTCAGCCATCAAGTTCTTCAAGGGACTAGTGTGCCGTTTTGGGGTGCCCAACAGAATCATCACCGACAATGGCACACAGTTCACGAGCCACGCCTTCATGCAACACATTGAGGATCTCAGCAGCAGGGTCTGTTTTGCCTCTGTGGCACATCCATGGAGCAATGGCCAAGTGGAGAGAGCAAATGCAGAAGTCCTGCGAGGCTTAAGAATGAAGACTTTTGACAGGCTCCGCGAAAGTGGAAGACGCTGGATTGATGAGTTGTCGGTGGTTCTTTGGTCGATCAGAACGACGCCAAATCGAGCCACCGGCCGGACACCCTTTGCCCCGGTCTACGGGGCAGAAGCAGTTCTCCCCATGGAACTCATATACGGGTCACCTCGAGTGCTCGCTTATGATGAGCTTGAGCAAGAGCGAATGCGGCAAGATGACGCAACGCTCCTTGAGGAAGATCGTCTCCGGGGGGCTGTGAGAGAAGCACACTACCAGCAAGCCTTGCGCCGCTACCATAGCCGCAGGGTTCATGCCCGGAGCTTTGAGGAAGGCGACCTTGTTCTTCGGCACGTTCAGTCGGCCAAGAATTCCAACAAGTAGACACCAAAGTGGGAAGGCCCTTATCGGGTAACACGAGTCACCAGGACCGGTGCAGTCCGCCTGGAGACCGAAGATGTCGTTCCTGTGAGCAACTCCTAGAACATCGAGCATCTTCGCAAGTTTTACCCATAAGGAGCGGCTGCCGGGCCTCCCGGCAGGCCACCCTTTTTTACAAGCCTTGCCGGCAAGGCATGTAACCCTTTGTACAAATCCAGGCACAGACCCTCAGCACTAATAAACGAAGCGCTGGCGCCCGAAGTTATAGCATGCATGCTAGGTCGAGTCTCCTCCTCGGTTATGGTTGATAGTGCTTGGTAGCGGCTAACCCCTAGCTTAGAGGTCGAGTATGCATCTCTCTGTTTCTTCCCTGTCATTTTTGTTTCGTAGGACACGTAAGTATTTCTACCGAGCTGTTTGGAAGAAAGGAATGGACCGGTGCCCCAACCCCGGCAAGCCAAGGTTGCCGGGGGCTACAAATACAAGGATCCGTCCATGGCAAGCCAAGATTTCCGGGGGCTGCAGGTCCAGATAAGTCTTTCATCCTCTATCATGCATTCCGTTATGAACTGGGGTATGTGAAATCCCATTTTATATCCAAGCTACCGTGCTCCCCTCTTTCTGAGCCCAAGGTTTATCTCCTGGGTCCGAAGTTGGTCGTAGTTGCGGCAGCAAAGGAATAGAACATGGAGCCTAAACCCATCTCATCCCTGCCTCCGCCAAGAGCGTGAGAAAGGTCGAGCCAAATGGGGGGACGGCAGGGCCTGTTGCCGGGCGAAAAATGTTTACTTTAGATGGTAACAAGGATTCGATCCTTGCCGTGGGTTTCACCCGCGAACGAAAACCCGGCAAACATCATTTTCCATTAAAAACATCCCGTACAGGTAAAGTTCATACGGAATGAAAACATGAGCAAGGGGATTACAAGTTTTAAATCTAACAAAGGCCCGAAGGCTTACAGGATTAAAAAGAGATAAGGTGCCTGTAATCCCTTTCTTGTCCCTCTCCCCAGGAAATGGAACAAGAAGGCAAAAGGGCGAAAGGGGCACCTAGGCGAAGTGCGTGCAGCAGGAGGCACCAGGAGAACATCCCGGTGGCCACCCCGAAGGGAGGCTGCTGAGGATGATGACGGTAGAAGAGCTGGTGATGATGATGAAGGGTGCCCGCGTACTCCGACTTGACGGTCTTGTCGCCCGCCCTCTTCCCCTTCCGCAGCCTCCGAACGCCAGCCTCCCAAGGAGGCGACCCCGAGAAGTTCAAGGAGCCAGCGACACAGATGATGGGGTTGCCGGTGCCGCCCGGAGCGGCGCCTGACACCTAGTCGGACCCATCATCCTGCCGCCTGCTCCCCTCGTCGTTGTTGCCGCTGTCCTCCTCGTCACCCTCGCTCGAGGAGGAATCTTCATCATCGGAGGATCTCTCCACGCAGCACCTTACACGAGTCCCGAAGTGCCCGAATATCTTGACGGAGAGGAGGCCATTCTCCATTAATTTGAAATGGAGAGTGAGCCCCTCCGTCAAGCTATGGACGCAGGCGAAGGTCTTCCACCCTCGACGGAGGTACATGACGTGAGGGGCGGGGAACTCGACGTCGGCCCATATGCCACTATTCGCGCAACCCCTCATATGCAGCCGCAACGCCTGCGGTGGATCCAGCTCCATCTCCCGTGCAAATGGAGTCTGGAGGCGAAGATGACAGCGCGGCGGCTGGCGCAGCCTGATGAAGAACTCGCGAGGGTTATCCCCGACGTGGCCCTCCATCGGAGGAGGGGCCGCTGGCGGAGCTGAGGCCGATCTGCCACCCCGTCCTCCTCCCTCTCGAGCACCACAGCGGCCTCGACCTCACCCCTCCCCCTCCCTCTCGCATCTGGCTCCGCAGCTACGAGCTCTTGGGGAGGAGCGATGCATTGTTGAGCCGAGACCCTCGCCGCCACCGATGAAGCGTCGCCACGCCCCCTCGCCATGGTAGAAGAATTGAAGAATCAGGAATGGGGAGAGGCAGATGGCAAAGGGTTGAGGCACCGTTCCTCCCGCTCCCCTCCTTATAAAGGGGCGGGGGCGAGGCTCGGCCGCCCCCTCTCGGCCAATCCGGCCCATTGAAGTGACAGCAAGCAGGGCCGTCGACTGCCCTCCCCGCTCCATTGAAGGCATGTGCGAATCGACCCACGCACGCGCACGACTTCCCACATCCCGCGCGCTTGTCATTCGCCCTGCATCGTGCATGCAGCGAACGTGGCATGAGGGATAGGCGCAGTGGGACGCATGGAGCGACGGTTCCCGAGCGAGGCAGTAAATGAGCAGCGGCCCTACGGTCTCAAAGAGACACGCAAGCCGCCTCTTTACTGTCCACCACGGGATGACGCCAGCATGCTTCCGTCATGCGCACGCGCGCACAACCTCCACGTCGCGCGTTCAACGCGGATCGTGGGGGAGTGCAGTGGACGGGAAGTGAACACGGTTTCTGGGTTATGTTTGATGTAAGTAGGAGTTCAGGATCACTTCTTGATCATTACTAGTTGATGACCGTTCCTTTTGCTCTCTTCTCGCTCTTATTTGCGTATGTTAGCCACCATATTTGCTTAGTCGCTGCTGCAGCCTCACCACTTTACCCCTTCCTTTCCCTTTAAGCTTTGCTAGTCTTGATACCCATGGTAATGGGATTGCTGAGTCCTCGTGGCTCACAGATTACTACAACAACAGTTGCAGGTACAGGTTATGCGATGATCTTGACGCGAGAGCGATGTTTGATTGTCTTGGAGTTCTTCTTCTGCTTCTTCTTCGATCAGGGGATAGGTTCCAGGTCGGCAGCCTGGGCTAGCAGGGTGGATGTCGTTTGAGCTTCTGTTTGTGTTTCAACCGTAGTCGGATGTTGATCTTATGTAAGATGATGTTGTATTCGTGTGGCATTGTTTGCCTCTTGTATGTATCCCCATCTATCATGTAATGTTGATGTAATGATATCCACCTTGCAAAAGCGTTTCAATATGCGGGTCTATGCTTGGTGGGACCTTCGAGTTCCTTTTGGATAGGGTCGCATATTGGGCATGACAGGTGGAGCCCTCTGTGGACCCGCGCAACCTTACCCTTCGTGGGTTGAAGTCTCCATCAACGTGGATGTACGATAGCACCACCTACCGGAACCACGCCCAAAACATCCGTGTCTCCAATTGCTTTTGAATCCTTCAAAACCCTTCCCTTTACATTCTTGCAAGTTGCATGCTTTATTTTCCGCTGCTCATATACTCTTTGCATGTTTGCTTTCTATGTGTTGCGAATGTTAATCTTGTGCCTAAACTCCACTTAAACTTAAATTTGCTAAAAATTGCTACTTTGGTACTTAGTGTCTAATCACCCCCCTCTAGACACCTCTTCTCAAGGTCCTACAAGTGGTATCAGAGCATTGGTCTCCATTGCCTTGGTTTAATCACCATTGTGGGAAGATGGATGAGTCTACTTTGGGGAGTCTTAGACATAGAGTGCCTATACTTGATGGAGAGTATTTTCATGAGTGGAAAATGAGATGCTTGTAATTTTCAATCAATATAATTTGAACAAGTACATTGCTAGTCATTGTGCACCTTATGTTGATCCTATGCATCCTACCCTTGATGAGTCTATTGACATGATTAGGAATGTTAGAACTATTAATCTTATCACTAGAGGCTTGCCTAGAAACTTGATTATAAAACTGCCTACTCTTGAGTGTGCTTACACTATATGGAAATTTCTTGAGGAACGATTTCCTGATTATTCTTTGAAAAATCTTGATGAAATTCTTCATAAGTCTATTGCCTTGAGTAAGATGAATTCCAATGACCCTATGTTTGGTGATCGTCTATTTGAACTTAGAAATCTTATGCGTGTCAAAGGAAATGTTGGAATTATTAGCGATATTATTTCCGAAGCCACTAGAATTCATAAGCAAGATTATTGTCAAACTCATACTAATGAATCACTCTCACTAGGAATTGATCCACCACATGATGATGTTGAACATGGATACTATGATGAGGATGATGATGATGACTTTGATCTTGTTGATGCAATGAGAGATTTTGGTCTTATGGCAAACCTTCGGGGATATATGGCAGGAGGAAAGGAATGGGTCCTTGACAGTGGATGTACCGATCACATGACCGGAGATAAAGACATGTTTCGTGAGCTCGCTGAAAATGATAGTCCTCGAAAGTATGTCACTTTCAGTGACAACTCAAAGGGTAAGGTGGTTGGCCTCGGTAAGGTGGCCATCTCACATGATAGCTCCATTCAGAATGTTATGCTCGTTGAATCTCTTGGCTACAACTTACTTTCAGTATCTAGACTTGTTGGTTTCGGCTTCAATGTCCTATTTACTGAAGTAGATTGCCAAGTGTTTCGTCGAGACAATCATAAAATGGTCTTTACCGGCATACGTAGAGGTGATCTATACATTGTTGATTTCACTAAAAAGGCTCAACCTAAAACTTGCTTCATTGCTAAATCCTCAAAATGTTGGTTATGGCATAGATGACTAGGTCACGTTGGCATGAGAAACCTTGACAAGCTTATTCAAGGGAATCATATCCTTGGTGTTAACAATGTCATTTTTGATAAGGATAGACTTTGCAGTGCTTGTCAAGCAGGTAAACAGGTTGGAGGAAGGCATCTCGTGAAGAACATCATGACCACAAGGAGGCCACTTGAGCTACTTCATATGGATCTTTTTGGTCCCAACTCGTATAAGAGTCTCGGTGGAAATTCTTTTGGTCTAGTTATAGTTGGTGATTTTTCAAGATTTATGTGGGTGTTCTTTCTCAATGATAAATTGCAGGTCCAAAAGATCTTCAAAAACTTCGCTAGGAAAGCCCAAAATCAGTTTGAAGTGAAGATCAAGAAGGTTTGCAGCGACAACAGAACGGAGTTCAAGAATGCAAATGTGGACACCTTTCTTGACGAAGAAGGGATTTCACACGAGTTCTCGGTTACGTACACACCTCAACAAAATGGAGTTGTTGAGAGGAAGAACCGGATGCTCATCGAAATGGCGAGAATGATGCTTGATGAGTACAAGACACCGAAGCACTTTTGGGCAGAAGCGGTTGAGACAGCTTGTCATGCAACAAATCGCTTGTATCTTCACAAGCTACTCGGCAAGACGGCATACGAGCTCCTCACCGGTAACAAACCCCAAGTTGGATACTTTCGAGTATTCGGCTCAAAGTGCTACATTCTTGATAAGCATCGTCGTTCTAAATTTGCTTCTAAGTCTCATGAAGGTTTCCGACTAGGTTATGGCTCAAGCTCTCACACTTATTGTGTCTACAACAATTTCACCCGAAAGGTTGAAGAGACGGTAGATGTGAAGTTTGATGAATCTAACGGCTCGCAAGTAGAGAAATTGCCAATTGATGTAGGAGACAAAGATCCTTAGGAAGCAATCCAAGACTTGTCTATTGGCAAGGTTCGTCCAACGGAGGTGAAGGAGAGTACCTCGTCCTTCCAAGTGGAAGCTTCTACTTCACGACAAGGTGAACCAAGAGTTGATACGAAAGCATCCACAAGTGGGACACAGCAAGATGAAGAAAACAAGGAAGTGCATCAAGAACGTCAACAACCTCCTTCTGCACCACGACAAGAGAACGACAACGCCAACAATGAAGATCAAGAAGAAGAAGAAGATGAAGAAGAATATGTTCAACCAAGATCCAAGCAAAAGCTTTCACGAGTTCGAGCAAGAATTGCTAAAGACCATCTCGTCGAGCAAATCTACAATGATATTAAAACTGGGAGAATCACTCGCTCTAAAACTCGTTTAGCTAACTTTTGCGAAAACTATTCTTTCATCTCTAGCATTGAATGTATGAAGGTCGAAGAAGCATTGGAAGATCCGGATTGGATAAACGCTATGCATGAAGAGCTACACAACTTTGAGAGAAACCAAGTTTGGACATTGGTTGAGAAGCCCGACAACAACCACAACATCATCGGTACCAAATGGGTCTTTCGCAACAAGCAAGATGAAGATGGACAAGTAGTTTGCAACAAACCACGTCTCGTCGCCCAAGGCTACACACAAGTCGAAGGTATGGACTATGGTGAGACTTATGCTCCCGTTGCTAGACTTGAGTCTATTCGCATCTTACTTGCCTATGCTAATCACCATGATATCACATTGTACCAAATGGACATTAAAAGTGCTTTTCTAAATGGTGAAATAGAGGAGGAAGTTTATCTTAAACAACCTCCCGGCTTTGTCAATCCTAAGAAACCAAATCATGTTTACAAACTTCACAAAGCTCTTTATGGTCTTAAACAAGCTCCTAGAGCTTGGTACAAATGCTTAACGAAGTTTCTTCTTGGAAAGGGATTTGAAATTGGGAAAATTGATTCTACTCTTTTTACTAAAAGGGTTAATGGAGAATTATTTGTATGCCAAATTTATGTTAATGATATCATATTAACCCTCATTTTAGTAAGAAGTTTGGAAAGCTAATGTTGGAGAAGTTTGAGATGTCAATGATGAGTGAACTCAAATTCTTTCTTGGGTTGCAAATCAAGCAAACTAAGGTACTTATGTCTCTCAAATGAAGTACACTAAGGACTTATTCAAGAAGTTCAATATGCAAGAATGCAAAGGTATGTCTACACCCATGCCTACTAGTGGACATCTTGATTTAACCAAAGATGGTGAACCGGTTGATCAAAAGGTCTATCGCTCTATGATTGGTTCATTGTTATACCTATGTGCTTCACATCCCGATATTATGCTAAGTGTGTGCATGTGTGCAAGATATCAAGCTGCTCCTAAAGAATGTCATCTTAAGGCTGTGAAAAGGATAGTGAGATACTTAATACATACACCAAATTTTGGCATTTGGTATCCTAAGAGGGCCTCTTTCGATCTTGTTGGCTACTCTGACTCAGACTATGCCGGAGGCAAGGTTGATAGAAAGTCCACTTCGGGTACTTGTCAATTTCTTGGTAGATCTCTTGTGTCTTGGTCCTCCAAGAAACAAAACTCGGTATCCTTATCCACTGCCGAAGCAGAGTACATTGCCGCTGGTTCATGTTGTGCTCAATTACTTTGGATGACCCAAACTATTAAAGATTATGGGATATATGTGAAACATGTTCCTTTGCTTTGTGACAATGAAAGTGCTATCAAAATTGGACATAATCATGTGCAACAGTCTCGAACTAAGCATATTGAAGTTCGTCATCATTTCATTCGAGATCACGTTGCTAAGGGTGACATTGATCTTAAGCATGTTCGCACCGAAAAGAAATTAGCGGATATATTCACTAAACCTCTTGATGAGAAAGTGTTTTGCAGGTTGAGAGGAGAATTGAACATCATTGATGCTTCAAACTTGGAGTAGAAACTCCATTGGATACATGCAAGACATGAGCTTATGATTAATCCTTGATATTTCTCTTATGATGAAAATCTTATATCTTGGAAATATTTGCTTCTTGCATGTTACCTAACTCATGTAGGTACTTGGTTGAATCAAATTCAATGAGATTGTAACCAACTCATATCTTGAGCAATCTCTACATCACCAAGTCTCTATACAAAGGTGGTTGAAGACAAGGAAGCACGAAACCATTCAAACATATCCTTTGACAAATTCTATGTTGAACATCATGATTGTCATTTTTGGATACACAAGTGCTCTTCCTTGAAAGAACTAACCCATGTAGGTAGATGGACTCAAATTCCAAGTGGTGCTCCCAACTCTTGATGAGCTACATCAACCTTGAGCAACCCACACAAGTTCAACTACATGGACATCACCACCAACCAAGGTATGTTATTCCATCTTAGAGAAGCTTTACTTCGAGTCATGAGCTAAAGCAACTCGACAAGATGTGAATACATCAAGACGCTTAAACGAAAAATGGTAACCCCATTTTGAGCTTAAATGATGAGTATGACCTATGATCAAGTGATCTCAGTTGACTCCTAAGTCAATATATTCTAACATAGGTGACTTTGTCGCCGACCATCTCTAGTTGAAGTTATCTTGTGTTCTTTTCTATGTTTTTGCATTTGTCTCATGCATATTTGTTTCCCCTTTTTCAAAAAAAAACTTCATCTAGATTTCTTTCTTTCTTTTGTTCTTGTTTGGTCTGCATTTTATGCATCCAATTCATTGCATATCATTTAGTTAATTCCTTGCAAATCTTTGTGAGATCCTGTTAGTCTAGTGAGCTGAGGTGACAAGTGTTTTCTCTGTGATGAACTCGGTTCCACCGATTAGTTATTTTCGGTCCAACCGAATTCTTTCGATACAACCCAAGCATACAACTCGGTGCCACCGATTTCTCCATAGGAAAAACAGTTTG
Source organism: Triticum dicoccoides (assembly GCF_002162155.2). Taxonomy (NCBI): domain Eukaryota; kingdom Viridiplantae; phylum Streptophyta; class Magnoliopsida; order Poales; family Poaceae; genus Triticum; species Triticum dicoccoides. The sequence goes on along the minus strand of NC_041381.1, from coordinate 579,470,958 downwards.
CCACTTATTCTGTGTTTCGTCTGTTCCAGCTCCACTCAATGAATCTTGTCCTCTACAAGCATCACATTTTTTAAAATGCTTTGTGCTGTGACTCAAGGATCAAACCCATTCACGACAAATTCCAGAAGCCCTTCTTGGAAATTGATGTCAAAGGGGGAGAGAGATATCACATCAAAGCTTATCATTTAGAAAGAGATCACATTAGAGAATATCACTTCCATAGGGGGAGAGAGATCTCCAGCGGAGAGAATACTCAAGTTGAAAGTATTTCTCAAGTATCCCAGATGCTTGGTGTTCAAGAGGAGAGATGCCACATGTCTCTTTGGGGGAAAGACATGTTCATATGTGCACTAGCTCTGTTCATTCATATTCTTTCAGCTCTGATTTTCTGTTCCCTATCTTCTCCTAGTATCCCATGCTAGATTCAGGGGGAGCAAGACATCTAAGGGAAAGAAATCATTTAAATTCACTGCATATCTTTACTCTTGGGGACATGTCTAATCCAATGTGGTACTTAGTACTCACTCTCTACATGTCATCCCAGTCTTGGTATTCTTGTAGTTTCTTCTGTTTGCTTTGGCTAGTGGATGTACCTGTGTTATCTAACCTTGTTTGTGCAGGTTCATTCCATCCTAAGCCAACTCAAGACTACAAGGTAAGAATATGCATCACAATCATGTGTATGAGGAATTCTTGCTGATGTACATACTGTTTGCAAGGACTCATGAGCATGAAGGTATTTTCTTTAATATTCTTTGCTCTGATGCATATGGCCAAGATACATGTAACTCATTGCCTACTCTATCATGGTTATGCTCTCATATGCTTCTATATTCCATATTCACATGATTGCATACATGTAGTGGGAGCCTATGCTTGTTACATGTCTTTCCAAAGCTTTACTTCCTATTCTTTATATCCTTATCTAAAGCTTTGATGTATGTTGTCATCAATTACCAAAAAGGGGGAGATTGAAAGCACAAGTGCTCCCTAGGTGGTTTTGGTAATTAATGTCAACATATCTCTTGTTGGACTAACACTGTTATCTAGTATGTTTCAGACAAGTTCAACTATGGAGTGGCATGGACTAAAGGATGTGGAACTCCTTCAAGATGCTAAGGACAAAGGATTGGCTAAAGCTTCAAGCTCAAGGCTCTTCATTTTATATTTCAGTGATCCAAGATCACATTGAGTCTATAGGAAAACCCAATACTATCAAGGAGGGATGAGGTGTTGCTTAATGAGTTTCTTGCTCCACAGTGCTTAGTGATATGCTCCAAAACCCTCCACTACTTTCCCACTTCCACATATCACCTAAACCTAAAGCCAAAATTGGTCTCACCGATTGTTTCTATCCGGCGCCACCGAGTTCAGATGTCATAGCCACTGCCACAAACCCTAGGCAAATCGGTCTCACCGATAGGGATCTCGGTCTCACTGAGATGGGATTGTAATCTCTCTGTGTATGTCCATTATCAAAATCGGTCTTACCGAGTTTGAGCAATCGGTCCTACCGAGATTACAATGCAAACTCTCTGGTTAACCTATTACCAAAATTGGTCCCACCGAGTTTGCCTGACCAACTCTCTGGTTAGCTAATTACCAAAATCGGTCTTACTGAGTTTGTGTAATCGGTCTCACCGAGATTACGTTATGCCCTAACCCTAACCATATCGGTCCTACCGAGTTGCATTTCGGTCCCACCGAAAATCCTAACGGTCACTAGGTTTACTAAATCAGTCTGACCGAGTTTGTTGATTCGGTCCCACCGGGATTGGTAAATTGTGTGTAACGGTTATATTTTGTGTGGAGGCTATATATACCCCTCCACCTCCTCTTCATTCGTGGAGAGAGCCATCAGAATGAACCTACACTTCCAGTATCTTATTTCTGAGAGAGAACTACCTACTCATGTGTTGAGGCCAAGATATTCCATTCCTACCATATGAATCTTGATCTCTAGCCTTCCCCAAGTTGCTTTCCACTCAAATCTTCTTTCCACCAGATCCAAATCCTATGAGAGAGAGTTGAGTGTTGGGGAGACTATCATTTGAAGCACAAGAGCAAGGAGTTCATCATCAACGCACCATTTGTTACTTCTTGGAGAGTGGTGTCTCCTAGATTGGCTAGGTGTCACTTGGGAGCCTCCGAGAAAGATTGTGGAGTTGAACCAAGGAGTTTGTAAGGGCAAGGAGATCGCCTACTTCATGAAGATCTACCGTTAGTGAGGCCAGTCCTTCGTGGGCGACGGCCACGGTGGGATAGACAAGGTTGCTTCTTCGTGCACCCTTCTTGGGTGGAGCCCTCCGTGGACTCGCACAACCGTTACCCTTCGTGGGTTGAAGTCTCCATCAACATGGATGTACGATAGCACCACCTATCGGAACCACACCAAAAACATCTGTGTCTCCAATTGTGTTTGAATCCTTCAAAACCCTTCCCTTTACATTCTTGCAAGTTGCATGCTTTATTTTCCGCTGCTCATATACTCTTTGCATGCTTGCTTGCTATGTGTTGTGAATGTTAAACTTGTGCCTAAACTCCACTTAAACTTAAATTTGCTAAAAACTGCAACTTTGGTACTTAGTGTCTAATCACCCCCCCCCCCTCTAGACACCTCTTCTGAAGGTCCTACACATGACAAGCACAATAATCAGGATAAAGACCAGTACCAACCTATGTGAGGTAGCATATCAATTAATATTTCCTTTGGCTGGAAGCCGAGATAAGCGAAGCGACTGACAGCGAAGGAAGAAAGCAAGCCGAGATTAGCGACTGACAGGAAAGAAGGAAGCTGTCGAGGCAATGAAGCACCCAAAGTTTTTGTGCAGTTCCACCAAAATCGAGCATCCCTGTTGGCACATATATTGAGAGAGTGAGATTATTGTAATAGTGGGACTAGTTGATGAAACATACACTAACAAATGGAAGCACCCTCAATATCTTAATGGGTAAAGTTAGCAACATATTAGTCTTTCTTAAAGAGAGGTATTAGTTTATTTAATCAGTGCCAATTAGCTCAACACTCAAAGCATTGCCATTTATCATAGGTTGCAAAACTTTAACGTGCAAAGATAAAGGAGTTTCTCATGACAGTAGCACGATACAAATAGAGATGACAGCAAACTAATATGGATGAAGGCTTAGGCCCGTACGAACCTGAGAAAAAAAGCTTATTTATGTAGTCCCATAAGAGATGATAAAGCACTCACTAGAATCACTCAATAGTATATATTTTTGTGCACTTCAAATGTATGGTTGAAATCACTCTTCTTTACCAGTGCTGGGATTATATTGAAAGATTATCAAGAACTTCCATCAGAGTTAGAGCACTGGCTGGGATACAGTTCATTGTATTGTCTTGTGTAGTTCCACTAAAATGTATGATTGGCACAACATGATCCCCGTTTCCACAAGTAGGAACAAGGTGAAACCTTCATTATCTTAGTGAGAAAGGATAGGAAGACATTAGCATATTACTCAAATAGTAGCATCAAATTCATGACGGACAATACGCAAAACATTGCCTCATTGAACCAATGGCAATAAATTGATATGCAAAAAGATAGCACTATTATGTCATGACACTAATAATATTCCCTCCCTGCTCCACCACATGATTCACCTCCTTAGACAAACATAAACACATACATGATTCAGCATAGGGTCCTACTAAAGATTTGTTTAACTCCGACAGGAAAATTAGGCAGCAATAAATTAGTGGTACTTAAGTACTCCTAATTAATTAAGTGAAAAAGCAGAAGTGGAAGGGCTCCCTAGAGGATCGTCTCACATGTAAGGTAGTCATTGTCGGAGCCCTTGAATGGCCTCGACTGAGGCCTCTGGCTTCAGCAAGATTGCCTTGGCACTGTTTATTCTTCTTCTTCTTCCTCTTCATGCTCTGTTTCTCTTTCTCCTCACCAATTGGTGAAACCAAGTACATGATTGGCCCTCTATTTCAGAATTGGTTTTTTCAGTTAGGATATACAAGTGTACTAGTAAAAAGTAGCATTACTTTCTCATGGCAGTCAGAAAATAGAGATGAACACATGCATTAAAATATCATTCTTACCTAAAGGAAGGTTATGGCGCCAATATGGATGATGAGGATTGGAACATAGATCTCCCTTTGTGCAGTTCCACCGAAATAAACCAACTGTTCCATTCTGACATTCCAGTTAAACAGCACAAAAGTCACTTCTTTTAAGAAGAGTTTTGTGCAGTGCACCAAAAGGCCACAACAGCAACCAGGTGAATTGGATATCCCTGTTTGCACAAAATGGTACAGAGGAAACGGTCAGAGTCTCAAACAATTATAGGCAAAAACATTTGGCTGAACTTGTCATGGCTTATAATAGTGCATGGCTTCATTTTTACCAGGGACATTAGATTAAGAATAGCTAAATATTTGACAGTGGGTGCACCAGCAGTCCAGCACCATGTACGTAAACAAGGGCATAAAGTGGTGATTCATAGTTTGTTGCCCCGAGAAACAAACATCCAAGAAACATATCTGGGTTGGTCCCATTTTTGTTCACTCTAGACACCTACCCCTATGTGTGGATAACAAATCTAGTCCTGGTCATACCACTGTGTACAGCATTCACCCTATATTTCCCTTTTTGACCAAGAGACCGGTTGGATGACCAGTCTATACTACTTTCACCCCCTTTCCTTCCTATTTGTACCAAGTCCGATATACATACTAAATTCCCCTACCCCCACTTGATTTCTTATTTGAACCAAGTACTCCCTCCGTCCGGAATTACTTGTCATCAAAATGGATGTGTCTAGAACTAAAATACATCTAGATACATCCATTTCAATGACAAGTATTTTCGGACGGAGGGAGTACAAGATTTGACTCCATGGAGTAGCTTTACCTCTAAAAATAGAAGAAGAAAAATAGGTGACATTGGACCATCCGATCGAGAGGGGCAGAGAGGTAGAAAATGATGCACATGCAGCAACGTAGCGAGCTGGGGAAGTAGAGCTAAGGCGGTTTCGAACGAAGATATACCTGAAGGTCGTCGGGATGTGGATAGGTGGGCGGCGGGAGGCCGGATCCGCCCACAGGCAGCGACGAAGGGATCGGAGGACCTCCCATGCCGGCGCTCGGCCATAGATAACGGTGCGGCCGGCAGTGGGTCTCCTCCCTCGCTGTCGACGACGGCCTAAACGTTGCCCCTCCTCCCCTTCACCGGCGGAGGAGGATACGTCCGGATCTGTAACCAGCGGTGAGGATAGAAGGACAATGTTTTTTGAAGGAAGAAAGACAGTGTTACCACCTGAGGGAGTCCCGGATTAGGGGGGGTCCTGATGACCGGACTATAACCTTTGGTCGGACTCCTAGACTATAACCTTTGGCCGGACTCCTGGACTATGAAGATACAAGATTGAAGACTTCGTCCCGTATCCGGATGGGACTTTCCTTGGCGTGGAAGGCAAGCTTGGCGATACGGATATGTAGATCTCCTCCCATTGTAACCGACTCTGTGTAACCCTATCCCTCTCCGGTGTCTATATAAACCGGAGGGTTTTAGTCCATAGGACGAACAACAATCATACCATAGGCTAGCTTCTAGGGTTTAGCCTCTCTGATCTCGTGGTAGATCTACTCTTGTACTACCCATATCATCAATATTAATCAAGCAGGAGTAGGGTTTTACCTCCATCGAGAGGGCCCGAACCTGGGTAAAAACATTGGTGCTTTCATTGAGAGTTCATCTGTGTTGTCATCTTTAGGCCCGATGGCTCCTCCGATCATCAATAACGATGCGGTCCATGGTGAGACCTTTCTCCCCGGACAGATCTTCGTATTCGGCGGCCACTGCGGGCCAATTCGCTTGGCCATCTGGAGCAGATCGAAAGCTACACCCCTGGCCATCAGGTCAGATTTGGAAGTTTGAACTACACGGCTGACATCCGCAGAGACTTGATCTTCGACGGGTTCGAGCCACAGTCGAGCGCGCCGCAGTGTCACGATGGGCATGATCTAGCTCAGCAGCCGAACAGTGCCCAGGAGGCCGCCCCAGTGTCCGCTCCAACCCTTAGTTCGGAGCCAACTGCGCCAATCGAGGACGGGTGGCTGGACACCGCCTCGGGGGCTGCAATCTCTACGGCGATCGAGCCGAACACCATCCTTGTCCTTTGCGAAGCTCGCCACTCCAAGGTGCCGGACTCCTATCCGGACTACGAACCTTCCGCGCCCCTGCCGATCGAACCCGATTGGGCGCCGATCATGGAGTTCGCCGCCGCGGACATCTTTCAGCGCTCGCCCTTTGGTGACATTCTGAATTCACTAAAGTCTCTCTCTTTATCAGGAGAGCCCTGGCCGAACTACGGTCAGCCAGGTTGGGATGCGGACGACGAAGAAATTCAAAGCCCACCCACCACCCACTTCATAGCCACTGTCAATGGTTTAACCGACATGCTCGACTTCGACTCCGAAGACATCGACGGTATGGACGCCGATGCAGGAGACGACCAAGACCCAGCGCCTCTACACTACTAGGGAAAAGCCTAGCAGCAGCGCGGGTTTTGGGCCTATTAGTAGCGCGGGGGCCGGCGCTACTAATAAGGCGCTACAGCTAACGTATAGCAGTAGCGCGGGTGCCACTCGCGCTACTACTACGTCCTTTAGTAGTAGCGTGGGTAAAAACCCGCGCTACTACCAGCGCGGGTTTTTTTTGAATTTTTTCGAAAAAATATTTCGATTTTTTCCCTAATTTTCAAATTTCTGAATTATTTTATCCTCAAATCTCTAATCACCCCTCATCGCTGCTCAATATAATCTCTAATCACCCCTCATCATTCCAAATCATCTAACTTCCCGGACGGTCACCCATCCTCTCACTACTCCAGCCTAAGCACGCTTAACTTCCGGGTTCTATTCTCCCTCGTTTCCAAGTCTGCACTTGTTGTTTTCCTGACAATAGTAAGATGTCAATCCTATTAACCTCAGGAATTTAGCTTGAGCATGAAGTCACACATTTCACTATTTGAGTTTGAAACTATTGTTCTAAAAAATTAGTAACACTAATATTTCTTGAATAATTAGTTTGACCACAGTTTGGCCATAGTTTGACCAGATTTGACCAAAATTCAAAAAAACTAAAATAATTATTTAGTAACACTAATATTCTAGAATAATTAGTTTGACCATTGTTTGACCACAGTTTGACCACACAGTTTGAAATATTTTCAATTTTTTCGACTCTAGATCTAAAAAGGCCCGTAACTTTTCTTTTAGGTTTTTGAGGATTTTGAAAATGTTTAACGGGGTTCCCCCGATTAAATTTGCATGTAACTTTTCAAGTAGATGATTTTTCATATAAAATACTTTTCCATCCGAGTTAGTATGCAAAAGTTATGCCCATTTTTACAAATTCTCGAGAGATTTTGCAAATAAAGTCAAAATTCATATTTACAAATTTTCCCAACAACTAGACCACATATCACATGGGAAACTTACTTTCTTTTATTTTTTTTGACATTTTCATCATTTTCTTTTATTTTATTTTTAAACTGAAAAGGCGATCCACTTGGGGGTAGAGTTTGAAAATGGGACCTTTAGTAGTAGCGCGGTTTTTTACCCCCTCGCTACTACTATGGCACCACTTAGTAGTAGCGAGGGCTAAAAACCAACGCTACTGCTATCAAACTTAGTAGTAGCGAGGTTTTAAAAACCCGCGCTACTACTATGGCATGTCCCGGGGGGCACGGTAGAGACCGCTTAGTAGTAGCGAGGGTTAAAAACCCTCGCTACTGCTACTTACCAGTAGCGCAGGTTTTTAAACCTGCGCTACTGGTAAGTAGCAGTAG
>NC_041381.1:579390613-579463014 GCF_002162155.2 Triticum dicoccoides | reverse complement strand
GAGGGTTTTTAACCCTCGCTACTAGTAACTTTTTGTGTATAGGCTTTTCCCTAGTAGTGCTAGGGCACTAGAAGGCCACCTTGTCATATGACATATACATGGTGGACACCCCAAAAGAAGGGAATGGCGATGGAACAACGGAGGATGACCCCTCCAAGAAGCAGCCTAAGCGCCGGCGTCAGCGGCGCCGCTCTAAATCCCGCCATAGCAAAAACGGCGATTCCGGCACGGGAGATAATAACACCCCGAACAGTGCCGAAGACAACCCCCTCCAGCAGGATTCAGCACAGGAGGATGGAGAAGCCAGCCCTCATGAGAGAGCGGCAGACAGAGAGGTCGAGGACGATAATTACATGCCTCCCTCCGAAGACGAGGCAAGCCTCGACAACGACGAATTTGTCGTGCCTGAGGATCCCGTCGAACAAGAGCATTTCAAATGCTGGCTTATGGCCACGGCAAGCAGCCTCAAGAAAAAACAGCAGCAGCTTAGAGCTGACCAAGACTTGCTAGCCGACCGATGGACTGAAGTCCTTGTGGCCGAAGAGTATGAACTCGAACGCCCCTCCAAGATCTACCCAAAGCGCAGGCTGTTACCCCAATTAGAGGAGGAAGCAACTAAACCTACATCACCAGCGCACGACGCGGCCAACCAGCCACCTCGTGGCCGCGACACAGAGGCCTCTCGGCCATCAATTCAAGCCGCACCCCGGAGCCGCTATTCCAAGGCACGGGGAAATGCGCCAGACCTGCGATACATATTGGAGGACAAGGCAAGGCAAACAAGATCGATATACGGATCGCGTGGGCGCCCCACGACACGTGACGATAACCGTCATGCCGGATATGGCAAATACGGCCAGGCCGAATACAGCAGACAAAGCTCATTTGAGCTACGTCGTGATATAGCCCAGTACAGAGACGCCGCACACCCACTATGCTTCACAGATGAAGTAATGGATCATCAAATCCCCGAGGGTTTTAAACCCGTAAACATTTAATCATACAATGGCACAACATATCCTGCGGTATGGATCGAGGACTATCTTCTTCATATCCACATGGCCCGCGGTGATGATCTACATGCAATCAAATACCTCCTACTCAATCTTAAAGGACTTGCTCGGCATTGGCTTAACAGCTTGCCAGCAGAGTCAATTGGTTGCTGGGAGGACCTGGAAGCCACATTCCTCGACAATTTCCAGGGCACCTATGTGCGACCACCAAACGCCGATGACCTAAGCCACATCATTCAGCAGCCAGATGAATCGGCCAGACAATTCTGGACACGGTTCCTAACCAAGAAAAATCAAATAGTCGACTGTCCGGACGCAGAGGCCCTCGCAGCCTTCAAACATAACATCTGTGATGAATGGCTTGCCCGGCACCTAGGACAGGAAAAGCCGAAATCCATGGCAGCCCTCACAACACTCATGACCCGCTTTTGCGCGGGAGAAGATAGCTGGCTAGCTCGTAGTAATAACATGACCAAGAGCCCTGGTAATTCGGATACCAAGGACAACAATGGCTGGCCGCGTCGCAACAAACACAAGCGCCGTATTAACGGTGACAATACAGAGGATACGACAGTTAACGCCGGATTCTGAGGCTCTAAACCCGGTCAGCGGAAAAAGCCATTCAAAAGAAGTACTCCGGGCCCGTCCAATTTGGACCGAATACTCGATCGCTTGTGCCAGATACATGGCACCCCCGAAAAACCAGCCAATCACACCAACAGGGATTGCTGGGTGTTCAAGCAGGCAAGCAAGCTAAGCGCCAAAAGCAGAGACAAGGGGCTACATAGCGATGACGAGGAGGAGCCCCGGCCGCCGAACAATAGGGGACAGAAGGGCTTTCCCCCACAAGTGCGGACGGTGAACATGATATACGCAACCCACATCCCTGAAAGGGAACGGAAGCATGCACTCAGGGATGTATACGCGTTGGAGCCAGTCGCCCCAAAGTTCAACCCATGGTCCTCCTGCCCGATCACTTTCGATCGAGGGACCACCCCACTAGCATCCGCCATGGTGGATTCGCCGCATTAGTTCTAGACCCAATCATTGGTGGATTTCACCTCACTAGAGTCCTTATGGGCGGCGGCAGTAGCCTGAACCTGCTTTATCGGGATATAGTGGAAAATATGGGCATAGATCCCTCAAGGATTAAACCCACAAAGTCGACCTTTAAAGGCGTCATACTAGGTGTAGAGGCCAACTGTACAGGCTCAGTTACACTCAAAGTGGTCTTCGGATCCCCGGATAATTTCCGAAGCAAGGAGTTAATCTTCGACATAGTCCCGTTCCGCAGTGGCTATCACGCCCTGCTCGGACGAACCGCATTTGTGAAGTTCAATGCGGTGCCGCACTACGCATACCTCAAGCTCAAGATGCCAGGCCCTCGAGGACTCATTACGGTCAATGGAAACACCGAACACTCTCTCCGAATGTAGGAGCATACGGTGGCCCTCGCGGCGGAAGTACAAAGTAGCCTCTCAAGGCAACTCTCCAGTCCGGCTATTAAACCTCCGGACACCGTCAAACGCGCTCGGAGTAACCTACAAAAAGACCGCCTGGCACGTTCCGAGCAAGCGTAGCAGTGCGGCCCCGACCCCAGCCCTTGGGAAATTGTAAAACCAGCATTACACATAAGGGGAGGGGCACAACCACGGCACGCCCAACATGCGGCTCAACCGCACTAGGGGCTCCAAATTTTGTCATTTCTTTTTTCTTAATTTTAGGACTCCATTCTCCGGAAGGCCTGTCCGGTAGTATAATCGCCGAACACACGATGCAACAGCCAGGGAGGCAGCAAGCTACGTCGAATGTCCAGGCGGTCTCTATAACGAGCTAAATACCTGTCTTACATAAAGTCTCGCAGCTTGCCCCTGGCGGGGGACATGTCAAATAATCCCATCTCTTGCTTATCGCACTATTTGTATCATTCTGCTTTCACAGCAGCCTTTTAATAAACAATACATAGCTCTTGTCTGTTATTGCATTCACTTTTTATGTAAATATGTTCATTTATAACATTATGCAACCGTGCACTTTGGTACGGCCAATACACCAGGGGCTTTAGTACCCCAGAATATGGTGTGAGAAGTCCGAACACTCTCACGAGTGCGGCACCCCGAACTTATAGCATTATATGCATCGGCTCTGAATCATGTCTTGGGTCAATAGTTGGGTTTGCCCGGCTCCCATGTTTTGGTACCTTAAGTTCCGTTATATCGGCTAAGGTAGAGCTGGGAGAACTACTATGATTGTGCCCCAGTTGAGCTAGGTTAAGCACCTCAGTAGAGAAAGCTAAAACTGACTGTCATGATAGGGCGAGAGCCGGTCATTGTTCGAGAGGTTTTCGAGTCCCTAAAGACTTATGCCGCTTAGAGCGAGGAGCTGGCTTTGTCCGGCCTAGGCGTGGATAGCGCCCCGAACTCGGTCTTTCGAATACTAGGGGCTTCGCCAAAATTTAAAATTATAGAATTCTATGGCTAAGTGAGAGTGATAAAGCATTATAGTCCGATTGCCTTGTTCATTGTGTTGAGCGCCTCCCTCGAAAGACCCAAGAATGGGAACAAGATCGCTCGGGTTTATCCCGAACACCCCAGCACTCGTGGCATGGGGGCAGAAGCCGACGACTCGCATATCTCAGATTTAATAAATAGCCGCATAAAAGGTAATATTTTAAATTCAAAAAGCGTTGTTTAGCGCACACGAACAAGTTTTCAGCGCACGGGATAAACATGAGCGAGTTTACTCAAATATTACATCTTTGGAACATTCATTCGCCACAAGGCGGGCACCCTTCAGGACGCCCTCATAATACATCTCGGGCCTGCGATGCTCCTTCCCCTCCGGTGGCCCATCTGTCACTAGCTTCTCAGCATCCAGCTTGCCCCAGCGTACTTTAGCACGGGCAAGGGCCCTACGGGCGCCTTCGATGCACACAGAGCGCTTGATGACCTTAAGCCGTGGACAGGCATCCACAAGACGCCTCACCAGCCCAAAGTAGCTACTGGTCACGACCTCCCCAGGCCATAGCCGGACTATAAGGCCCTTCATGGCATGTTCGGCTACCTTATGGAGCTCGACGAGTTGCTTCAGCTGGTCGCTCAAGGGAACCGGGTGTCCGACCTCAACATACTGGGACCAGAACACCTTCTCCGTCGAGCTCCCTTCCTTGGCTCGGTAGAATGTGGCAGCATCGGACACACTGCAGGGCAGATCTGTGAATGCTCTTGGAGAGCTCCGGACTCGGGTAAGTAACAAGTAATTCACTTTCACGTGCTTGCTTTGCATAAAGAATGCCTTACCCGCCGCTATCTTCTTCATCGCCTCAATTTCCTGGTGGGCTTTTTGGGCTTCGGCCTTGGCGGATTTGGCGCTCTCAAGGGCCGAGGCAAGCTCGGACTCTCGAGTCTTTGAGTCAAGCTCCAATCTCTCGTGTTTCTTCACAAGAGCATGGAGCTCTTGCCGCACCTCCGCCACCTGCGCCTCCTGCTTTTCTCGCTCAGTGCGCTCCATGGCCGCATTGTCTTCAGCCTTGGACAGCGCTTCCTTCAGGGTCACCACCTCGGTTCTGGCCCCTATAACACTCACGTTGGTCCTGTCACTATTTGCAACCAGGTATTTTCATATACTTTCATAAGGTACTACTTACCTTCCTTGTCCTCAAGCTGCTTCTTGGCAAGGCCGAGCTTGTTCTCGGACCGCTCGAGGCTGTGCTTCAATGCATCGACCTCTGCAGTAAGTGCGGCAGAGGTCAGCAGCGCAACCTGCATTCCCATATTGACATACTTATGTTAGACTCCTGCGTATATCTTTTTAGATCCTCAGTCCAGTTTTTCTTTCCAAACACCAAACTGAGCATCAGGGGCTACTCTCTATGCGGTAATATTTTTCCATATCTTAAATACATACCTCGAAGCCTGTTAGAAGGCTGGCACAGTCTTCTGTCAGCCCGCTCTTGGCGGATTGAACCTTCTGGATCACCGCACTCATAATAGTATGGTGCTCCTCGTCGATAGAGGCGTCGTTGAGCACCTCGAGCAAATTATCCGGTGCCTCCGGTTGGACGGAGGTCACCGGCGTCGTAGGCTTGCCCTTCTTACGAAGGGGCCGCCTGCCGGACTTCGGAACCACTGAAGGTTCCGGTGCAGTGTCCAGCCTGGGGCTGGACTTAGAGCCCTTTGGGGTTTTATCCCCTTTGCGCCTGGAATCCGGAAGGTTGCCTTGCGGCGCCTCCAGGGCTACCTCCTCCTGGCTCGTCCCCTTTTGGGACTCCACCTCGATGTCGTCCGTAGGGCAAGGGGACGTAGCAGTCGGGAGTGAAAGACTATTCACATCCGACGAATCTAGGGATCCACTCGACGAAGCGCTGAGCAGGGCGTTGGGCGGACTGCATGATTATGTTCGGTGTTAGAAGATACTGTGCAGTAAAGGAACACCATGAGTTATTATGGTATCCGGATACTTACGATTTTGCCAGGGGCTTGGCCCTGACGACCACTCCTCTTCGCTGTCGTCGGTGTCGGTGGAGTAGTTCGGGAGAAGGGTTTTCCCTTCTTTGACCCTCTGGCCCTCCTAGTTGGGGTGGCCTTCCTTTTCTTTCCTCCCCCCATTGGAGGGGGAGAGGCCTCTTATTCCTCCTCCTGGCCTTCGTGGGAGGAGTGCGCTTTAGAGTCATCGAACGAGGAATCTGACACTACCAGGCGCCGGGAACTCTTTCGAGTTCCCGTGGCCTTCTTCTTGGCCTTCTTCTCCGGCACCACGTGAGGTGCTGGGACCAGTAGCTTCGCCAAGCGGGCATCTGCTGGGTCTTCGGGCAAAGGAGCCTGACAGTCGATCTGTCTGGACTTCTTCTGCCAGTCCTGTTAAAGGAATGGGAGCTTAGATCCCGCATAGAGTCAAACTATGAAAAACAAGTATCCTGTAGTGGGTAAAATAAGCTTACCGCGCTGGCTTGGCGCTTCGCGCAGAATCCACGATCCTCGGTAATGGGAGGGTGAAACTCGGAGCCCTTGAATAGCACCTTCCAGGTATCTTCGTGCGTTGTGTCAAAGAGCCTGGACAAAGTTTGGTGCTGGGCCGGGTAGAATTCCCACAAGTTGAAAGCCCGTCGTTGACACGGGAGGATCCGGCGGAAGAGCATGACCTGGACTACGGTGACAAGTCTAACCTTCTTGTCAATCAGGTCTTTGACGCAGGTTTGGAGTCCGGTCAGTTCTGTCGAATTACCCAACGACAGGCCCATCTCTTTCCAGGAGGTGAGCCGTGTGGGGATGCCAGATCGGAATTCAGGGGCCGCTGCCCATTCAGGGTCACGCGGCTTGGTGATGTAGAACCACCTCGATTGCCACCATTTGATGGTTTCCACAAAGGAGCCCTCGAGCCATGTGACGTTGGCCATCTTGCCCACCATGGCGCCTCCGCACTCCGCCTGCTGGCCGCCCACTACCTTCAGCTTAACATGTCACACCCTAGCTAGTTCATGCACTAGAGTGTTGCATCATGTTTACTCTTTTATCAAAAACTTGAAATGGGGATGACAGAACCCCCAGCCCCCTCTGAAACAACTAGGGTTTACTAAAAATATTTTCAATGAACCTGAAATGCCCTTCTAAAATGTCCATCATTTTTGTTTAGGTTCAGAACCTCTACCAAAAGTGATGCACAGTTTTCTAGGTCATCTTAAGGTCTTTGAATTAAATCATAACTATTTGAGTTTGGGCATTTAAATTATATAAATTATTTTAAATGTTCAAATCTTACCAAACTAAAATGTTCCATGTTGTATATATTCCAGCTAGTGGCCATGAGCAGTTTGGTAAATTTAGGAGTTGTATAAGTATTTTTAATAAGCCCACAAACTTACAGAATATATAAAAAACAGAAATAAGGAGAAAACCTTACCTGGCGCCACCCAAAGGCCCACCTGCCGGCCCAGCCCAGCCACCGCTCCAGCGAGCTGCTTGGCTTGGCCAGGCAGGCAGGCAGGTGCCCGACGGCGGCCGCAGCGTGCGCCACGCAGCTGGCCGTCGCCCTGCTTCACCTCCTCGCCTCGCTGCTGGCTTGGATGAACTCCACGTCGAGCCGTGAACCCCCAGGACACCTCCATTCTCCCCCAACTCCTCTCCTTCGCTCTCCCACGCCATGGCCGACACCATCGCCGCCACCCCCTCGCCGTAGCCGCGCTCTCCGTCAACCCCACGCCGCGCCACCGTGTCCAGGAGCTCCACCACCCTCCTCTCCTTCGAGCAAGCCGAGCCCCGAGCGCTGGCGTGCCCCGAAGCCACCGCACGGACCTCGACCGAACTGCCATCGCCGGAGATCCCCTTCGCCGTCGCCGCCGCACCAGCTCGTCTCTGACCGCGTCGTCTGCTCCCACGAGATTGCCGTGAGCCTGGCTACTCTCTCCCCCTCCCCTTTCTTGCTCTCGTGCACCACCGCGAGCACACGAAGATCACCCGCACAAGCCGCCACGGAGCTCGTCGTCAACGTGCCTCCGGCTAACCATCGCCCACCCCACCTTGTCTAACGCACTCACCGCGTTCCCAGGGGCCCAACGCACCTCACCACGGGCCTCGCCGTGCCCCATGGCGTCGGGTCCATCTTCACCCGAACTCCGGCGGCCGCCTAGGTCGTCGCCGGCGCCGATTCCGGCCACCCCAACCCCAACTAACTCCACCAAGAGCTGCGGTTCGTCCCCAGCTCCACGTAGATGCCTTCCGCGACCCATTTGGTGGCCGGAACGGCCAAAACCACTTCCGCCGCCGCGTCGGGCTCACCGGCGGCTGAACGCCAGCGTGTTTGACTTTGACCTTGACCCGGGTGGGCCCAGTTTGACTCCCCTGAGTCTATGACAAGTGCCCCCCCCCCTCTGCTAATTAACCCAGATTAGTTTTAACTAAATTAAGTTAGTTTAATTAACTACTAACATGCGGGACCCACTGGTCAGTTTGACCTGGACCGGCCTGTTGACCTGCTGAGGTCAGCATGACATCATGCTGACGCAGTAATCCTTTTTCTGGAATTAAAATAAATCCAGAATGATTTATAAATTCCAGAAAATCCCCCAAACTTCAAAAATTCATAGTAAATCATCTGTAGCTCCAAATGCAAAGTTTTATATATGAAAAATGATCAGAAAAATCCAATCTATCCATCTGTATTGGTTTCATGCATGTTTAAGAAAGCTAACCTCATGTTTAGGGCAGAACTAGTTAAAGCAATTATAAGGGGCCACATATGAGTTTGAAACTTGAATCTTTGATTTAAAATGGTTCAAACCCATCTGGTTTTAGTTGCATTAGCCCAACACACTCATATTGCCATGTTTCATGCATGCATCATATTGTTGCATATTGTTTGGTAATGTTGTGTATCGGTGCTCTTTGCGGCAGGTTCTGCCTCCGAGGAGTACCACGACTACCCTAACGAAGAACAATATCAGTGCATCGACCCGTCAGGCAAGCAACCAACCATTTGATCATATCGATACAATCCCATGTTCTCGCTCCTGCTCTCTTTTACTGCATTAAGACAACGCGTTTCAAACTGCTGTGTGCTACGGTAGTTGAACCCAGTTCCACTGCATGACCTGTCATTGCCACAGTAACTAGATGAAACCCACTAGCATGTGTAGGAGTTGAGTGAGCCATATGTATGTGTTGTTCCTACCTTGCTATGCCTGCTATGTTTAGAGTCGTGTCAGGTCTGGTTCATCTGGGTGATGGGCTAGAGTGAAATGATCATGCCGGTAATGAGACTGATGTGTTGAGCACGATTTGGTAAAGGTATCGATGAGAGGCCATGTAGGAGTACATGGTGGGTTGTTTCATTGAAGCCGTCCTTAAGCACTGAGATCTGTATGTGTGATTTAAGAATCAGCTACTACCACGCACAGGGCCCGAAACCAATGGACCCTCTCGGCTTCTTAATCACCCTTGTTCTCTGTCCAGGAGTTGCAACTAGTTTCCGGTGTTTGTAGGTTTTGTGTTGGAGGCCGTGGGCAGCGCTGACCCGAGGGGTGGGCTGTGATGCGGTAGATACACCGTGGCACGGTGCACCGGGCGCCCGTTTGGTGTCTCGGGAACCCTGTTCACATCGTTTGGGGCTGTGAGCGAAACCCCGGCCGGATCTCCTTGCGGATGGAACCCGAATAGGCAATAAACCTGGACTAGGGACTTGAGTGTTTAGGTAGGTCGTGGCCGACACCCACGTTGGGCTTCCGCCTGAAGGTTGCCGAGTACATGTCGTGTAAACGGCGGTAAGTGGTGAGAGCGTGTGTGAAGAAGTACACCCCTGCAGGGTTAACATAATCTATTCGAATAGCCGCGTCCGCGGTAAAGGACTACTTGGTTGACTATATAGTTCATAGACAAGTGAATGGATACTACTAAAAATCTCAAGATAAGCATGAGTGCCGAGGATGGCTCCTCCGTAGGATGACGGAGGTGGATCCTCAGTGGTGTATTGAAGTGGTGAGTAGTGGACTCATGTGCGCAAAACCATTTCAAGTTAGTGTATCGTAAGATAGCTTAGCCAAGAGTCAAAGCTGGCTTGCTGCAATAACCCCACCAACCCTTCTTGATAATGTGCATGTATGTAGGATCTGATGTAAGTCTTGCTGAGTACCTTTGTACTCATGTTGCTTTAATTTACATTTTTCAGAAGACGCTGCAACCCCTTCTGATGGGTTCTTCGTAGACGTTGACATCCATGAGTAGACTGAGGCCCAGGTGGTGATCCTGAGCTTGTGAAGGACCATGTAGTATAGCCAGGCTTTCCCAAGCATCTTTATTTTACTAGTTGTCTGTACTCAGACAAGTTACTTCCGCTGTTGGCTTGTATGTCTGTATGACTTGAATGCTGGGTTGTGTGACCCATACTTGTGTGTATGATATGTATGGCTCCCTGAGCCTTAAATAAAGTACTTGTGTTGTAGAGTCATGTTGTGATGCCTTGTTGTATTTGCACATGTCGAGCATATTGTGTGTATGACTGAAATGCTTGGTATGTGTGGGATCTGACTATCTAGTTGTTTATTCTTAGTAGCCTCTCTTATCGGGAAATGTCTCCTAGTGTCTCCACTGAGCCTTGGTAGCTTGCTGCTGCTCCGGAACACTTAGGCTGGCCGGCATGTGTCCTTCTTCGTTCCTGTGTCTGTCCCTTCGGGGAAATGTCACGCGATGGATACCGGAGTCCTGTTAGCCCGCTACAGCCCGGTTTACCGGTGTCGTGCTAGCCCAGTGCTACAGCCCGGATTCACTTGCTGCTGACCGACACGTTCGATGCTGGGTCATGGATGCCTGTCCCTGTAAGTCTGTGCCACTTTGGGTTTACGACTAGCCATGTCAGCCCAGGCTCCTTACCATATGGATGCTAGCGACACTATCATATACGTGTGCCAAAAGGCGCAAACGGTCCCGGGCAAAGGTAAGACGACACCCGTGGGAATACCATGCGTGAGGCAGCAAAGTGATATGACATGTTACATGCTAGATCGATGTGGCATCGAGTCGGGGTCCTGACATGACATTGAAGATCTTCAGCCATAAGCCGAAGTGGGGCTTGATGCGGAGGAAGACCTCGCACACGACGATGAACGCCGAGATGTTGAGGATGAAGTTTGGGGCCAGATCGTGGAAATCCAGGCCATAGTAGAACATGAGCCCCCGAACAAATGGGTGGAGTGGGAAGCCTAGTCCCTGGAGGAAATGGGGGAGGAACACCACCCTCTCATGGGGCCTGGGTTGGGAATGAGTTGCCCCTCGTCTGGAAGCCGGTGCGCAATGTTGTTGGACAAGTATCCGGCCTTCCTCAACTTTTTGATGTGCCCCTCTGTAACGGAGGAGGCCATCGACCTGCCTCCCGCTCCGGACATGGCTGGAGAAGGTTGAGGTGGGATGTGTTGACTTGGGTGCTGGAGCTCGAGTGCGCGGGGATGGATAAGAAAAGGAGGAAGAAGGCGTAAACGGAAAGAGTGGATCCTTATCCCCTTATATGGGCGGATGAACTATGTACCCCCACCAAGCCTAGTAAAACTCGCTTATCTCCCAAGCACCGTGATTAATGGCGCGGTTGGGTTACCCACGCCCGTATTGATGAGACTCCCGGAATAAGGGGACACGATCTCTGCTTTGACAAGACTGCCAAGGAAACCGCCTCGCTAAACACGCTGAGGTGGGACAGTAAAATGATTCGAATGAAGGATTGGCCATGGCATGATGTCACGCTACGGAGTACGTCAGCAGATTAGATTTGTACAAATATTATTCTCTCTACGATGGTATGTGGAACTTATTTTGCAGAGCCGGACACTATCCTTGTGTTCAAAATCTTCTATGAAGTATTCGGAGGAGGAACCCTACTTGCAATGCCGAAAACAATTGGCACGCCGGACTCGTCGTCATTGAAGCCTGGTTCAGGGGCTACTGAGGGAGTCCCGGATTAGGGGGTGTCCGGATGACCGGACTATAACCTTTGGCCGGACTCCTGGACTATGAAGATACAAGATTGAAGACTTCGTCCCGTGTCCGGATGGGACTTTTCTTGGCATGGAAGGCAAGCTTGGCGATATGGATATGTAGATCTCCTCCCATTGCAACCGACTCTGTGTAACCCTAGCCCTCTCCGGTATCTATATAAACCGTAGGGTTTTAGTCTGTAGGACGAACAACAATCATACCATAGGCTAGCTTCTAGGGTTTAGCCTCTCTGATCTCGTGGTAGATCAACTCTTGTACTACCCATATCATCATTATTAATCAAGAAGGAGTAGGGTTTTACCTCCATCGAGATGGCCCGAACCTGGGTAAAAACATTGTGTCCCTTGTCTCCTGTTACCATCCGCCTAGACGCACAGTTCGGGACCCCCTACCCGAGATCCGCCGGTTTTGACACCGACACCACCCCTATCTTGTTTAGATCTGGAGAGGATGAGAGTGTGTGAATTGAGCAACCCTAGAAAGCAAGCATAGAGGCTCCGGCCTATATATACGTAGTGGGGTAGTTTTCTTTTTTCACTCCATCAAAACAATTGTTTAAAATTGTGTACTACATGCCAGGTTGCGGGTGTTTTTAGTTGTTGATTGTTTTTTGAGATAGCTACCTGCTTGTTCCAAGTGGTGTTACGGTGTGCCAGGTCACACTTTGTATCGTTCAAGTCTTGTACTACAAGTCCCTCCATTAAATGAACAACCACCCCCTTGTAAAAATTGTGAACAAGCCCACGGCTAAAATTAGCGGAAACGTGGGTTACCCCAACATGCATTATTATTTATATTTTCTACTCCCTCCATTCCTAAATATAAGTCTTTTTTATTAGCCACACCTAAGACAAGAATTTGTTTTATTAGCAGTGAACCCCACATGTCATAGACACAAAAACTATGGCAAGATTACCTTAGGCAAACCAAAGTGTGTCTAACAATTTGAGAAACTCAAGTTAGGCAAGTGTGGCAAGTGTGGGAAAAATAATGTGGCAACATAAGATAAACATAGTCACAATCCAAACGTCCCCGTAATTTTTTGTGACATGCATGAAAATTTGGTTAGTTAAATTTATAGTCAAAATTTGGCAAGGTGCATCAAATCAACACATGCAAGTATCAAAAGGAAAGTCATGGCATGCATGCATGCGTTGTACTCCCTCCGTTTCCAAATATAAGTCTTTTTAGAGATTGCAACAAGTGACTACATATGAAGCAGAATATGTCTACATACATCCGTATGTTGTAGTCCATTTGAAATGTGTAAAAAGACTTATATGGAGTGTAGTGCTTTGATGTGTCACATCAACTCATACAAGACCAAGAAATTTGATTACTACAACACCCTCTCCCTCGTGGACTAAGCTCCGGTGCCTTAACTGTACCTGCCTTTGGCTGCATGACAGGAGGGCCAACCACCTATTGGGCCCACCTGTCATAGACGCAAAGGCAGGAGCCGTAAGT
The DNA here is from genome assembly GCF_002162155.2 of Triticum dicoccoides. Taxonomy (NCBI): domain Eukaryota; kingdom Viridiplantae; phylum Streptophyta; class Magnoliopsida; order Poales; family Poaceae; genus Triticum; species Triticum dicoccoides. Next base: position 579,450,059 of record NC_041381.1, on the reverse strand, counting down.
AGAAGCTTTCGCTACACGCTATCCCTCCCGCACGAGGTGGATGGACATGCAGCAGTGGATTCAATACTATACAAGTAGGAGTAACATCATTGTTCGTCTTCTCGAAGAGGCGAAGAGGCGAAGAGCCAAGCGCAACCCGAACGTGGTAGTTGCGAACGCTCGCATGGTGCGGTGCCTTCGAGCACGCATATAGTAGCCAGGATCTTGCATGACACAAGATTGCTATTTGAGCCCACTATTGTAGTATTAGTACTTGCTACTCCCTCCGTCTAGGTGAGTAAGTCATTGAATTTGTAGCTAAGCTTCCCTCATTGAAGTGTTTAACAATTAAACTCCATCATCCATTGGATGATACTCATTTTGCGTAGTTCCACGCGCTTAGCACCGTTTCCTCCTAGGGTCACCAATGTTTATTTGCCAATTAGTAGCATTGCATGCAATGAACTAGCCACTGCAAGTCATTAAAAGCATGCACACCTCTCATCTCTTATTGGTTGATATGTCAAGAAACAAGAAACAAGGTAGAAGTTAATGCACCGCGCCTAAGTGTTTTGGGACTATTTGGTTTTTGTAAGATGACTTACACACCTAGGCGGAGGGAGTAGTATAGCCCTGTAAACCGGAAAAAGGAATATTTGCCTTTCTAGAGATCTCAACAAGTGACTAGACTACACCGCGTGCAGTACTCCCTCCCTTCCGGTTTATAGGGCTCAGATCTCAAATCTCATGAACCAAGGCATTTTGCGATTGGAGGAATGTATCTCGTACTTTACAAAACTACCCTAATTAAACTCATGCATTAATTACGTAGTTCCCTCGTTTTCCTCTCCGCCTTGGTTCCGGTGCACAATAATTAGCACTCCTATATGACTAGCCGCTCTATCTACATGCGGGACGTCAAAGCATCCGGGCCGGCGTGCCATCCACCAAATCACAGTGAGATGCTACAGTCAAGACTCACATGTCAACCCAGTGTGGCCGTCATGACCCGTCATATCACAAAGCCCACACCTTTACCAGCAGTGGTAAGGTGGCCTCCAAATTGGACTGGACGAAGCAACCATCATTTCACTGGAACGCTCATTGAAGCCCTTTCTTCCCTTTCTTGAAGAAAACCTCACTCCAGGATGCTCACTTCTGCCATTTTTCTTCTATACTGACGAAGGAAAGGTGGGCGAATCAGTTATGCTGCTATATTTTCATTCCAAGAATCTTCTTTTTGCGAAGCACCGACCAATTCTCACATCCTATTCTTTTCCCGTTTTCATTGCGCTTGTGGTTTCCTGTCGATTGCTTTTAGTTTGTCAGTTCATTGATGGATCCTGGAGCACTAGGCAAAGAGTTGCCGGCGGACAACCCACTGGAGACAGTGATCTCCAGGAAGCGAGCACCGACCAACGAGTTGACCATGTTGGCGGGCCAAGCCATGGAGATGAAGAACTCCAAGAAACAAGCACTGGCCAAAGAGTTGACGATGTTGGCGGACGAACTCCTCAAAGAAAGTTGGAAGAACAGCAAGGGCCCCACCGTGCCTACCCCAGAAACTCTGATGGCCACCTATGCGAGGCTCAAGGTCGAGTTTGAGGAGATAGTCGCCGTTGAGAAGCAGTATTCCCCTGGCAAGGTGATGGCCCCCAACGAGGACAATTATTACCATAGTTGTGGTTTTTGATTATTTGCAATGTGCTTGCTAATATGTTAGGGTTGTGCAGATGCCGGTGGACGCCCTTGATGATTCCGATGTCGCGGCCCATCCTGTTGGCATCGCCCCGGAGATCGATTCTGATGCCGCTGTCCATCCTGTGGACATCGCCCCAGAGATATATTCCAATGTCACGGTCAGTCATGTGGACATCGCCCCAGAGATCGATTCCCATGCCACTGTCCGTGCTGTGGTCATTGCCCGAGAGATCGATGACAAGAAATAGTTGGTCGCGGTAATCCTTCAGGGTAGTTTGCATTTCCTTGTGTTTAATTACCAGAAGATGCGTGTTATCAAACCATCTTAGGGCTAGTGCACTGTCTTGTGTGGGCGGTACTTGGTACTTTTGTTTGATAGTGAATCATGTGAACCCTCTCCGAGTTATGGAAACAGATGTATCCTCACCAGCTTTTGATGTTATATATGGCATGCTTAGATGTAAGTTTGAACTGTTTATCATATCAGCAGGGCTTGTTTGATGATTCTTGGTGTTAGTAGGCTAGCTACTGTGCGAGCTATAGTACTTGCAAAATACTCACTCAAGAGAAACATTGGGACTGATGAGCTCGTGGTACGCTTATACTTATCCGTCGTCGATCAACCAATAGCCCTAGCTCCTAAAATTGTAGGCTTAGCGATCGATCAGACAATAGTCGACACGGATACATTCAGGCCTCATTTGGTTCATAGGGTAGGAAAATCGTAGCAAAAGTACAGAGACGTACAACACAAAATCATAGCAGTGCAGAGACATACTCCCTCCGTTCCAAAATAGATGACCTAGGCGGGCTAGTTTGGCCTAGTGGGTTTCAGTGATATGACGTGGTACAGTGTCGTCCAGTCTTCGCGTGTGGTAGCAGTATTGCGGGTACACTAAGTTTTTTTGAAGAAGCGGAATTCAACGAAGTCATGATGGTTCCTTCATCCGAACAACTTACAGTGGGAAAGGTTGGACCTGCGATACGACCGGGTAGACCATGATAATTTTGTGCATGGCAGGTGGACCAGGATGGTCGACGTCTCACATGTCGGCAAATGAAAGTATTCTTTCTGATATAGAGGACGAGCATTCACTATTTATTTTTGATGAAAGCTATTGTCTCCACTGTTACGACGGAGGAGTGTGAAACACGGCAGCCCAGTAAACTTGGCATGTGCACCACTCCCTCCTTCCTCATGTAATGCTACCATACTGTTGACTATAAGGTTGGCTAAAAGGTTACAACTTTTTGTCACTTTCTCTCTATCTATTTCCTCTCAAATGTTTTTACCTTTCTTTTTTTAGACACAATTGTTTTTTATGCCTTTTTTAGAGTTATTATTTTTATACCTAGGAGCACGTGTAGAGACGGGCTCTTGCAGAGCCCACTCCTTGACTTTGTCAATGCCTCTCTCTCCTCTACATAAACGGGCTTATAGCCCAGTTTTTTAGTACTTGCTATGCATGCATGCGGCGGGCAGCTGGCGTCTTGAGGGGCCAGAGTGGGCTTCGGAAGCGGTCCGGACTCTAGCATGGCCCAACTCACATTATCACCATATATTTCTTGGAGTCCGTGCGTGGCGGGCGGGCGATGTCTTCTCCCTCCCCCGTTTCTCTCTTCTCAGCCGACGCCCGCCGAGTGATTAGATTTCGGCTATCGAGGGTTTATTCAATTACAGTCCCACATGTCAGTGAAATTGCAAGACAACGCGTGTCCCCTCTGGTGAGCGGCGTGCGAGCCGAACTGTCAGGGGTGCGACGCGTACGAGTCGTAAGGGAGCCGCCTTTTCCTTTAGAACTTGTGAAGCGTAACATTTTCGCGCGATTGATCGATAGAAATCCAGAACAAAATGACGAGGGCGATGCTTTCCCGCTCGTTAGGCGGGCTAGTTTGAGTGATATAACGTGCTATAGTGTCGTCCACTTGCTTCATTTTTATGTAAGCAAGAGTTTACACTCTTACACGGGAGGAGTGCGAAACACCGCGGATCTGATTTTGATCGAGGGATAATTGTTCCCTGCCAAATAATGGAGGAATGTTAGCGATTATAGCATGATAGTTAGGGCATCTCCAGCGCTGGCCCGCAAATTTACACCGGCATCTGTCTGAGGACACTGATGGATGCCATCCGATGTTGCCCGCATACCTTTCAACAACTATATGAACTAACCGAACGAAATTCATGCAAACAAAGCAAATTTCAAATTAACCAGATGAAATTCATTACATTTCGAAAACTTTTCCTACAAACTGGACGAAATTCATTACATATTTTGCACAAACCGTACTAAAACCTACTGTAAACCTAATATAAATGATCGCCGGCGCCCGACCACCATGTCCGGCCATGAACCCGAGAAAGCCGGCCATTGCCTTTGCCTCCTCCTCATCCGCCTCGATAACCTCCTCCTTCGGAGCACAAGGTTCTGAAGATTTCCGCCTCCATGTTGCCATCAAGCGGCTAATCGGCCGCCGATGTTTACCCCACCAAGCTTGGCGTCGACTAAGTGGAGTAGCGGTGGCCTTCCTGAGACCAGAGCGGCGGCGACCTATCGTGTACTACTCTTCCTCGCTACCGGTTGTGCCCGCGCACGCGCGCCGTCTTCATGGTCGTGGCGGCAGAGGGCGGCCGGGGGAGATGCCGGTGATCTCCTTCGTTTGCTCCTGCTATAGTACGTCGAAGAGAGCTTTGGAGCATGCCCGGAGCGGAGCCGCCGATGTCCCTCATCTTCTCCTGCACAGTACGTCCAAGAGAGCTTCGGAGCACCGGGAGGCCATGGTTGGAGTGGTGTCGATAGAAGGAAGGGACCAGAGGAGAATAAGTGTGGGTCTTTGGCTATGGCTGGGAGCTGGGGCTCAAGTTAATATAGCGGGCGAATGGCAATGAGCCACGGCAGATGGATGGACAACTGGAGCCGGAGTAGGTTCGTCGGGCATGAATGCGGACGCTGCTTCAGTGACTTAACTACAGATGCATTGGGTTACTAAAATGTGGGCCCAATGGGCATCTAGCCCGCATGTCAGTGACACACCAATTGCACCTGCAGTTAAGTCTGGTGAATGCGGCATTGACGTTCTGGAGAGACGGTGACTGTTTCAGGCGAGAAGCGCACGCTAGCGATGGAAGGGGTTTTGGTAGGCCAGGGCGGTCAGACGCTGGCGTGGTGGTAAAGTGTGAACTCATGGATGACGAGCCTTTGAAGCATATGCGGCACGTATTGACAACCGCTCTTGTCGCCAGCTAACCTTCGACGACCACCATAGACACCACACAACCATGCATAACTTACGAATAATGGACGAATCGATCAAACACACACTCGTGTGCAGTGGCACTAAGATCTGTCGCTCACGATAGTACATACTCCATACCATACTACCATAGTACCCTCTCTAGCTAGGCTATTTTATAGATTGTCGTTGTGATGGACGATATACATGAGCAAGGCGCTCCGAGTATGATCGTTGGTGTTGAGCCAAGTGAATACATGCTCGGTGTTCGCGTAGGCCTCAATCAAACGTCTAAACAGTAATGCCAGGCACTGCCGGGGCACGCAGGTGATGGGCTCGCCGTTTGTGTTGCACCATGAGCAGGACTTTGATTTAGAGGGCGACATGCATGCATTAGCATGCTTTGACAGCATGAGCATGAGTGTCTGACGTGAAGTATTTCATTTTCATTTGGCTAACGAGGGTGCGTTGCAGCGACGAGTCCGTGGTTTGATTCCCCACATACGCATTATTTTGGTTTTTACAGTATTTCTTTCTCCATTGACAGGTAGGCCCGCGTAGATAGATAAAGAACACGAGTTGATGAGGCGCATGCGGACTGTTTGACTAGTCAAGCAGACAAATACGGAGCTATACGCTGAGCCATTGACCGTATAATCACCATATATCGTACACAATGAGCAAAGTGAGCTATCAAGACAAGTTCGATGACCGCCAATGCATTTTACTTGGTAATAAATGACCAGGATTGAAGGGGAATCCAAATTTCCTTCGTCTTCTATCCTTGAGCTCTTGACAAACCAATGCACTATAAGGTTGTCCAGTCACTCCACCCCAGAGCTCTCACCAAGCGTCGTTCATGCCACCGCGCCACACACTAACCAGTAAGGCAGCAATGGCATCCCGCCGCACCATGTTCCTCGTTGCCCATGACCGCACACAAAATGGTAGGGAAGCGATGGCATCCCGCCGTGCCAGGTTCATCGTCGCTTGCGACCTCACAACTATGTGGGAGGAATTTGAAGATGCCAAGGCCGAATGGGCGGTAGAGCAAGAGGCGGCCAAAGCCGCACAGAGGGAGCGGAAAAGTCATAAAGCACTCAACAAAAGAGAGGCCCGCTGCCGCAAGAAAGAAAAGGATGCATGCGCTGCTGCAGAGAGGTCAGCAGAGACCCAAGCACGATGGGGTATCGCCAACAAAGCCGGGAAGGAGAACGACGACGTCTGGCCAGCATGTGAGAAGTAGTAGTACTAGTAGTTAGTGTCTATGTCTGTGTCTGGGTACGAGCATGTACCAGTACTACTAGTTACTACTGTAGTTTTTAGAGAAAATTACCAGTACATTAGCCTAGACTAAATGGAAAAATTCCTATCCTATGCATCAAATGGCATCTCTTTCTCTATAGGAATTGAGATGCATGTCATCTCACTTCCAATGATTTTCATATTCCTATAAAATTCCTATCCTATGAACGAAAGGAGGCCTATGTTGGAGTAACTACTGTAGCTAGCAGTACTGTTGGTACAGTAGTTTTCTTCAAGAAGCGGAATTCAATGAAGTCATGATGGTTCCTTCGTCCGAGCAACTTCAAAGTGGGAAGTGGGCCTGTGATTTGACGGCTCATTAGTCATTGTTACTGCGGCGCGACGACCGGGTGACTCTCCCTTGGAGTTCTGCGTGCATGGCAAGTGGACCGGGATGGTCGACGTCCCACATGTTGGCGAATGGAAGTATTCTTTCCGATATCGAGGAGCAAGGAAACCGCGTGGTATAGTATCACTGCTAATTGGTTCTCAAAAAAAAATAGTATCACTGCTGATTTATAATTATTTTTTATTTCTGATGAATGCTAGTGTTTCAACTCTTATGACAAAGAGTGCCAAACACGGCACGTCCTGGATGTCCCACACATCAGCGAAAGGAGTGGGACATGAACTACGTGCTAGAGCCCAGCGCAAAAACAAACAGCGTGGTAGAGCATCTCTACTTCTTCCACTTCTGGGTCGGAGACCACACGTAGTAGTACTTAGTGGTATGAACGATACAAAGTGCGGCCTAGAGAGAAATACACGTCTAGTTGGAAGGTCTCGGGGCATACACGTAAACAAATATAAAATTTAATATGTGCCTCCAACTAATATAGTAGTAGTAGAGTACTTAGGCACGTACTCCATAACATCACTATGCATTGCACGTACAACATTTAGTGGTAGTACGTAGTAAGAGACAAATGCCGCCCAAGAGTTCCCTTCTCGACCTACTTTTGGGTGTTTGGTAGAGTGTATGGAGGGTGCATGAGTCCACACTGGTTTAGCACAAATACACTAGAAGCATGCATGAAGAGAGCATGCATGAAGAGGGGTGTTGAGTTGAGCATGCATGAAGAGGGAACAACTATGCTGAGACGAGAACGCAACCAAACACACCCTATATGCCATGCATGTTCATACCATTTGTTCCTTTCTACTTCACTTACTGCGCTACATTACTCGGGTTCGTACGTCCACTCATGGGTACATGTCCATCTCGTAGTTCCAGTCCCACGTGTTCTTCATATAGATGGAACGATCCTTGCATAACACGTGCACCTTGATGCTAGATGTTTCGCGTGTTGGCAAAAGAATGAACAAAGCTCACGTAAAAAAATAGAGTGGAAGAACATAGATTCTCGACTACCGAGAAGGAGCAAGGAACCTCGTGGTGGAGCGTCTGCACTCATAATATTTAATATTATTCAGCAATATAAAATCAACTAATCATCTCCACAGTGGACTGGAAGAGTATGAAACACGGCAGCCCAGTGTAGTTACATCATACTAGTACATGGCTAACCCACGCTATCACCATATTTCTTGGCTTCCGTGCGATACCTATCTCTAGTAATCCAGCAGCCTGTATCGCTTCTCCCTCCTCATCTCTCTCAAAGTGCGGCGGGCTGGCGTTTTTGACGTCTACTCCATAATTGAGGTCGGTTAACTCATCACATGTTAACGACATGCCAAGAGCATTTTAAAAAATTCCTTTCACGTTCCGTTTTCAAAAAGAAAAAAATCCTTTCACGTACAAATTTGACTGTATGCTTTGAGCAACTTGCAAGTCCTATACTGCTCCTGTTTGATACTCTAACTTAGCTAGAGGTTAGACTAACTCATGACTAACCCTGAACTAACTGTAGCCAAAGAGGTGTTTGGGTGACAGGGTTGTATTGACAATAAATGCACTTGATGGAGAGAGAAAAGTGATTTTTCAGTGGTCCCAATGAGAACTATCTCCAGTTAGCACCTCTTGGGTGGGATATTTTTTTTGGTGGGTTCGGTGCAACTTGCTCCAATTTAAACCGTCATGCTTGGATACTTTAGGGCTATTTGAGCCCCAACTAGCTCAAACTAACTCTAACCCATGGATCCAAACAGGGCCTATGGCCCGTCTCGACGCGGAGCAGTCACATGCACCGGGAAGCGGCGCTATCTCGGCCATCGCGCCACTTCAAAGCCGGCGCCAGTGAGAGGTCGCCTCCGCTCTGGCCGGGCATTAATGCGGCACTGACGCTCCAGGGCGACGCTGACCGTTTCACGCGGGAAGCGCGCGCTGGCAAGGGAGTATAGGTTTTGAACCATTTCAGGTGTAGTACTGGTAGTTTGCAAAACTACTCAATTATTGCACTCAGTTTCCTAAGAAATTGTGGTAAAAAATGTTACTCCACAGCCCGCTTCCCTTCTCCTTCCTCTTCCACCGCCCGCGCATGTCAGCGGGAAGTGACCAGTAAACCCTTATATAGGAGTGCTAGCACAAAAAGATGCATGCATGACCACTAAAATTTCCATATTAAAGCGCTGCTCCGGCGGGAGTATGGCGTATGTTGTTACCTTCGGCCGAGCCATGGCTACCGGGTGACGGCGACCAGAGAAGAGGCGGCGTGAGGGGAATGAATGCAGCTATTGTTTGGGTTCGCCTTCCGGCTTAAGTAAATGCGCAGCATCACGTGTACCCGCGAGTGCACAAATTCTACCATATGTGTCTGCTTAAGTGGGCGTCACGTAACTAGTGTGTGTGAGAGAGAGATTCTGAGAGACAGAGTGCATGTGTGCGACTCTACTCTTCAGACATGTACTCAACCTTTTGCATCGGGATATAAGTATAATGGTATTTACTTTAGCTAGTGATTTACGTGGCCATGTTAACGTGGTTGTGTAAAAAAATGTCACTTCCTGCTCGTGATTTGTGTTATATAATTACAAGCAAGATGCTCGTGCATTGCACGGAACATGAATATGCATTTTTTTCACAAAACACCTATTGTGGTTGACCCATGCAGGAGAAATCCCATGTGTAAAAACTAATGATATCTCAAGAATTTTATCGGAAAATTGGTATCTCGAGAATGTCATCGAAAAAATGAAAGATGAGAGATAAGGTGAGGAGGAGTGAAGCATGGTGGTGACTGGTGGTCGGAATGGGCGGAGGCATGGGGATGGACGGCACTGGCAGGCGGCAGCGGCCACCATGCTAGATTGTTCCAGAGACTTCCTTTTTTAATTGTTGAGCAATGAGGTTGTGGGAGATAAGGATGTGGACAGAGGTGCGGGTATCTTTTGTAAAATTATCATAGTTTGCTTTCTATCCGTCAGATATAGATCATACAATCTGTATTACAAGATGGCAGGCACACCATCATCGCCAACTTATTTTTTTATAAGGGTACAGATGATAAGTTTGCTGACTACTAAAGTAAAGTGGAATTTGTCCATGTTATGTGCTACGTCTTGAGCTTGCGTTGGTTTTCCTTGAAGAGGAAAGGGTGATGCAGCAGAGTAGCGTAAGTATTTCCCTCAGTTTTTGAGAACCAAGGTATCAATCTAGTAGGAGGCTCCTCAAAAGTCCCACGCACCTACACAAACAAACAAAGAACTCGCAACCAACGCAATAAAGCGGTTGTCAATCCCTTCATGGCCACTTGCGAAAGTGAGATCTAATAGAGATAGTATGATAAGATAAATATATTTTTGGTATTTTATAATATAGATGCAGAAAGTAAAGATGCAAATAAAAGTAGATTGGAAGCAAATATGATAAGGGATAGACCCGGGGGCCATAGGTTTCACTAGAGGCTTCTCTCGAGATAGCATAAGTATTACGGTGGGTGAACAAATTATTATCGAGCAATTGATAGAAAAGCGAATAATTATGAGATTATCTAGGCATGATCATGTATATAGGCATCACATCCGCAACAAGTAGACCGACTCCTGCCTGCATCTACTACTATTACTCCACACATCGACCGACTCCTGCCTGCATCTAGAGTATTAAGTTCACAAAGAACAGAGTAACGCCTTAAGCAAGATGACATGATGTAGACGGATAAACTCTTGCAATATGATATAAACCCCATATTTTTATCCTCGATGGCAACAATACAATACGTGCCTTCCAACCCTTTCTGTCACTGGGTAAGGACACCGCAAGATTGAACCCAAAGCTAAGAACTTCTCCCATGGCAAGAAAGATCAATCTAGTAGGCCAAACCAAACTCAGAGAAGATTCAAATATTATTCATAGATAAACTTGATCATAAACCCACAATTCATCGGATCTCAACAAACACACCGCAAAAAGAGATTACATCCAATAGATCTCCACAAGAGAGGGGGAGAACATTGTATTGAGATCCAAAAAGAGAGAAGAAGCCATCTAGCTAATAACTATGGACCTGTAGGTCTGTGGTAAACTACTCACAACTCATCAGAAGGGCTATGGTGTTGATGTAGAAGCCCTCCATGGTCGATTCCCCCTCCGGCAGAGCGCCGGCGAAGGCTCCAAGATGGGATCTCGCGGATACAGAAGGTTACGGCGGTGGAAATTGTGTTTCGGGTGCTCCCTAGATGTTTTTGGGGTATGTACGCTTATATAGGAGGAAGAAGTATGTCGGTGGCATCCCGAGGGGCCCACGAGACAGGGAGGTGTGCCCTATAGAGGGGTGCCCTCCTATCTCGTGGCCGCCCCGGCTGCTTCTTGACTTGCACTCCAAGTCCTCCGGATCACGTTTGTTCCAAAAATCACGCCTCTGAAGGTTTCATTCCATTTGGACTCCGTTTGATATTCCTTTTCTTCAAAATACTGAAATAGGCAAAAAAAAACAGCAATACGGGTTGGGCCTCCGGTTAGTAGGTTAGTCCCAAAAATGATATAAATGTGTAAAATAAAGCCCATAAACATCCAACAGGGGTAATATAATAGCATGGAACAATCAAAAATTATAGATACGTTGGAGACGTATCAAGCATCCCCAAGCTTAATTCCTGCTCGTCCTCGAGTAGATAAATGATAAAAAAGAAATTTTTGATGTGGAATGCTACCTAGCATAATTCTCAATGTAATTTTATTTATTGTGGCATAAATGTTCAGATCCAAATGATACAAAATAAAAGTCCATATTAACATGAAAATGGTGATACTTCAAGCATACTAATCAAAGTAATCATGTCTTCTCAAAATAACATGGCCAAAGAAAGTTATCCCTACAAAATCATATAGTCTAGTTGTTGCTCTATCTTCATCACACAAAGTATTCAATCATGCACAACCCCGATGACAAGCCAAGCAATTGTTTCATACTTTAATAATCTCAAACTCTTTCAACTTTCATGCAATACATGAGCGTGAGCCATGGACATAGCACTATATGTGGAATAGAATGGTGGTTGTGGAGAAGACAAAAAAGGATAAGATAGTCTCACATCAACTAGGCGTATCAACGGGCTATGGAGATGTCCATTAATAGATACCAATGTGAGTGAGTAGGGATTGCCATGCAACAGATGCACTAGAGCTATAAATATATGAAAGATCAACAAAAGAAACTAAGTGGGTGTGCATCCAACTTGCTTGCTCACGAAGACCTAGGGCACTTTTGAGGAAGCCAATCATTGGAATATACAAGCCAAGTTCTATAATGAAAAATTCCCACTAGTATATGAAAGTTAAAACATAGGAGACTCTCTATCATGAAGATCATGGTGCTACTTTGAAGCACAAGTGTGGAAAAAGAGATAATAGCATTGTCCCTTCTCTCTTTTTCTCTCATTTTATTTTATTTTATTTTATTTTTCTTTTTTTTTCTTCTCTTTTTTTTCTTTTTCTCTTTTTTTTCTTTCTTTGGCCTCTCTTTTTTTGTAAAGTCCTAAGTCTCATCCTGACTTGTGGGGGAATCATAGTCTTCTTCATCCTTTCCTCACTAGGACAATGCTCTAATAATGAAGATCAATCACACTTTTATGGATTTCCAACTCAAGAATTACAACTCAAAGCTAGAACAAGATATGACTCTATATGAATGCCTCCGGCGGTGTACCGGGATATGCAATGAATCAAGAGTGACATGTATGAAAATTATGAAAGTGGCCTTGCCACAAATACGATGTCAACTACATGATCATGCAAAGAGCAATATGACAATGATGAAACGTGTCATAATAAACAGAACGGTGGAAAGTTGCATGGCAATATATCTCGGAATGGATATGGAAATGCCATAATAGGTAGGTATGGTGGCTGTTTTGAGGAAGGTAAATAACGGGTTCAATACCGGCGAGAGTTGCGCGGTAATAAGAAAGGCTAGCAAAGTGGAAGGGAGGTGCGTATAATCAATGGACTCAACATTAGTCAAAAGAACTCATGTACTTGTTGCAAAAATCTAGAAGTCATCAAAAACCAAAGCACTATGCGCATGCTCCTAGGGGGATAGATTGGTAGGAAAATACCATCGCTCATCCCCGACCGCCACTCATAAGGAAGACACTCAATAAACAAAATTGTGCTCCAACTTCATCACAAAGCGGTTCACCATACGTGCATGCTATGGGAATCACAACCCTTAACACAAGTATTTTTCATAATCACCTCAACTAGCATAACTCTAATATCACTACCTCCATATCTCAAAACAATTATCAAGCATCATATTGATCATACCATCCAATTCTTTTTCTATGATAGTTTTTATTATACCCAACTTGGATGCTCATCATTCTAGGACCAACTTTGTAACCAAAGCAAATACCATGCTGTTATAAAAGACTCTCAAAAAGATATAAGTGAAGCATGAGAGACTAGCAATTTCTTCAAAATTAAGACACCACTGTGCTCTAAAAGATATAAGTGAAGCACTAGAGAAAAAACTATCAAACTCAAAACATATAAGTGAAGCACATAGAGTATTCTAGCAATATTCTAATCAAGTAGGCTTATCCCAAAAGGTATGTACATCAAGGATGATTGTGGTAAACTAAAAGGCAAAGACTGATATAATACACGACGCTCCAAGCAAAACACATATCATGTGGCGAATAAAAATATAGCTCCAAGTAAAGTTACCAATGAACGAAGAGGAAAGAGGGGATGCCTTCCCGGGGCATCCCCAAGCTTAGGATTTTGGCTATTCTTGAATATCTTGGGGTGCCTTGAGCATCCCCAAGATTAGGCTCTTGCCACTCCTTATTCCATAGTCCATAAAAGCTTTACCCAAAACTTGAAAACTTCACAACACAAAACTCAACAGGAAATCTTATAAGCTCTGTTAGTGAAAGAAAACAAAACCACCACATAAGGTACTGTAATTAACTCATTCTTTATTTATTTTTGTGTTAAACCTACTGTATTCCAACTTCTCTATGGTTTATAAACTATTTTACTAGCCATAGATGCATCAAAATAAGCAAACAACTCACGAAAAACAGAATCTGTCAAAAACAGAACAGTATGTAGAAATCTGTAACTAACGCAACCTTCTGGAACTCTAAAACTCCAACCAAAATAGGACGTACTGGAAAATTTGTTTATTGATCAGCAGCAAAAAGAATCAATGCAAAATCACGTTTCTGTGATTTATTGAATTTTTTCTCGTGAGCGCAAAGTTTCTGTTTTTCAGCAGAATCAAATCAACTATCATCATAGTTTATCCTATAGGTTCTACTTGGCACAAACACTAATTAAAAGATAAAAACACATCTAAACAGAAAGTAGATGCAATATTTATTACTAAACAGGAACAAAAACAAATAACATAAAGAAAAATTGGGTTGCCTCCCAACTAGCGCTATCGTTTAACGCCCCTAGCTAGGCATAAAAGCGAAGATAGATCTAAGTAGTGCCATCTTTGGCACTTGATTCATAAGTAGCTCGCATGATAGATTCATAAGGTAATTTGACTTTATTTCTTGGAAAGTGCTCCATGCCTTTCTTTGATGGAAATTTAAATCTAATATTCCCTTCCTTCATATCAATAATCGCGCCAATCATTCTAAGGAAAGGTCTACCAAGAATAATAGGGCAAGAAAGATTGCAATCTATATCAAGAACGATAAAATCTACGGGCACAAAATTTCTATTTGCAACAATGAGAACATCATTGATTTTTCCCATTGGCTTTTTAATGGTGGAATCCGCAAGGTGCAAATGTAAAGAGCAATCATCAAGATCATGGAAACCTAGAATATCACATAAAGTTTTCGGAATCGTGGAAACGCTAGCACCCAAATCACACAAAGCAAAACACTCATGATCTTTAATTCTAATATTTATAGTAGGTTCCCACTCATCATTAAGTTTTCTAGGTATAGAAACTTCCTAATTAAGTTTTTCATCATAAGATTTCAACAAGGCATCAACGATATGTTTGGTAAAAGCTTTATTTTGACTATAAGCATGAGGGCAATTAACAACGGATTGCAACAAGGAAATACAACCTTCTAAAGAACAATTATGATAATAAAATTCCTTGAAATCCAATATAGTGGGTTCAATACTATTTAAATTCATGACCTCTCCAATCCCACTTTACCAAATTTAGCATCAAGATCTAAAAACTCCGAATTTTTGGGACGCCTTTTAGGTAAAGTTGACTCATCATCAGTCCCATAATTATCAAGATTCATATTGCAAAACATAGATCTAATAGGGGATGCATCAATAACTTTAAGATCCTCATCATTATTTTCATGGAAACTAGAAGAACACGCTTTTATAAAGCTATCTTTTTTAGCACGCAATCTAGCGGTTCTTTCCTTACACTCATCAATGGAAATTCTCATTACTTTGAGAGACTCATTGATATCATGCTTAGGAGAAGAAGATCTAAGTTTAAGGGAATCAACATCAAGTGAAAGTCTATCAACGTTCCTAGCCAAATCATCAACTTTGAGCAATTTTTCTTCAAGCAAAGCATTAAAATTCTTTTGAGAGATCATAAATTCTTTCACACTATTCTCAAAATCAGAAGGAATCTTATTAAAATTACCATAAGAATTATTGTATGAATTTCCATAATTATTAGAGGAATTACTAGGGAACGGTCTAGAATTAAAGTTTCCTCTATAAGCATTGTTTCTGAAACTATTCCTACCAACAAAATTCACATCCATAGATTCATTATTATTCTCAATTAAAGTAGACAAAGGCATATCATTGGGATCAAGAGGAGTATTTTTAGTAGCAAACAACTTCATAAGTTCATCCATCTTTCCACTCAAAACATTGATTTCTTCTATAGCATGCACTTTTTTACTAGAAGATCTTTCGGTGTGCCATTGAGAGTAATTAGCCATAATATTATCAAGAAGTTTTGTAGCATCTCCTAATGTGATTTCCATAAACGTTCCTCCCGCGGCCGAATCTAGGAGATTTCTAGAGGCAAAGTTCAAACTGGCATTCAAATTTTGTATGATCATCCATAAATTCAAACCATGAGTAGGGCAATTGTGAATCATCAATTTCATTCTTTCCCAAGATTGGGAAACATGCTCATGATCAAGTTGTTTAAAATTCATAATATCGTTCCTAAGAGTGATAATCTTAGCGGGAGGAAAATACTTAGAGATAAAAGCATCTTTTCACTTGTTCCAAGAATCAATACTATTTTTAGGCAAAGACAAAAACGAAATTTTAGCACGATCTCTAAGTGAAAACGGAAATAACTTCAATTTAACAATATCATTATACGTATCTTTTTTCTTTTGCATGTCACACAAATCAACAAAGTTGTTTAGATGAGAAGCGGCATCTTCACTAGGAAGGTCGGCGAATTGATCTTTCATAACAAGATTTAGCAAAGCAGCATTGATTTCACAAGACTCAACATCATTAAGAAGAGCAATCGGAGTACTAAGGAAATCATTATTATTGGTATTCGAGAAATCACACAATTTGGTATTATCTTGTGCCATGGCAACAAGTAATCCAACACACAAGCAAACAGAAAAAGGCAAGCGAAAGAGAGAGGAGGAGATTGGGAAAGAGAGGGCGAATAAAACGGCAAAGGTGAAGTGGGGGAGAGGAAAACGAGAGGCAAATGGAAAATAATGTAAATACGAGGGAGATGAGTTTGTGATGGGTACTTAGTATGTCTTGACTTGAGCGAAGACCTCCCTGGCAACTGCGCCAGAAATCCTTCTTGCTACGTCTTGAGCTTGCGTTGGTTTTCCTTGAAGAGGAAAGGGTGATGCAGCAGAGTAGCGTAAGTATTTCCCTCAGTTTTTGAGAACCAAGGTATCAATCCAGTAGGAGGCTCCTCAAAAGTCCCATGCACCTACACAAACAAACAAAGAACTCGCAACCAACGCAATAAAGGGGTTGTCAATCCCTTCACGGCCACTTGCGGAAGTGAGATCTAATAGAGATAGTATGATAAGATAAATATATTTTTGGTATTTTATAATATAGATGCAAAAAGTAAAGATGCAAATAAAAGTAGATTGGAAGCAAATATGATAAGGGATAGACCCGGGGGCCATAGGTTTCACTAGAGGCTTCTCTCGAGATAGCATAAGTATTACAGTGGGTGAAAAAATTACTGTTGAGCAATTGATAGAAAAGCGAATAATTATGAGATTATCTAGGCATGATCATGTATATAGGCATCACGTCCACAACAAGTAGACCGACTCCTGCCTGCATCTACTACTATTACTCCACACATCGACCGACTCCTGCCTGCATCTAGAGTATTAAGTTCACAAAGAACAGAGTAATGCCTTAAGCAAGATGACATGATGTAGAGGGATAAACTCATGCAATATGATATAAACCCCATCTTTTTATCCTCGATGGCAACAATACAATACGTGCCTTGCAACCCTTTCTGTCACTGGGTAAGGACACCGCAAGATTGAACCCAAAGCTAAGCACTTCTCCCATGGCAAGAAAGATCAATCTAGTAGGCCAAACCAAACTGATAATTCGAAGAGACTTGCAAAGATAACTCAATCATACATCAAAGAATTCAGAGAAGATTCAAATATTATTCATAGATAAACTTGATCATAAACCCACGATTCAAGGGATCTCAACAAACACACCGCAAAAAGAGATTACATCGAATAGATCTCCACAAGAGAGGGGGAGAACATTGTATTGAGATCCAAAAAGAGAGAAGAAGCCATCTAGCAAATAACTATGGACCCGTAGGTCTGTGGTAAACTACTCACAACTCATCGGAAGGGCTATGGTGTTGATGTAGAAGCCCTCCATGGTCGATTCCCCCTCCACGGAGCACCGGCGAAGGCTCCAAGATGGGATCTCGTGGATACAGAAGGTTACGGCGGTGGAAATTGTGTTTCGGGTGCTCCCTAGATGTTTTCGGGGTATGTAGGCTTATATAGGAGGAAGAAGTACGTCGGTGGCCGCCCGAGGGGCCCATGAGACAGGGGGCGCGCCCTATAGTGGGGGGTCCCTCCTATCTCGTGGCCGCCTCGGCTGCTTCTTGACTTGCACTCCAAGTCCTCTAGATCACGTTTGTTCCAAAAATCACGCCTCCGAAGGTTTCATTCCGTTTGGACTCCGTTTGATATTCCTTTTCTTCGAAATACTGAAATAGGCAAAAAAAACAGCAATACGGGCTGGGCCTCTGGTTAGTAGGTTAGTCCCAAAAATGATATAAATGTGTAAAATAAAGCCCATAAACATCCAAAAGGGGTAATATAATAGCATGGAACAATAAACAATTATAGGTACGTTGGAGACATATCATTATGCAAGTAAATTAAGGTGATTGTTTATCATACGGGTAAGGTTGGATGAAGGGTGGTAGGAACAAATGCTCCGCCTAGAGCATGTGTGTGAGAGATGGAGTCGTAGTGTGTGTGGGTGTGTGTGTGTGTGAGAGAGAGAGAGAGAGATGTAGTCTTAGTGTGTGTGAGAGAGAGAGATGGAGTCTTAGTGTGTGTGGGGGGTGTGAGAGAGAGAGAGAGATGGATTCTTAGTGTGTGTGTGTCGCGCGGTCCTCGGTGGCGGATGTAATTTAAGTGTGCATGGCTTCATCATAGAGAGGTGATGTGTATGGCAGAGGCCACCAACAATGGGGTGCGAGAGAGAAAATGCCCGTAGAGAGGGAAGAGAAGGTGTGTGCGCGTGAGAGGAGTCGACATCGAGAGAACATGTTTGTTAGAGAGACACCGAGGAAGACTACTATATATCAATGGTGCATGTAGGCAGGAATTAAACAAATGGTTGGTCTTATTGGTTTCGGGGATATAGGGGAAGAGTGAGAGGCAGGGGATAGCTAGAAGGAGACTATTAAGTGTGAGTGTGTGTTTTACCCATCCAGGCGGAAGTTATGTGCACACAAGAGGAGAACGATTCGATGTGGCGTTAGGATTGAGGGTAATTAACTACGTATGGAGACATGGAGACCTTGAACATGCATGTGTGAGAGGTATACATGTATACGTGGGATGTGTGTGTGTGTGCATGCATGATCAAGATAAAAGAAAGAAGACATAAGTCATAAGATCAACGACATGGAAGAGACGGATCGGTATGACAATATGCATGCATGTGAGAATGCAGGGAAGAAGGACCGACAATTGAGCATGTGTTTTTGTCTTTAAGAGATAGTGGCATGGGCTGGAGCATGCATCTATGGCGAGCAGAAGGAGTGAGGCACAACGATTGTGCAAAAGAGATCAAACTATAAATGCATATGTATGGAGAGACATATATAGTGTGGGTGATAGGAAGCAAGACTCTGTGCGAGAAAGAAATGTTGACTGAGAAACTACAGATAGATACAGAGAGGGAGATGCTAGCTAGAGGGACATCCGCTAGTTTGGGTGTTGGAGATGACCGCCGGGTGGTTCAGAGGGTGAAGTTATATATGTGTGTGAGAGAGAAAAATAAAAAGAGGGCACTTGACTGCATGTAGAGAGAAACATATGTAGTGTGCGTGATAGGAATGAAGAGTGAGTGCGAGAAAGAAGGTTGATGGAGAAACAGATAAATAGAAAGATAAAGATGCTAGCTAGTGTGCATTAGAGATAGGAGTCGAGTGGATCAGAAGGCTGAGTTATGTGTGTGGGTGTGAGAGAGATAGAGAGAGGGTGCATGTGAGTCACATACAAATAGATATCAGAGAGAAATGAGATCCCGAGAGACGGAGCTTTGCGTCTATGAGAGAGAAAGATATTTCACAACGAGAGTGATAGCTAGAGAGACATATGAGGGAACGCAAGATATCTCTAGGGAGAGAGAGTGTGTGAGCGACATACAAGAGAACAATGGAGAAATATGAGACCCTGGGAGACAGAGTTTGTGTTTGTGTGTGAGAAAGAGATATTTAAGAGGAAGAGTCGTAGGTTCTCATATCTAAGGAGCGAAAGACATCTCTGTATGAGGGGTGTGCGAGTGGCACACATGGGAATAGTAGAGAGAAATGAGACCCCGGGAGACAAAGTTTTGTGTTTCTGTGAGAGAAAGAGATTCCACATGGAGAATCATAGTTAGAGACACATAGCAGGGAGCGAGATATGCTTAGAGAGAGATAGAGTGATGAAGGTCGAGGGAGAGAGTACCGTCAGTGTGTTACGAAGATAAAAGATCATTGTCGACATACAGGTAGCACGAGAGATACCTGAAAGACGATGAACACGTATAGGTCCAGAAAGATAGTCCTATATAAGCATGAGTGGTAGCTATATCATATGAATATCTGGATTAAAGGGGATTCAAATATTTAAACTGGAGATCACGACATCGAAAATATCATAACGCAAATTGGTGTATCAAACATGCATATTCATTTGAATTTGGGCACACGTGTAATGTTATATACTTTATCAATATTGGTGATCCATAGATTCTTTAATTACAAAGAATGCATGGTTTATATGCAATTAATGTCTAAACGGGATTACACTATATGTTGCATGTGTGAAACACATTATACATGTTTGAGAAGTAAAAAAAACGCATGAAACACACATTGATTGTAGACAGTTAGCGAGGAATGCATACATTGGATTTCAACATAAAGTGGTTTCAAATATTTGAAAATCCAAATTGATGGATACAACCTTATGAATCTGAGATCATGCCATTTGTAAACCATATTTATGTATAAATGGTGTTGTGCTTTTGAAAGTATATATAAAAAAATGATGTATATAGAATTTAACTCCAATTGAAAATGGATCCCGCCCGAAAAAAATAGAATACAAATGGGATTCGAATTGAGTTGGCACGGTAACAGGTAAACGTGCACTCTGCAAAATTTGAACGAAGCGGGGAAAGTCGCAGTAACCGCCTGAAACCAAAATCTGCAAGATGGAAATTACTATTGCCTATCCCTGCCATGCAAAGCCTATCTGCTGGATTTCTATAGGTTTCGATAGGGGTAGGTTTGTAATTTCAATCAAACGTGAAGTAACCGCCTCTCACCTGGATTCATACACGGTGGGCGCCAAAACATAGTGTGTCCTCGGCCGAAATCGACTCCGTCCCCGATTCATATTCATACACTGTGGGCGCCAAAAACAAATTCTTGTCAGCAAATATTTGGTGTATGCAAGATTACCATCCTATCCCCAATCGACTAATATTGCTGTGATGTAGGAAATTTGAAACGGGAGCTAAGTTTGTAAATTTCCTTGCATTTGAGACAAGCGCACCCCGAATACATGGTTCCGCCCTTCCTCTTTACCTCCCTTTTCCCCATTCGTACTCTGTGGGCGCCAAAACACCCTCTCCACCCCACCCTCCTCCGTCCGCCGCCGTCCGCCACCCCATCCACCGCCGTCCTCCTCCACCATGCTGGAGCTGATACCCCGACGCCGCCGTCCATTACAAGAGATCGACCTCTCTCATCCACGGCTTCGGACCAGGATCCTTGCATCCCATCCTCTCGCTTCATCCCCGCCGTCGTCCACCTTGCCGGCGCCGCTCCTACGACCGTCTCGTCCACCGCGCCCCGCCGCCACCATCTACCCTCCTAGATCTGCTTCCACGCCGCCGACAGCCATCGCTACCGCAGCACCGTCAAATTCTCAGCAGATGCATACATGGCGCCGCACCAGAGGCGGTACTCTTTCATATCTCCTCAACTTATTTATCGCAGCAAGAAAATAGATCGCCACTGCTTTACTCTGATTTCTTGTCTTGGTTGTGAAGTTGCCTTTGTCCGGTTTGCACCTTCAGATCCGCCATGGCATGCTCAACACTATACTCCCAATGCTTATGGTTTTCCCCTTTTATATTCCACACTAGTTAAATCATGGTAGACTAAATTTCAAAATTGGGTCAGTCGATTTTTTAGAGCTCGCCGAAGTTCGCCGGTGCGAACGAAGGGGCTCGGGTGGTTGTGGGGCCTTGCCGAACAAAGAAAACTCGACACGGGTGGGGATTGGGGCGGGGGTGGGGGTGGGGTGGCGGAGGAACACAGGCGGTGGTGGCCGGTGGTCCGGCCGGTGGCCCATGCGGTGTTTTGTATGGGAAGAATTAGAGACGAGGAAGAAGAAGGGTTAAGAGACGTAGGATCTTCATCCAACCGCCTGAAATGGTCGAGAGACAGCTGGGAGTTGCATTCTTAATGCGCTCTGGTTCATCATGTGTGGGCACTGCGCAACCAACATTTTATTATCCAAAATCTGCTTGCTCTTCTTTACCATGTTCCTCTTCCATTCTTCTTTAATATGTACTCTCTCTGTTCCTAAATACAAGTCTTTGTATAGATTCCACCATGGACTACATATGGAGCAAAATGAGTGAATCTACACTCTAAAATGTATCTGGATACATCTGTATGTGATCCATAGTGGAAATCTCTACCAAGACTTATATTTTGGAACTGAGAGAATATGATAGTAGTACAGTATGTTCCTTGTACTGAAGATGACCATGGACATTTGCAGTGTACAGGTCTATACGGTCGGTTGTGATGGACACTTTGAGCCTCTTTGATTCGTAGGATTGTGTAGACATAGGAATAGGATTTGTAGTGGCCTGCCCACTTGAATCCTATAAGAATAGCAAGGAAATGCGTGGACATGTGTCGCCTTTGAGAGTTACACTGATATTAACAGTACCGCATCTTCACTTGAAGAGAGCTAGTATCCGAAGCCTTTCTAGCTGTACCGGCAATACTAGCACATATATTCCAGCAAGTTCCACTTTGCTGATTTTACTCTGATGCTTAAGGTTTTCCCGTTATATCTACACTATGATCTGTGTAGCTGCTTTCTGTCGCACTAGCAGCAGTCCACTCTTGAAGCTAAACACTGCAATGACTTACAAAATTGGCACCAAGGCATTGAGTGCCATTCTGGATGCAATGAAACTCATACGATCCCCACCTGTTGACTCTTGTTCAGAATATGATCCTAATGACTCTTGTTCAATATTGCCACATATAGAGAGACAGCATGGAATTGCATTTCTTTGGGCGCTGTGATTCATCATGAGTGGGCAACCAACATTGTATGCAATGAAGCGGAACCTCAAGAATATGCTTCCTCTTCTGTTCTTTAACATGTTCCTCTTTGTTTATTCTATATTTAGTACGTACAGTATGTTCCTTGTCAGGAAGGGGCGAAGGGACATCTGCAATCAACAGCTGATAGAGCTGGCCTGTACATGATCGATAGGCTTTCAATTACTAGCGGCAATACAACACCGTATTTTCAAGCCAGTTCCACTTTCCCGATTTATATATCATGGTTATGGTGTACCCCTGTTATGTACACTATGATCTACCTAGTTGATGTGTGCTCTTGTTATCATGGTTTGTCAATAAACTCTCTATAAAGTATATTATGAACCTATCATCTGCCAACTATCCTTACTTCTGGAGCCTATTTTTTTGTGTACTTGTGCCAGATTATATAAATGCACGCACCATATTACAGCACACATGAGCTCTCTCATCAGAATCCAGTGATAGCACACAAGTGTTTACAGGGGCACCCCTATATTAGAATATCATCTGCATTACAAAGATAATCTCACAACTATTTATGTTTTCATGGTTCTCAGATATTATATGCAATTACAGTGAATATAAGAATCCGCGCATCAGAAGAATATTGTGGAACACTGCAATGACTTACAAAATTGGCACCAAGGTATTGAGTGCCATTCTGGATGCAATGAAACTCATACGCTCCTCACTTGTTGATTCTTGTTCAGAATATGATCCTAATGACTATTCTAACCTCAAGGAGTCAAAGGTAGATGGCCTGTCATGTTCACCCATCAAGGTGTCTATTCTAATTTGGCAAGGTTTTATTAATTGCGCGTATCGTGCATATGTTGTCTTGCATTTCTTCTACTTTGTTGCACCGCCATCTGCTTAGTTTACTCATCATATATGTTGAGATGCCATGCCCATCTATTATCAATACATATTCCATCTGTCATCATACCATGTTTTTTCACTCAAATGTTGTTCTTGTGCATCAGACATCAAAAAGCAAGAGGGTGATTGCCGAACCTGACGGAGCACCAGCAAAGTCCTTGAAAACGTGGTGGTGCTGGAGAAATCAGACAGCACCCCACTTATATTTGTTGTACAACCAGTGACACAAAACGTAGGACCGACTCCAATAGACTGTACCCATACTTCACTGGCCACACCACTAGCCCCACCACACAGGACCTGCACTCCAGCAAAAGATATACCGATTTCATTTTCCATAGCACTAGCCGTACCACAAAAAATCCCACTCCAGCAAAAAGTACAGCAAGTCCACCGGCCGAAGACCTATCCCAACTGCAGAGACGGCCAATTCCTGCAGATTGGAACCCCATTCCATTTATTCCTAGTTTAAAAGACAATGCTGTCAATGTTGTTAGCGACTGCGTGCATATATTCCCATCATGGGAAGATTATAGTGAAGACAAACACCATTTTCACATCTTCCTGTCCAACTTACGTGTAAGTGCTATTATTCATGGTTATTATTTTCCTATTTTCTACTGATTGAACACATCAATGATTTACATTACATTGTTGTAACTAGGCGAGGGTCAATCTGGATAGTCATGACGAGCAAAGCTTGCTTGTGCTTTTCAAGGAAGCATTGCAGCAGTATCGGTGTTACCTGAAGAAATCACACTTTGAGGGCAAGTCCATAAACGAATTTCCGGTGAAGCCTCCTATGCTAAATTTAAAAGACATTGAATGGAAAAACCTTGTTATGCACTGGTCTCGTTCCCAGGATGAGGTATTGTCTATGAAATCACATGACAATTTGAACTTCTACTTTTCCGCATGTGCCTTACGGATCTTTTTTGCAACAAATCTGCTCGAAGAAGAATTCCGGTTTGAAAAGAATGACAGGATATCGCAAATATGCTGCCCGCTGCTTTGCTCTTGTTTGTACCTGTTGTCCTGTATCACTATACTTGCATACATACCTGGTTCATTATGTGACAGCAGTATGCATGATAGCTTGCTTATCAATTGTTCACTCCAAATTATCTGATCTGTATGAATGGTTACATTAGTGTAGAATATATCTAATGCCAATGAATTTTTTTAGCTCTGCATTGTTCTTGTAAGTACATGCTGTCCTTTATCGGTGTACTTATATTGACAGGTAGTTGTTCATGTACCATCACTTTGAAGCTTATTTTCCTTTGCCCTCCATTTTCTACACATCAGATCTATATTTACTCTTACCATAAGGTTGGTACTGAAGAAGTTTAGCTGTGCATTGCTCTTGGTTGTACCTTTTGCTTGTATCGCTGCACATACATTTATAGCTACTTGGTTATGTAGCATCACTCTTCATCTTATCTTAAATATTCTCCATTTTTCGTATATTATCACATCTATATTTACTCTTAACAAAATGTAGAATAAAGACAATGCTTATGAAGAAGATTATGTGGTAAACTTCTTGAATTGCCCCCCCCCCATCGGCATGGACAAGGGCTTTATAGAGCCTGTCTTCACCAATAATCTAAGTTTGTCCTTCTGAAGCCTTCAAACTTTGTTGTGTATATTTGGTTAGGCATGACTGCAATAGCTGTTTATTTTTGGTGTTTGCATCAAATTGCATGTTTAAAGTTTATTATGTAGTTCATAAACAAAAGTTTGTCCTTCTCAATGTAAGTTTTTAGTTGTACAACCAAGTTTCTTCTTCATACCATGTAAATTAAACTATACAGAGCAAGTGATCTTCGTTTGCACTGCATGTATGCTTCTGTTCTTCATCCGTAATCCAGTGGTGTGGTGAACCTACCCACTACAGCACAATGTCATATTCTGCAATGTCTTAACTATGAACAATGTCATATCATTCCACTATTATTTAAACCATCTCTTTATTTGCCAATCTTAAATGGGATAAATTGACAGCACACTAACCATTGATACTTATGAGTTCTTGATCTGTAATCCAGTGGTGTCGTGAAGCTGCCAACTCCTTCACAATGTCATTTCCTGCCATGTCTTGACCTGAACAATACCATATTGTGTTAATGCAATTTTAAACTGTGTCACTTTATTCGTCAGTAAGAAATGTGATGAATTGTCAGCACTGATACTTTTATGTGCAAAACATGGCATCTGTCTGCTTGTCTATCTTTCAGAGTGAGGAAGATATAAGTGTTGAACAAGCACAGTCTCATCAGCTTGCTCAACTGCTTGCGCTGCAGCTCCCCAGCAGGGCTAACCTTTCTTGAACTCTATTGAAGTGTTGTCGGTTTTGTATATTATTTTGTTGGCGTGTTTATTTGCACTGATGATGATCTTCGATGCCCAGTGTATGTAATCTGTTGTCTGCTTGTGCTTTATTATCATAGTGGCAAACTTTGATGCCCAGTGGATGTAATATGCCGTAATTTCTTTATTGTATAGTCTAGGTTTTTTCTTATTCACGATGCTACAGTTATTTTACTGTATATATATCAGATCTTCATAGTAAACCGGCCAAACCGTAAAATTATGGTACATAATCGGGCCGTCATGCAATCACGATGTATGATCCGCATCATGGGCCCCGTCATCTTGGTCCGTTAAAAGGCCAAAAGTAAACTGGCCCACTAGTAGATTCAGGCCTTTAATAGGCCAAGTAACCCCCGACCCTCTTTTCGCAAGAAAACTCAATGGGCTTTTAGGAGGCTGAGAAGTAGGTTGGGCCTGAAACGTGCCGAATAGCTCATGGGCTGGCAGCAGCCCGAAATGGACCCCGGCCCATGATTGTGCGAATCAAATCACGGGCTTTTAATAGGCCAAAATTGTCTCAGTCCTTGTTTGGCCCAATCAGATATCGGCTGCGAGCAGGCCGGATGCAAACCGGGCCGTAGTTAGGCCCAACTATATGACGGGCCTTAAACAGCCCGAAATTAATATAGGGCTAAAATGTTAAACGGGCCCTTAACAGGACGAAACTAATATCAAGCCAAATTACTAAATGGGCCTTTAGCAAGTGGGCCCAAAAGCATAGAGTCCAGTTGACGGGCCGAATCTGATATGGGCCATAATTTAGCCCAAAGCCTCTTAAAGGGTCGGACCTGATCTGGGCCGTAATTTGGCCCAGAATGTGGTAGGCCTTTAACGGGCCGGATCTTATATGGGCCATTATTAGGCCCGGAACGTGGCAGGCCATTAATGGACCGGATCAAATATGGGCCGGCATTTGGCCCAAAACATGGCAGCCAGTTAATGGGCCGACCTACTAGGGTCCTCAAAATCTTATGGGCCTACAGCTGGGTCGGCCCATTAATGTCGGCGAAATCTCGTGGGCCTTTAGCTGGGCCGGCCCATTATGATCCGCAAGAATCTTGTGGGCCTTTACCTGGGTTGGCCCATTATGGCACACAAAAATCTTGTGGGCCTTTACCTGGCCGGCCCATTATGGCCCGTAAAATCTTGTGGGCCTTTAGTTTGGCCAGCCCATTATGGTCCGCAAAATCTCGTGGGCCTTTAGCTGGGCCGGCCCATTATGGTCCGCAAAATCTTGTGGGCCTTTAGTTGGGCCGGCCCATTTAAACTTGATGGGCCGGTCGACGTGTCAACATATCATAGGCGCGTCTCGCCCATTGGATGAGTGACACCTGTGCCACCGCAGAGCTGACACGTGTCTCCTCCAACCAATGATGATTTTACACGTGGAAAATCCCCATTGGTCGGGGCTGTTAATGGGTTAGCTGTGGGGACCCCGACTCGCAAGTCGTGATCACCGAATGCACGTGTACAGTGATCCCAGAGATCAATGCTCACTGAACACACAGAAGCTGAATAACAAGAGTCTTACATCCATACATACCGTCTTACACAAATAGTGACCAACATGGTCAAGTCTTGCATCGATAAAGCCTTAAGGGCTGAACATCAAATGAAACATAGCAGCGGAAATCGTCGTCGATAAGTAGAACCCATGCCATCTGCCTTAACCCTACAGGCAATCTGACTGGGAACGTCCTAGTTCGCATGATCGTCTCCAAAGAACACTTCTTCGAACTCCGGTTCTCCCATGCCTGGTCAATTAAATAACCAGTGGCAAGCCAATGAGTACTTTGAATGTACTCGCAAGCAACCCATGATTTGGTTCAAGGTACAGTAATGCATGACATAGGTAAAGTTTTGCATAAAGCTAGTTTTGAGTGCAGGACATGTTCAACATCCTATAAAGCATGTATCAAGAGAATTCAAGTAACCATAAGATCTGGTCACAGATATCAACATAAATAGAAAGGGGCACCAACCCATTTATCATAAACAGAGAGGGCACCAACCCATCTCAATCGTGTCAAGTCCTCTGACTTGATCCAAGACAACACCATCATCTCACACACACACCGGGTTTGAAAACAAGTGGACGTAGCCCAAGAGCGGTTACCCAACTGTCCTTGACCGTGGACACGGCTATTCGAATAGTTTTACACTCTGCAGAGGTTGCACACTTTACCCACTAGATCCGGGGAACTTCCGTGTCATCCACGACCCGCGGTACCTCAAGTACCCGGGGTAAGCACCCGATCACTACCTTTCCCTAGACGACACTAACATGGAGTCCACTCGATTGGTAGTAACCCCCGTGCCGAACATTTCACATCATAAAGTTGTGGAGCCTCGCTCCCATTTCATCACGTACCACAAGCACGGGGTACCAACGGTGTGTCCGGTGCCCTGTGAAAACAGTCATGGCCGCCCTACCTGGCACGACCCCGTCCCAAGAGAGAGCACCAACTCTCCCCCGTCACTAGTAATGCGGGCTCCAAGCTAGTATCGGTCTAGGTACTCAATAATGCCCTTTCCCATATAAGGGTAGAGTGGTCGCGCATGTAAGGTTGGAATAACGGTCGCAACTCCGACCAATCCGTTTTGAAAACAACACACACCTTCCTTGGCACACCACTTCGTCATCAAGTGGTCACCCATCTCATCATCTCCCTCGGGCATAGGTGGCACCCGACGGGGTTTTCGAAAAGACTTTTGAAATCACATTGCCTCCTTCACCATGCACAAACCCACCCCATTTGCGTAGCATCTACATTTGCATCCTATCTACTCCCACCGGCATAACCCTCATAAGAAGGTAGGGCCAGGCACACTGCAAGTATCAACGAGGAAGTAATCGTGGTAACCAACCCACGTGGTTCACCATCTCATCATGATTCCGATGCATCGATAATAAAGAGCTAAAAATGACATGCATATAAAAGGGGTATCATAGTCATGGTCAAAGGGCTGCTTGCCTTGGTTGGCTTGATCTTCAAAGTCTTCAGGCCCTGCTCCTCCTTCTTCCTCAGCTACCTCGTCAAACACGGGATCTAACGTCGCAAGAAAACAACGGGAAAAATAAGACAATAATAAAAACAGAAAAGTCAAAGTGCTCACAAAAATGTCAACTTATTTTTGTAAAATACTAAGAGGAAAGCTAGGAAGGGGACAACTTTTGGTTTTGGTTTTGGAGCAGCAAAATAGGAGTTATGGATTTTCAAAGGCCTATTTAAATGCTAAAAACCACATTTAAATATTTACAGAGAATAAAAGGTGGTTGGATTTGAATGAAAGTTGCACCATTAAATAGGTTGCAATATTCTAGGAATTTAGAAATTGGAATCAATGCATTTGGATTAATATTCTGTCCTGTGGAATTTTTGGAAATAATACAGAAAAGGAAAAAGAGAAACGGCGTTGTGCCACTGGGCCAGAGAGGCCACAGCAGCAGCAGGCCCAGGGGGGGGGAAACCCAGCCCACGCGGCCGCCACATCGAAGGCGTAAAGGCTGAATACGCCTTCAGCCGACGGCGGATCGGTGCGCGCGTGCGCGCACGTTTTAAACCTGACGGGTGGATCCCACCCGTCAGGGCGTGTGGCTGACAGGCCGGCCCCACGGCGGCCGTCGTCTACCTCCGGCCAGAGGCGACGGCGAGCTCGCCGGCGGCGATACAGGGCACGGGAAGGGGCGCGGAGGCTACCGTTGGACTCAGGAGCGAGTCGCGGTTCTGGTGGTGGTGGAGACGGTCGCCGGGGTGGCCTGCTTCGCCGGCGACGAGGTCCCGCGGCGGAGGTGCTTCGGGCGCCGGTGGTTCCGGCCGTTTCCGGCTGCAAAACGAGGGGGAAAGAGAGGGGAAAGCATCAGTGAGGCGAGGGGAGTCCAGTTCGAGAGAGAAAAGGAGCGGAGGAGGCCTGTACCCGCAGATCGACGGCGACCCGAGGCGGCGAAGCTCGAGTTCGATCTCGAGCTCGGGCGGCTCTGGAGAGAAGTGGGTGGTTCCGGGGGTGGATTGGGTGTGTGGAGGGGCGACAGGGAGGAAGAGGAGGGCTCGGGAGCGCCTTATATAGGCTGGCCGTGGTTCACCGTGGGCGTGGCCTACGGGCGCCCGCGGGATCGGCTCTGGAAGCCGTTGGAGAGAGGTTGGAGCTGTCCACGGCGCTCGTGGGGATGGAGTAGGGCGCCAGGGAGGAGGAGAGAGAGCGGGGGAGTGTTCTGGCGCCCGCGCGTGTGAGGCCGGCCATTGGCCGAGCCGGACGGCGTCGGGCACGCGCTGCAGGAGGGGAGAGAGAGGGAGAGACAATGGGGACGGCACGGCGGCGTGTCGCAGACGTCAAGACACATCAACTGGCGCGATGGGAAGGCACGAGGCGGTCGGGAGGCGCGGTGTCAACGGTCGGCGCTCTGGCAGGCGCTCCAGAGCGCGACTTTGGTCGGCATCCGCGGGTTTTCCGCGTCGCGCGCGCGTCCTTTTCTGTCTGGAGGCTACAGTGGAAGGGGGCAAAACCTGGAAAGAGCCTGGGATGCTCTGGGGTGCAGAGGGGAGAGAGAGAGGCTAGGAGAGAGAAGGGAAGCTGTTGTCCAGAGAGGACAAACGTGATTCCCTCCTTCCTCCACATTGCTTCCTCGGGTAGAAAAGTGTCTAAGTGACAGAGGGGAGTGAGGAGGGGTTGTGGCAAAAAGATGAACTCAAGGAGATTAGTGAAAGTGGCAAAAATAGGCTTTTTAGTATTTTGCCAGAAGGTGTTTGATGGAGTTTTGGGTAAGCTAATGACTCCCACTGGCCAAGATACTCCAAGGGGTGAAATGTCACATATATTTAGGGCCTTCCACCCATTTTGAGCTTATTTGGACAAAGTTGCCAATGCAACTTTTGCAAACCCTAGAAATGGGCAGAAATGGATTTGTGTAGATCCAGTGGAGTAAATCATTTCTCCTTGATGTGCCACTTGGTGTGGTAGCCTTATTTGGTCACATGATCAGGCTCACCAAAGTTGGGGTCCTGGAGAAAAAGTTGGTAGTGCAAAGTAGTTCAAACTTGATTCTGGTCAGAGAGGGTTTTGAGGCACTTTGACCAAGACTTCCTATTCTCCAACCTGTGCCATTTGGTCCAGATGCATCATTAGACCAATGAAGCATGTCCACCAAGTTTGAGCACATTTGGACATACTTGGCAATGTAAAGTTGATCAAACTTCAGAATGGACAGAGATAGTTTTGAGGGGTTTTGATGGTGTTATCTTGTTCTCCAAGTCATGAGACTTGGCAAGATCATCTAATATGTCATATGTGACATGATGGAATTTTCCTGGAATTTCTGGAGAATATTTCCTTTGTAAATATTTCAAAAGCTTGAAATATCCAGAAAGGGTTTTAGAGGGATTTGACCAATATTTTGAGCATGACCAGGTGTTGAAACTCTTATATATGGACAATATATGTCCTATGAGTTTCCCTAAATTTTGTCAAATATTTTTGAAACAGTAAAGTATTTTTTTCCTATTAAAGACCATTTCTGGCCTTAAGAAAAAGCCTTTAAATAAAATAGAACAGTAACTTTTAAAATTATATTTTTGTGGTTCCTGGGCATCCTATATCTAATAGGAGTCTAATATATTTTTGGAAAGATTTTTACTGCCCTTAATCAAGTACTTGTAGTGCAAACCTCAATTCAGGGGTTTTTGGAAAACTAATTTTAGAAAATACTTTCTGGCCAAATTATTTTTGTAAGAAAACTCCATATAGCACTATTCACATGGCATGGTCATTGGTCAGGAGCTTGGGGTAAGGAGGTGGAATATAGAGGGCAGAGTAGTTGACTTCAAGAAGCACTTGAAAGAAACACAGAGAGAAAACCAACTCCAAATAAAAGCCAAAAAAAATGCAAAAAGTTTTTGTTGGTCCAAATTTTCATGCTTTAATAATGAAAATGAAATGTTACAAAATGCACGGTGTGACATTAGCGGATCCAAAACCCGACCCGATAGCTTAACGGTGTTCCGTTACGGTGGATGCCATGTGTCGGTCACCCTTGACGAAAGCACTTCTGTGACGCGCGATTTATATGGAAGTGGACACTTCCGTGATGATAATTTTGGTAATGTCATGGAACACTTCTATGACAGCATAGGTATGACTATCTTGATTCTGTCATAAAATCGTCATGGATGTACATGCATGACAAAAAACGTGACCTACTGTGACAAACACGTATCATCACGGAGGTGTATTTTTTTGTAGTGTTTCCTTCAGTTTGTTGTATGTCATTTGATTTGAGTTAAGCCATTTGAAGTTACCTAACATAACATTCATGTAGGATGGAAAACAAGTAGAGTTTGCAGATATTATATGAGAAGTGTCAAGAGAACTGGCGCCTTAGTATGATGAGGTAGGTTGAACAATGGATTCAGAGTGTTGAGGAGGCAAACGCGGTTAGGAGGGATTTCAGCAAGTATATGGTTTGTGAGTACCCTGAACAGCTCGTGAAAGAAAAGGAGAATATTCTTGATGAGGTGGAGAAGAAGTAAGGTGATTGTAAACACTCTTTGGCAATGGAGATAGGGTTCTCCGTAAGAATTGATGAATTCCAAGAGCTCGACTTGACAAGACCCGGGAAGGTTATTAGATGGGTGGTCAAACAAGGAGTGTCTGAGAACCCGAACCGACGTGCTCGATGGGCGTGGTTCTATGAGATAAAGGATGTGTTGATCCATTGGGCTGGACCCAATGATATTCGACTCGGGCCAAATCTAGAGCGTGGTGCACAAATTGAGTGTATCAAAGCGTTCACGTGCTACCCTGTGTAGAACACTTGTCATTTGGATACTTGCCATTTGGACCAAATGCTCTAAGTAATTTAAATTTAGTAGATGGAACTTGATGTAATGAACATGATTGTATGATGTGATGTTATTTATGCATGTCCTTCATATTTTAACATGTCGGAGTTTGTTGTTGTCATGATTTAACGGACATGTAGGAGTCTGTTGGTGTTATGATTTATTTATGCTCATCGGGGTTTGTTGTTGCACAATACTAAGTAAAATTGCTACCTACCGCCATGGATCCCAGTGATAGTATAGCAAAACCTACCGCAAAAAACCGGTTTGTTCGTCACAGAATTTTGCTACCCCTACCGCCACAACCCTTGGCGGTAGGGTAGCTAACCCTACCGCAAAAATGGTGCCTTTTTCATTACAAAATTGCAGTACCCTACCACCGGGCCCGTGGCGATGGGGTAGCTAAACCTACCGCAAAAGGGTGACCCCTTTTGTTACATAATTCGGCTACCCTATCGTCGGGGCCCATGGAGGTAGGGTAGCTAAACCTACCACAAAATGGGCAGCCCTTTTTGTTACAGAATTTTGCACTGGGGGCGCCTACCCTACCGCCAAGGGTGGTGGTGGTAGGTGTGAGAAATAGAGTTTCCTCTGTTTTCTTTCCTCTAGCAACATCCTGAACAGCAAAAAGTCACAGCGCACAGCAAATTTAGTACACGCTTATGAAAAAATTAAGGCTAGCACATGGTTCACGAATTGCAAATTAAATACATAGTTCATTACAAGTTCTTGACTCGAAGACATGGTTCGTGACAAGTTTGCAAATCAAAGACTAGTTCATGACAAATTCTCGAATCGAAGGCATTGTTCATTCCATCTTGCACGATAGAGCCTTATTGGGACACATGAGGCCATTTTCCTTTCTTGTCACGCGCCTCATCCTCCTCATGGGCTTCACGGTCCCTTGCAAGCTTTCTTGCACTCTCCTCTTCACGAGCAACCTTCTCTTTGCGTGCCCTCTCCTCCTCATTCTTCTTTCTCTCCATCTTCTACTTTTTATGACCCTCTTCATCCAAGCCTCTTTGAAATTCTTCTTCAAACAACCGCTTCCTCCTTAGACAATCCCGATGTTGATCCTTTTTAACATCTTCTGGCACATATTGATCTATCCATGTGAACTACTTGCAAAGTGGAGGCGGCGACTATGTAGAAAGAATGAATTTGGTTGTTGGTATTATAGGTTCAAGATGAAGCAACATTGAGAATACTCTTTGAACTTGAACAACATACTGGTGGTACATCATAGGCGGAGTTGCGCGAAATTTTGGTTGTTAGTAAACTAAATAAGCATGTATAGTATAAATGCAAAAAAAAACAATAAACAAGAATGAATTAAGTCAACAAAACTAATTACCATTCATATTATTTCAACCATCCGGGTTAAGAAAAATGTCAATAGGCCTTCCTCTATCAACCCTTCTCATCCTACGACCACGACCATCGGCTCCTCTAAAACTCGGCCGTCCTGAACGCCCACCAATAGTGCCTCCTCATCCACTACCTCTAAGACTCGACCGTCCTCCACGCCCACCACTCGTACCTCCTCGTGTGCCACCGGAACCTCCTCTTCGGCCACCCGTTTCACTAGTGGGAGTGTTGGCATCAGTCCATGGCCTTTTAGTGCATTTCCTAACATTGTGTCCTGGCTCGTCACATTGACCACAACTATTGATGCTCGATGCCTCCATAAAATGGTCGCTACCAAATTGTTTCATTTCGGTGTACCCAGCTAGATCATCCATGTCACTCCTAAACCTCTTCTTTCTTCTTCTTCCCTTTGTAGGCACCATAATTTCGGGATCGGGGACGATGTGTGGCCCATCATATTGAGGCCATTGTGACTGATCGAGGAAGGGATGAAACCTAGGAGCCCATGTCAACCTCGTTTGTTCCAATGCGAAATCATGCAACCGCACGGTGGTACCATCGGATACATTCAAGTTTCTGAACCTTGTTGCGTTCATAACGTGTGAGCAAGGCCAATGATACTTGTGAGTTCTCTCACACTGACACCACCGGTTCTTGAGGCGCACCTCGTATGCAACTCCACCATACGTCACGACGTCCCTTGTTGTGCCACCCAGCTCATCGACTTGGTAGATCATTTGTTTTCATTGAAACTAATGATTTGTTGACGTGAGGACTTTTGTGCTTGATGCTTCAACAAATCCTCAACTTTGAAGGGAAAATCTATCTTTTCACCTATCCATTTGGCGATGACTTTGGAATGCCTCAGAAAACACTCGTTGAGCTTGAAGAAAGTATATTTCACTATTGCAGTCACCGGCAAGGAACAGACACCCTTGAGCACATTGTTGAAGCATTCCACTATGTTACTTGTCATGTCTCCGTATATGAAACCTCCTCGTCGTGAGCACGTGACCACTTATGCTTCTCCGAAAGATGACTAGAATTCTCTCCCTCCTTTGTTCTTCTCCAATTCCTTGAATAGTTTATCATAGCGGCTTTGGAATGTGTCGGTGTTGAATGCCACACAAACATGGGTAAGATCCTTGCAAAAATCCTTACTCTTGCATGCCCGGTAAAAGTTTGCCATGAAGTGCCTCATGCACCAACAGTGTTGGAGCTTTTGATAGCCTAGAATGTCAACTTCTTTTGCTTTGTTAATCCCACGATGGCGATCCGATATGATGCACACCTCTCTTTTGGGGCCAATCACATTCGTCCTCACATGATCCATAAACCACTCCCAGTTATCATCATGCTCGGAAGGCACCAATGCAAATGCCACCGGCAGCATGTTCTCATTGGACGAGTGGGCCATTGCCACCATCAACGTGCCCTTGTACTTGTCGTCCAAGAACGTGCCATCAATTGACAAGATGGGGTGACAATGCCTAAATGCCTTGATGCATTGCCCAAAGCTCCAAAAAGCTCAATGAAACACTCCCTCAATTGACTCAACCCTATGGTGCATGCCTAGGTTCTGATTAGCAATGGCTCCCAACATTCTTGGAAGAATATTGTACATGCGGCATAATCACCATGCAACATCCTTATAGCGTTTGCCTTGGCCATCCACACATTTCCATACTTGACCCCGTACCCGAATCGTTCGAAGACCAAACTCATGAGTAACTTCACCTTCACGGTTGGATTGTGGGATATCTCATTCAACAATTTGTAGCCTAGATACGCAGACATGAGTTGACGGTGTCCCTTGCTTCGGTCCGCTTTGTCCGACAGTATGCACTCGTGGGTGGCCGCACAACTCTTCAACTCCCCTTGCCCGATTTCGTTAACTTTCTTCCACGGACCTTCTAGAGCAACCTTCTTTGTCACATTTGATGGTGTAGTGCACATTTGGTTGGAATGACCAACAACATACGGCCGATGGTTCCGAATGGCGTAGTCACTCAACCATATCTTGAACTCTTGCAAACAACCAAACTTGATTCCTTTCTTCAAATGAGCATTCTCATCCTCACTCGGTGGCCTTAGATCACCCATCCTCGGGTAAGTTGATGGTTCGACCAAACACAACCTCATGCCACCATCAACAACGGCCTTGTCGGCAAGACTAAGATCGTGAAAAAAAGAGGGCCCTCTTTCCTTGCCATTGACCTTCTTGTAGACTTGATTTTCTTGTGCCGTGAATCCATCCTCATCCAATTCTTCCGGTGGACCCTCATCATCCGACTCATACCTACACATACGGCTATAAGGGAGATTACAGTCCATGTCTTGTTGATGCACAAAGACATCCAAGTCACCAATTGGATTGTAATGAATCTCTTCTCATTCTGCATACACATCATCTTGATCAATAGCATCTTCATCAACATGAGCAATGGCATGTTCATCAACATGAGCAATGGCCTCATCTCCAACATGATCAATATCATCACCTCAAACTACTATGGCTCTAGCATTGATGTCCTCTTCATTTGGTTGGCTACTTGGTGGTTGGCTACAAGCACTGTGGTCATACACCACGACATCGTCATGTATTGGGGAGGACACATTGATGTTCAAGTCGAGTAGTAGCCGAGGAACTTCAACCTTTGTGGCAAATAACTCAAGTGACTTGTCTTGTGATTCCTCAACTTTATTCTTATACACATTCCAATGCAATTGTGAGGTGATGGGCATACTCTTTAATTGGGACTTTACTCCCACTCCCACATCATACCTCCCAATAAGCTTCACCTCGTCACTTGGGTTAATCCAATTGAAAACATGAAAGTGCATTATGTCGACTAGAGGGGGGTGAATAGGCGATTTTTATGAATTCTTCACTAAGGAATTTGCCGGTGAGGAAATTCCTTAGCGAAGAACTATTAGCAGCAGAATAAGTACTCAAAAGTAAGCATAACAGAATACAACCATGGTCATCATGATGAAATGAAGACTAGCACAGAGTACAGAAAGCGTAATCACAGGATAACACAAGATGAAGACAAACAAACTGAAGAAATTGAACTGAGGAAATTGAGAAAGTCTTCAGTCAAAGTCTTCAAACACAGATATGAACAAACACTCAACACAGTAATGAGGAAATGAAAGGGTTGAGGAAATAGAACCAGTTAGGTTGGTGAAGACAATGATTTGGTAGACCAGTTCCAACTGTTGTCTCAGTTGTACGTCTGGTTGGAGCGGCTGAGTATTTAAACTCGAGGACACGCAGTCCCGGACACCCAGTCTCTGAGCATGCAGCTCAGGACACCCAGTCCTCACCGTATTATCCTTGAACTAAGATCACGCAGATCTCGTCCAATCACTCGTGGTAAGTCTTCAGGCGACTTCCAAACCTTCACAGACTTGGTCACTCGGCAATCCACAATTCCTCTTGGATGCTCTAGACCTTGACGCCTAACCGTCTGGAAGAAGCACAGTCTTCAAAGGTAACAAGCGTCGGATCCACGCAAGATCAATTTCTTCAGTGATGCTCAATCACTTTGGGTTTGTAGGGGTTTGGTTTTGGGTTTTCCTCACTTGATGATTTTCGCTCAAAGTCCTTGGAGGATGGGTTGCTCTCAAATGACAAGTGTCAAGTTCTCTTGGAGCAGCCAACCAGCTAGTGGTTGTAGGGGGCGGCTATTTATAGCCTAGGGAGCAGCCCGACATGATAAGACATAAATGCCCCTCAATGATATGACCGTTAGGTGGATAAGATATTTTGGGACAGCTGGCGCGCAACACAGCAACGGTCGGAAATTTGACTCTCAAATTCCTCAGGGCTATCATGTTCCTCACTGTGTAGGTAATTCGCACTGACGAATTCCTAACTCCTTAGTCAGAACAAATTCATCAGTGACCAGAAGAACTTCGTCTCTGTCACTGAAGAAAGTGACTAAACTGTATGATTTCCAAAGGCTTCACTCGAAGGGATTGGTAGGTGTAGGATTTTGAGTTGAGCATCACATGGAAAATTTTCCTTAGTATTTCCTCGACCCCCTTTAACAGTACGGTGTTTCCTATGACTCAAGAAAGAGAAAATGAAACTACGAAAACAAAAGTCTTCACGCTTCATGTTCCACAAATGAATACCAAGTCTTCAAGGTCACACCAATTTCTTCACTTTCAAAGTCTTCAGAAAGTCTTCAGAATATCAAAGTCTTCAGTTGAAGAACTTCATTTTTAGGGGTCGACTTTCTCTGTAAATATCAAACTCCTCATAGACTTATAGACCCGTGTATACTCACAAACGCATTAGTCCCTTAACCTATAAGTCTCCAATACACCAAAATCACTAAGGGGCACTAGATGCACTTACAATCTCCCCCTTTTTGGTGATTGATGACAACATAGGTTAAGTTTTCAACGGGGATAAACATATGAAGTGTATACACTGATATTGAGGAATTTGATTCCAAGATATAGTAGAACTGTTGGAAATATGCCCTAGAGGCAATAATAAAAGTGTTATTATTATATTTCCTTGTTCATGATAATTGTCCTTTATTCATGCTATAACTGTATTATCCGGAAATCGTAATACACGTGTGAATACATAGACCACAATATGTCCCTAGTGAGCCTCTAGTTGACTAGCTCGTTGTGATCAACAGATAGTCATGGTTTCCTGGCTATGGACATTGGATGTCGTTGATAACGGGATCACGTCATTAGGAGAATGATGTGATGGACAAGACCCAATCCTAAGCCTAGCACAAAGATCGTGTAGTTCGTTTGCTAGAGCTTTGCCAATGTCAAGTATCTCTTCCTTTGACCATGAGAGCGTGTAACTCCTGGATACCGTAGGAGTGCTTTGGGTGTATCAAACGTCACAACGTAACTGGGTGACTATAAAGGTGCACTACAAGTATCTCCGAAAGTATCTATTATTTTATGCGGATCGAGACTGGGATTTGTCACTCCGTGTAAACGGAGAGGTATCTCTGGGCCCACTCGGTAGGACATCATCATATGCACAATGTGACCAAGGAGTTGATCATGGGATGATGTGTTACGGAACGAGTAAAATGACTTGCCGGCAACGAGATTGAACAAGGTATTGGATACCGACGATCGAGTCTCAGGCAAGTAACATAACGATAGACAAAGGGAATTGAATACGGGATTGATTAAGTCCTTGACATCGTGGTTCATCCGATGAGATCATCGTGGAGCATGTGGGAGCCATCATGGGTATCCAGATCCCGCTGTTGGTTATTGACCAGAGAACGTCTCGGTCATGTCTGCATGTCTCCCGAACCCGTAGGGTCTACACACTTAAGGTTCGATGACGCTAGGGTTATAAAGGAAGTTTGTATGTGGTTACCGAATGTTGTTCAGAGTTCCGGATGAGATCCCGGACGTCACGAGGAGTTCCGAAATGGTCCGGAGGTAAAGATTTATATATGGGAAGTCCTATTTTGGCCACCGGAAAATGTTCGGGGTTTTTCGGTATTGTACCGGGAAGGTTCTAGAAGGTTCCGGAGTGGGGCCCACCTGCATGGGGGGACCCACATTAACGTGGGTAGTGGGGGGAAGGCCCCACACCCCTGGTCAAGGCGCACCAAGATCCCCCCTTAGAAGGAATAAGATCATATCCCAAAGGGATAAGATCAAGATCCCTAAAAAGGGGGGATAGCAATCGGTGGGGAAGGAAATGATGGGATTTCTTTCCTCCCACCTTTGCCAACGCCCCAATGGACTTGGAGGGCAAGAAACCAGCCCCCTCCACCCCTATATATAGTGGGGAGGCGCATGGGAGCTTCACCCTTGCCCCTGGCGCAGCCCTCCCTCTCCCAAGTGCTCCTCCTCTCTCGCGGTGCTTGGCGAAGCCCTGCAGGATTGCCACGCTCCTCCACCACCACCACGCCGTTGTGCTGCTGCTGGATGGAGTCTTCCTCAACCTCTCCCTCTCTCCTTGCTGGATCAAGGCGTGGGATACGTCACCGGGCTGTACGTGTGCTGAACGCGGAGGTGCCGTCCGTTCGGCACTAGGATCATCGGTGATTTGAATCACGACGAGTACGACTCCATCAACCCCGTTCAATTGAACGCTTCCGCTTAGCGATCTACAAGGGTATGTAGATGCACTCTCTTTCTACTCGTTGCTGGTCTCTCCATAGATAGATCTTGGTGACACGTAGGAAAATTTTGAATTTCTGCTACGTTCCCCAACAGTGGCATCATGAGCTAGGTCTATTGCGTAGATTCTTTGCACGAGTAGAACACAAAGTAGTTGTGGGCGTTGATGTTGTTCAATATGCTTACCGTTACTAGTCCAATCTTTTTTCGACGGTATTGTGGGATGAAGCGGCCCGGACCGACCTTACACGTACTCTTACGTGAGACAGGTTCCACCGATTGACATGCACTTGGTGCATAAGGTGGCTAGCGGGTGCCAGTCTCTCCCACTTTAGTCGGAACGGATTCGATGAAAAGGGTCCTTATGAAGGGTAAATAGCAATTGGCATATCACGTTGTGGTTTTGCGTAGGTAAGAAACGTTCTTGCTAGAACCCATAGAAGCCACGTAAAACATGCAAACAACAATTAGAGGACGTCTAACTTGTTTTTGCAGGGTATGCTTTGTGATGTGATATGGCCAACAAGAATGTGGTGAATAATATGTGATGTATGAGATTGATCATGTTCTTGTAATAGGATTCACGACTTGCATGTCGATGAGTATGACAACCGGTAGGAGCCATAGGAGTTGTCTTTATTTATTGTATGACCTGCGTGTCATTGAACAACGCCATGTAAATTACTTTACTTTATTGCTAAACGCGTTAGCCATAGAGGTAGAAGTAGTCGTTGGCGTGACAACTTCATGAAGACACGATGATGGAGATCATGATGATGGAGATCATGGTGTCATGCCGGTGACGATGATGATCATGGAGCCCCGAAGATGAAGATCAAAAGGAGCAAAATGATATTGGCCATATCATGTCACTATTTGATTGCATGTGATGTTTATCATGTTTATGCATCTTGTTTACTTAGGACGACGGTAGTAAATAAGATGATCCCTTACAACAATTTCAAGAAGTGTTCTCCCCTAACTGTGCACCGTTGCTACAGTTCGTCGCTTCTAAGCACCACGTGATGATCGGGTGTGATGGATTCTTACGTTCACATACAACGGGTGTAAGACAGTTTTACACAGCGAAAACACTTAGGGTTAACTTGACGAGCCTAGCATGTACAGACATGGCCTCGGAACACGGAGACCGAAAGGTCGAGCATGAGTCGTATAGTAGATACGATCAACATGAAGATGTTCACCGATGATGACTAGTCCGTATCACGTGATGATCGGACACGGCCTAGTTGACTCGGATCATGTAATCACTTAGATGACCAGAGGGATGTCTATCTGAGTGGGAGTTCATAAGATGAACTTAATTATCCTGAACATAGTCAAAAGACCTTTTGCAAATTATGTCGTAGCTCGCGCTTTAGTTCTACTGTTTTAGATATGTTCCTAGAGAAAATATAGTTGAAAGTTGATAGTAGCGATTATGCGAACAGTAGAAAGCTTATGTCCTTAATGCACTGCTCAGTGTGCTGAACCCCAAACATCGTTTGTGGATGTTTCGAACATCGAACATACACGTTTTGATAACTACGTGATAGTTCAGTTAAATGGTTTAAGTAGAGGCACCAAAGACGTTTTCGAAACATCGCGGAACATATGAGATGTTTCGAGGGCTGAAATTGGGATTTCAGGCTCGTGCTCACGTCAAGAGGTATAAGACCTCCGACGATTCTCTTAGCCTGCAAGCTAAGGGAGAAAATCTCAATCGTTGAGCTTGTGCTCAGATTGTCTGAGTGCAACAATCACTTGAATTGAGTGGGAGTTGATCTTCCAAATGAGATAGTGATGTTTCTCCAAAGTCATTGCCACCGAGCTGCTAGAGCTTCGTGATGAACTATAACATATCAGGGATAAATAAGATGATCCTTGAGGTATTCACGATGTTTGACACCGCGAAAGTAGAAATCAAGAAGGAGCATCAATTGTTGATGGTTGGTGAAACCACTAGTTTCAAGAAGGGCAAGGGCAAGAAGGGATACTTCATGAAACGGCAAATCAGTTGCTGCTCCAGTGAAGAAACCCAAGGTTGAACCCAAACCCGAGACTAAGTGCTTCTGTAATAAGGGGAACAGTCACTAGAGCAGAATTACCCTAGATACTTGGTAGATGAGAAGGCTGGCAAGGTCGATAGAAGTATATTGGATATACATTATGTTAATGTGTACTTTACTAGTACTCCTAGTAGCACCAGGGTATAAGATACCGGTTCAGTTGCTAAGTGTTAGTAACTCGAAATAAAAGCTACGGCATAAACGGAGACTAGCTAAAGGTGAGCTGACGATATGTGTTGGAAGTGTTTCCAATGTTGATATGATCAAGCATCGCACGCTCCCTCTACCATCGAGATTTGGTGTTTGCGTTGAGCATAGACATGATTGGATTATGTCTATCGCAATACGGTTATTCATTTAAAGAGAATAATGGTTACTCTATTTATTTGAATAATACCTTCAATGGTCTTGCACCTAAAATGAATGGTTTATTGAATCTCGATCGTAGTGATACACATTTTCATGCCAAAAGATATAAGATAGTAATGATAGTACCACTTACTTGTGGCACTGCCATGTAAGTCATAATGGTATAAAACGCATGAAGAAGCTCCATGTTGATGGCTCTTTGGACTCACTCGTTTTTGAAAAGTTTGAGACATGCGAACCATGTATATTGGTGTATATGCATGAAGAAACTCCATGCAAATGGACCGTTTGGACTCACTTGATTTTGAATCACTTGAGATATGCAAATCATACCACATGGGCAAGATGACTGAAAAGCCTCGTTTTCAGTAAGATGGAACAAGATAGCAACTTGTTGGAAGTAACACATTTTGATGTGTCCAATCCAATGAGTGCTGAGGCATGCAGTGAATATCGTTATGATCTTACTTCACAGATGATTCGAGTAGATGTTGAGAATATTTACTTGATGAAACACAAGTCTGAATTATTGAATGGTTCAAGTAATTTCAGAGTGAAGTAGAAGATCATTGTGACAAGAGGATAAAATGTCTATGATATGATCATAGAGATGAATATATGAGTTACGAGTTTTGGCACACAATTAAGACATTGTGGAAATTGTTTCGCAATTAATACCGCCTGGAACACCATAGTGTGATGGTGTGTCCGAACATCATAACTGCGCCCTATTGGATATGATGCATACCATAATGTCTCTTATCGAATTACCACTATCGTTCATGGGTTAGGCATTAGAGACAACCACATTCACTTTAAATAGGGCACCGCGTAATTCCGTTGAGATGACACCGTATGAATTATGGTTTAGAGAAACCTAAGTTGTCATTTCTTAAAAGTTTGGGGCTACGACGCTTATGTGAAAAAGTTTCAGGCTGATAAGCTGGAACCCAAAGCGGATAAATGCATCTTCATAGGACACCCAAAACAGTTGGGTATACCTCCTGTCTCAGATCCAAAAGCAATAAAGGATTGTTTCTTGAATCAGGTCCTTTCTCGAGGAAAGGTTTCTCTCGAAAGAATTGAGTGGGAGGATGGTGGAGA
Source organism: Triticum dicoccoides (assembly GCF_002162155.2). NCBI lineage: Eukaryota > Viridiplantae > Streptophyta > Magnoliopsida > Poales > Poaceae > Triticum > Triticum dicoccoides. The sequence continues at coordinate 579,406,274 of NC_041381.1, read as the reverse complement.
CTTGATGAGGTTATTGAACCATCACTTCAACCAGTGTGTAGCAGGGCACAGGAAGTTGTTCCCGTGGCACCTACACCAATTGAAGTGGAACCTTATGATAGTGATCATGAAACTTCAGATCAAGTCACTCCCAAACCTCGTAGGATGACAAGGATGCGTACTACTTGAGAGTGGTACGTAATCCTGTCTTGGAAGTCATGTTGCTAGACAACAATGAGCCTACGAGCTATGGAGAAGCGATGGTGGGCCCGGATTCCGATAAATGGCTTGAGGCCATAAAATCTGAGAGAGGATCCATGTATGAAAACAAAGTGAAGACTTTGGCAGAACGGCTCGATGGTCGTAAGGCAAATGAGTACGGATGGATTTTAAAAGGAAGACAGACAATGATGGTAAGAATTACCATTAAGAAAGCTCGACTTGTCGTTAAGATGTTTTCCGACAAGTTCAAGGAGTTGACTACGATGAGATTTTCTCACTCGTAGCGATGCTAAGAGTCTGTTGGAATTATATTAGCGATTACTGCATTATTTATGAAATCTTGCAGATAGGATGTCAAAACATTGTTTCCTCGACGATTTTCTTGAGGAAAGGTTGTATGTGATACAACCAGGAAGGTTTTGTCAATCCCGAAAGATGCTAATAAGTATGCAAAGCTCCAGCAATCCTTCTAAGGACTGGAGTGAGCATCTCGGAGTTGGAATGTATGCTTTGATGATGATCAAAGATTTTGGGTTTCTACAAAGTTTATGAGAAACTTGTATTTCCAAAGAAGTGAGTGGGAGCACTATAGAATTTCTGATGAGTATATGTTGTTGACATATTGTTGATCAGAAATGACGTAGAATTTCTGGAAAGCATATAGGGTTATTTTGAAAGTGTTTTTCAATGGAAAGCCTAGATTAAGCTACTTGAACATTGAGCATCAAGATCTATAAGGATAGATCAAAATGCTTAATAATACTTTCAAATGAGCACATACCTTGACATGATCTCGAAGGTGTTCAAGATGGACCAGTCAAAGAAGGAGTTCTTGCCTGAGTTGTAAGGTACGAAGTTAAGACTTAAAGCTCGACCTCGGTAGAATAGAGAGAAAGGACGAAGGTCGTCCCCTATGCTTAAGACATAGGCTCTACAGTATGCCATGCTGAGTACCGCACCTGAAGTGTGCCTTGCCATGAGTCAGTCAAGGGGTACAAGAGTGATCCATGAATGGATCACAGACAGCGGTCAAAGTTATCCTTGGTAACTAGTGGACTAAGGAATTTTCTCGATTATGGAGGTGGTAAAAGAGTTCGTCGTAAAGGTTACGTCGATGCAAGCTTAACACCTATCCGGATAGCTCTAAGAAGAGATACCGGATACGTATTATGGGGCAACAATTTAGAATAGCTCCAAGTAGAACAGTTATTTGGAATAGCTCCAAATAGAGCGTGGTAGCTACATCTAGGAGATGACATAGAGATTTGTAAAGCACACACGGATCTGAAAGGTTCGGACCCGTTGACTAAAACCTCTCTCACAAGCAACATGATCAAACCTAAAACTCTTGGGTATTAGTCACATGGCGATGTGACCTGTGAGTGTTAATCACATGGCGATGTGAACTAGATTATTGACTCTAGTGCAAGTGGGAGACTGTTGGAAATATGCCCTAGAGGCAATAATAAAAGTGTTATTATTATATTTCCTTGTTCATGCTAATTGTCCTTTATTCATGCTATAACTGTATTATCCGGAAATCGTAATACACGTGTGAATACATAGACCACAATATGTCCCTAGTGAGCCTCTAATTGACTAGCTCGTTGTGATCAACAGATAGTCATGGTTTCCTGGCTATGGACATTGGATGTCGTTGATAACGGGATCACATCATTAGGAGAATGATGTGATGGACAAGACCCAATCCTAAGCCTAGCACAAAGATCATGTAGTTCGTTTGCTAGAGCTTTGCCAATGTCAAGTATCTCTTCCTTTGACCATGAGAGCGTGTAACTCCTGGATACCATAGGAGTGCTTTGGGTGTATCAAACGTCACAACGTAACTGGGTGACTATAAAGGTGCACTACAGGTATCTCCGAAAGTATCTATTGTTTTATGCGGATCGAGACTGGGATTTGTCACTCCGTGTAAACGGAGAGGTATCTCTGGGCCCACTCGGTAGGACATCATCATATGCGCAATGTGACCAAGGAGTTGATCACGGGATGATGTGTTACGGAACGAGTAAAGTGACTTGCCGGCAACGAGATTGAACAAGGTATTGGATACCGACGATCGAGTCTCGGGCAAGTAACATACCGATAGACAAAGGGAATTGAATACGGGATTGATTAAGTCCTTGACATCGTGGTTCATCCGATGAGATCATCGTGGAGCATGTGGGAGCCATCATGGGTATCCAGATCCCGCTGTTGGTTATTGACCAGAGAACGTCTCGGTCATGTCTGCATGTCTCCCGAACCCGTAGGGTCTACACACTTAAGGTTCGATGACGCTAGGGTTATAAAGGAAGTTTGTATGTGGTTACCGAATGTTGTTCAGAGTCCCGGATGAGATCCCGGACATCACGAGGAGTTCCGGAATGGTCCGGAGGTAAAGATTTATATATGGGAAGTCCTATTTTGGCCACCGGAAAATGTTCGGGATTTTTCGGTATTGTACCGGGAAGGTTCTAGAAGGTTCCGGAGTGGGGCCCACCTGCATGGGGGGACCCACATTAACGTGGGTAGTGGGGGGAAGGCCCCACACCCCTGGTCAAGGCGCACCAAGATCCCCCCTTAGAAGGAATAAGATCATATCCCAAAGGGATAAGATCAAGATCCCTAAAAAGGGGGGATAGCAATCGGTGGGGAAGGAAATGATGGGATTTCTTTCCTCCCACCTTTGCCAACGCCCCAATGGACTTGGAGGGCAAGAAACCAGCCCCCTCCACCCCTATATATAGTGGGGAGGCGCATGGGAGCTTCACCCTTGCCCCTGGCGCAGCCCTCCCTCTCCCAAGTGCTCCTCCTCTCTCGCGGTGCTTGGCGAAGCCCTGCAGGATTGCCACGCTCCTCCACCACCACCACGCCGTTGTGCTGCTGCTGGATGGAGTCTTCCTCAACCTCTCCCTCTCTCCTTGCTGGATCAAGGCGTGGGATACGTCACCGGGCTGTACGTGTGTTGAACGCGGAGGTGCCGTCCGTTCGGCACTAGGATCATCGGTGATTTGAATCACGACGAGTACGACTCCATCAACCCCGTTCACTTGAACGCTTCCGCTTAGCGATCTACAAGGGTATGTAGATGCACTCTCTTTCTACTCGTTGCTGGTCTCTCCATAGATAGATCTTGGTGACACGTAGGAAAATTTTAAATTTCTGCTACGTTCCCCAACAAGAACTCCCCCTGAAGATGTGCATAGTGAGGAATTTGCTTTTGAGGCAATGCACATTTGAAGAGTTGAATCATGGAGATCTCCCCCTATATCTTGTAATTCATACACGCATTTGATATATAATATGAAGAATTTGAAATGCATGATGAAATATGGTGCCTGATGAGATTCAGCATGTGTGCAATGTCATTAACGAGGAATAAGCATGCAAAGCATAATGCAACAAAAGTATCAGCGCACCATCGGGTTTAAGATTACAACTCGATCCAAATAAAAGTTTTAGAAGAACGAGAGTTGTAACTTAAAAAATGCCCTTAATATAGACCTGCTTGAAGACTAACCCAGATTTCTCCCCCTTTGTCATCAAATGACCAACAGGATTGAAACTGAGGACTAACGCCCCTGAAGAATTTCAAGTCGATGGAGGAGCGCCAGCGTTGTCGGGGTTGTTTGTTGTAGCAGGGCCTGCCACAGTGTCGTCCAAATCTTCATACTCATCAGTGTCACGCGATGAAGAATAAGAGCTGGCCACCAGTGGAGGAATTTTTACCTTCTTGAATTTCTTCGGAGGAGGTGCAGACCAGTCAAATTCTTCCTTGAGACCCATAGTCTTCAGTTCTTCAGCGCTGTAGACATGACTGAGGACAGCCCAGGTGCGGTTAAAGGTTTCATGAAGGTAGTATTGGTTCTTCTTCACTGCATTGTGTGTTGAGGTCATATTTTGAAGAAGTGCACCAAACTGACGCTTTACCCATTTGTGATTGCGATCAACCTTCTGATGAAGACTGAGGAGTAACTCATGGTCTGTCATCACCCTGGGTGCTGTGGCTTGAGGATTTTGCTTGGCTGAGGTATTTGCGGCAGAGTCATGTGTGGCAGAATCGTCATTGGTAGAGTAAGATGCAGCCTTGCAAAATTGACCATCCAATGGACGAATGCCTTCATCGATCACAGCAATGGCCTTGCCTTTATCATCAGCTGATGAAACTGTCTGTTTGAGGACTTCACTGGGAGGCAAGTAGCTACCGTGGTTCAGAGTGTCAGCTTTGTAATTCAGTGAAGATCTTGCCCTGATGAATCTCATAATCCAAGGGGCATAGGGCTTCAGCTCGAATGGTGACATAGCAATATTGGCCAGAGTCCTCATGAAGAAATCATGGAAGTTGATGGGAACGCCATGAATGATGTTGAAAAGCATATTCTTCATGATGCCAACGACTTCTTCATCATTTGAGTCATGGCCTTTGATGGGACTCATTGTCTTTGTCAGAATTCGATAGACAGTCCGAGGCACATAGAGTAATTCCTTGACGAGGAATTTGGTTTGTGGGGCCTGCCTTGGCTTCAAAGGCTTCATCATCACTTGCATATAGTGATCTGAAAGTTCTGGTTCATTGTAGATACAACGAGCACCATCAAGTGAAGGACTGAGTGGTAGAGCACGAAGCAATTCAGTTGCTGGTGCCTTGTAGTGAGTATTTTCAGACATCCAGTCTAATACCCATGAGTTCACGTCTTCAGCGTCTCCGGTGATGTGCAGAGTTGCATAGAATTGAAGAATGAGTTCTTCATTCCAGTCACAGATATCAATGCAGAAATTCAGAAGTCCTGCGTCGTGAAGAACACTGAGGACTGGTTCAAAGCCGGGCAGAGACTCCATGTCCACATGAGGAATATGTGCATGATCGAAGACTTTGTCTTTGTCGAAGAGCACTGAGGAATAGAAATTGGCTTGGCTGGCAGTCCAGAAACGCATCTCCCTTATGCGAGCAGAATCATATGGATTATAATCAGTGAAGAATACGTGCTCGGCAAAGAAATCTTAAGCCTTGAACTTCTGTTTGCTTGAGAACGGATTCTTTGTCTTTGGCAGAGGGGTGTCAGTGAGTTGCATCACCACCTCAGGAATCGCGAGCTCAGGTTCTTCAGGCTGAGGAATTTCTTGTTCCTCAACAGGTGCAGTCTGAGGATCAGCAGCAGCAGGTTCATCAGCACTAGTGGCTGGAATTTCTTCATGGACAGATGAAGTGGGATGAGTTTCTTCAGAGCCCATTTGAACTGTTGGTGCAGGGGACTGAGGTATCTGTTGGAGTGGGGTGAAGAGTGGAGAATTTGGATGCTGACTTTCCCAAAAGTCATCGTTCATCACTGGTGTTGTGCTTCCAATATCCACATCTTCTTCAAGTTCCTCAACACCGGCCTCTTCAGCTGTGAACTGAGGCATAGGCGAGGAAATGATTGGGGTTGAAGGGATTGCTTCCACTTCAATTTCTTCATCAATCTGCTCTGACGAAGCAGCAGAATGATTTTCTTCATCAGGTCCGCTTGGGATCTCATAGTCTTCTCCAAAAGGAACAAGGTCCTTTGATGGCATGGAGGAAATCGGAACAGCATGAATTGGATTTTCGAGTGAGCTGGTCGTCGGCTTCATTTTCTTCGCAGCCGAAGAGTTTGACGCAGCTGATGCCTTCCTTTTCTTCACTGCAGCTCGCTCTGCAGCCTTGGTCTTCTTCACATAGAATGCACATGGAAGAATTGGAGTTGGTGTAGGTGCAGATGGAGCTGAGGAATCTGGTTGATTTTCTTCAGGCGCAACTGATGCAGTTGCCCTGACTACTTCAGTTTCTTCAGGCGCACCACTAGTGGATGCCCTGGCAATTTCTTCAGCGGCTGGAATTTCTTCACCAGCCCTGGAACGATCATGTTCTTCAGCAGGCTGAAAGTCATCAGCGGTGCTGGCATGTTCTTCAGCAGGCTGAGCAGAGTCGGCAGCCTAAAGATTTTCTTGTTGCGATGGGGCTGCAACATTTGTGAATTTCTTCGTTAGATTGACGAATCTTACTTTAGCTCCTTGCCAATCAGCATAGTAGGCATCAAAGTCATTGCTGAGGGCTTGAATTTCAGACTGAGCCTGGAGAAGTTCCTCAGGTGTCATTCTGACAACGTTTTTCTTCAGGAGCTTCTCCTTTCTGTATTGAGCTTTCTTGATCTCTCTTGCCTTTCCAAACTTCCATTTCTCTTCAGTGATGAAATGGGTCAACGTGTGACTTTCTCCAGGGGTCAGATGAATATCAGGCATTGGGGTGTTTGGATCCTTGTGCCAGAGATCAATATAATCGAGGATTTTCCTTGGATCCAATAGCAGTGGCACAGATGTGCCTTTGGCTCTAGCGGCCTTCACCTGTCTGTCTCTGATGATTTCTGCAAGTTCATCATCAGAAGCTTCATCATCAGAAGGCACATGGAATGCGACCTGTTTCTTCTTTGGACTTGGCCGAGGACCTCGTCCAACTGTTGCTTTGGTCTTCAACAGTGTGGGGCCTGATGAGGAAATTGGTGCGGCTGAGGAACTTGCCGAAACACCAGAGGCAATCGACAAACCAGCAGTCCTTTGACATGAAGCCAGATGCACAGGAGCTAAGGACTTTGAAGGAGCTGTTGAGGACTTTGGTGGAGCTGTAGCAGTGTGAGGAATTTGCCGTGAGGGCACTGTTGGTGAAGCACTTGGCTTACGAGCAGGCTTCTTTGGCATGGATTTCCTCGGTTTGACTGAGGCCTCAGTAGCAGTAGCAGTGGCAGAATCCTCATTGAATTTCTTCACTGTCTCCTTGGCTTGTCTTGCCAATTTAGCTTGGCGCTTAGCCCATTCTTCAGGAACGTCCTCACCACGTTTGATGCTTGTGGGATCAGCTACTTGGCCAGGTGCCAATGGAGCTCTTGGGCATGGGGATTGAGGGCATTTCCTCATGTACTTTGGAGTCACATATCTGTATTCCCTCCATTCCCTTGCCCATCTCCGTTCAATCCTCTGAATGCGCACCTTGCGCTGATTTTTGTTTTCTTTGCCAAATTTTGCTTCATCAGGTGTGCAATAGTCAGCATAAATTTCCTCAGGGATTTCAAACGCTGTCATAACCTCAGGTTTCTTTCCTCCTTTCTGCGGCTTCTTACCGTCTGCCATATTCTTCAGTTGAGGAATTTGAACAATCGAGTTCTCTGAAGAAGTATGCAGTTTTTCTTCGAGGAACGCTGCAAATGAGTTAAGTTGATGAGAACCTAGTGATTCAGCAGCAGACATGAGTACCTGTGAACAGAGTACAGGTGCGAGGAATTTGGAGAGGTCATATGCATTCTCAGAAGGTTTTTCAAAAAGAACAAGTTTTGAGGAATTTGACCAGATGAGCCTTGAGGAATTTCACTAAGCATTTTTTGTCTTAGGTTCCAGAGTTGTACAGATCGAAGATCCACACAATTGAGGAATCTTGAACGAAAAAGATGCTTAGAGAAACTAATCAAGAGCATATAACGTGTGAGGTGTTCATATGTGTGAAGATTTGAAGAATAAACACCTTTGAAGATTTTCAGGAAAGCTTGAGAATCAAAGTGAGTAATAAAAGTAACTTTTAATTACCCGAAGTGAAGAACACGAACTGAGAAGAACAGATGAGAAGTTCGTCAGTTCAGATCTCCCACGCCCTAACTTGGCAGAGGAAGACAGCTACGGCGGTGGCGGAGTGAAGATTTCCGCGGTCGGCGTGAGTACAACGGCGGCGAGGTCGAGGCAGCGAAGTTCTTCCTCACCGGTGACGATGGAGTAGCGGCGGCGCTAGGGTTTGAGGAGCTCGAGCGATAGAGAGAACGGTCGAGCGGAGTAAATGAAGTGAGGAAGGGGAAATGGGTATTTATAGACACGGTGAAAAACTGTTCGCCCGATTTAGGACGAACGTGCCCCTGACCATTCTCCTTCTCACGACATGTCTCACCCACGTACTATGTAGTGGAGATCGTGTACGATCGTGGATGAATAGAATAATGCATCTTGGGATGTGGAACGATTTGAGCGGCAAAAACTGAGAATTTGGATAAGATTTGTTTTAAAGTTTCGTTCGCAATTTCTTCAGCTGACAAGGACTCAGTGAAGATTTTGAACGAGTTTCAAATAGAACGCATATGAAGAATTTGTGAATAGATTGGGTTGAGTATAGCATAGAGGGGGAAGGGTCCGATCACATTCACTTAGCAGAAGAAGCAACTTGAAGAAATAGCTATAAGTGAATGTTGTAGATGACATAAAATCTTATATATATATATAGCCAACGAAGAAAAACGAAGGAAACAGTGAAGATTTTGAAAAGTTGAAGAATTTGAAAAACTGAAGAATTTCAAAACTGAGGAAAAACTCAAATTGAAGATTTTCAACTTTTTGTGGTGGCGTAAGCCACCGTATAAGAATGATGATTTCAGACACCGCGTACAATTGTCCTAGGGTTCTGAGAATCAAATTCTTCATTAATTTCTTCACACTTAGAGTGTTATTCTTCATTGATTGAAGAAAAACGTTTCTTCATGTGTTGCACATCTAAGTCATCAATTTTGCATAAATGTTAGGATGTGTGTCCTTTTCAAAGAACATTCGAAGATTGTAAGATATTTAGCTCACACCGCAACTTGCTAAATCTCTTCTCATCCAAGGGCTTAGTGAAGATATCAGCTAGCTGTTCTTCAGTCTTCACGTGCTCGATGGAGATGTCGCCCTTCAACACATGATCACGAAGAAAATGATGACGAATCTAAATGTGCTTTATCTTCGAGTGCTGAACTGGGTTGTGAGCAATCTTGATGGCACTCTCATTGTCACAGAGGAGAGGCACATTCTTCACGTTGATGCCATAGTCCTTGAGTGTTTGCTTCATCCAAAGCAGTTGAGCACAGCAAGAGCCAGCAGCAATGTATTCAGCTTCCTCAGTGGACAGTGATACGCAGTTCTATTTCTTCGAGGACCAACAGACCAAAGATCGTCCGAGGAAATGACAAGTGCCAGAAGTTGACTTGCGGTCCACACGATCACCAGCATAGTCAGAGTCAGAATATCCAATGAGATCAAAAGCAGAGCCCTTGGGGTACCATAATCCTAGTGTTGGTGTGTGAGCTAGATATCGAAGAATATGCTTCATAGCCTTATGGTGTGATTCCTTCGGTGCAGCTTGAAATCGGGCACACATGCAAACACTAAGCATTATATCTGGCCTAGATGCACATAAGTACAATAAAGAACCAATCATGGATCGGTATACCTTGTGATCGAAGTCAATACCATTTTCATCAGTGCATAGATGGCCATTTGTGGGCATAGGAATTTTGACGCCTTTGCAATCTTGCATGCCGAATTTCCTCAGTACATCTTTGAGGTATTTCTCCTAAGATATGAATATTCCATTGCGCTGTTGACGAATTTGAAGACCTAAGAAGAATTTCAACTCTCCCATCATAGACATTTGATATTCTTCACTCATCATATATGCAAATTCATCACTATAACGTTGGTTAGTACAGCCAAAGATAATATCATCAACATATATTTGGCACACAAACAGTTCACCATCATAAGATTTAGTAAAGAGAGTAGGGTCGAGTGAACCGGGTGTGAAGCCATTCTTCACGAAGAATTCCTTCAATGTATCATACCACGCCCGAGGGGCTTGCTTGAGGCCATAGAGGGCCTTATTGAGTCTGAAGACTTTGTCAGGATTCTTTGGATCTTCAAAACCTGGGGGTTGAGCAACATATACTTCTTCCTCAAGCTTACCATTGAGGAATGCACTTTTCACATCCATTTGATATAAGGTGATATCATGATGGTTAGCATAAGCAAGTAATATGTGAATAGCCTCAAGTCTAGCAACAGGTGCAAAAGTTTCATCGAAATCAATTCCTTCAACCTGTGTGCAGCCTTGAGCTACCAGTCGTGCCTTATTTCTTACCACAAGGCCATTTTCATCTTGCTTGTTGTGGTAGATCCACTTTGTGCCAATGATATTATGCTTCTTCTTCGCAAGCGTGTGCAAATTCCTCATGCCTGCGTGACCAAGTCGTCGATGCCATAGCCAGCCTTCTGAAGCTTTTGCAAGTAGACACACGGCTGGTTGTGGTCCTGTAGAGAAATCAACAATATACAAGTCTCCTCTCCTAAAGCCTTCGAAGACTTTGGAATTGTCAGCTTCCATAATCACAACACAGTGATACTTGCCAAAGACAACAACCATATCAAGATCACAAAGCATTGAGACTGACATGAGGTTGTATCCTAAGGACTCAACAAGCATGACTTTGTCCATGTGTTTATCCTTAGAGATCGCAACCTTACCAAGACCCAATACCTGACTTTTGCCTTTGTCAGCAAAGATGATGTGCTTTAGATGTGACGGTGATAAGGGAGCATCCATCAAAAGATTCTTGTCACCAGTCATGTGATTTGTACATCCACTATCGAGGACCCATTCAGTGGTTTTGGGTTGATCATCCTGCAGATGAATTAGTGTAACTTACAATCTCATATGCTTCATCAATGAAGAATATGATATCAAGTTCATCAGATGAATTTCATCAAGCAGTAAACAGATATAGCAGTAGGAGGACGTGTGAAATGAAAGTTCATTTCATCATGATTAGCCTGCGTCCTTTCAGGCAATTTTGTCAGGTCCCCAGCAAATTCTTCAGACGTTAAAGCACGTCTGGAGACCTGACCCTGCAGAAGAGATTAGTTATTTTTCTTCACCACCCACATCTGAAGGGGTGGCAAAGAGTTCATCACTCTGCGAGCACCATAAGAGAATGGTGGCATAGAGGCCAAACCATTTCGTTTCACATAAGAGGGGTTAGGGTAAGCATATGAATAAGCAGAGAAATTCTTCGAGGACTTATGAACATAATGATTTGAAGAATAATGTGCATATTCATAGCCCTTAGCTCTACCCTGCGAAACAGAGTTGTTAGCACGATGATAATCATATGAGGACTTTGATCCATTTGAGGAATTTGATCCATGTGAAGAATTAGGTCCATATGAAGAATTGGATCTGGGGTTCCTGTTCTTCACAGGTGGTGTCATGAGGACATTCACCTGAAGACTATCAACATAACTTTTGGGAACCCAGATTTTCTTCATAGGTGAACCGTTCCTGCAGTTAGTCCCAACATATCTAGCAAATACTTCACCATTCTGATTTTTGAACAGTTTATAGTTGGAGTCAAATGACTCATCAGAAGAATGAGAAGATTCACATGTAAAGCCAGATAAGTTAGATGGATCAACTGGAGGTCCCTTTGCAGCAACCCATGAGGTTTTGGGGTACTGCTCAGGCTTCCAATATGTTCCATCAGCATTAAGTTTCCTCTCAAAGGCAATACCCTCTTTCCTAGGGTTTCTGTTGAGGATCTGCTTTTTGAGTACATCACAAAGAATCTGATGCCCTTTGAGGCTTTTGTACATGCATGTTGTGTACAATTCCTTCAGCCCTGCATCGTCACTGATACTAGCAATGTCCTCAGATGAGGAATTAGTGATAGCATAGGCAGGTGAAGAATTTGTAACAGTTGAAGCATTTGAACATTCAGGTGAAGAATTAGCAGATTCACGTTCAATGCACTTTAAGCATGGAGGAACAAATTCTTCCTGAGAAGCGCTAATTTGTTGAGCTAGTAATGAATCGCGCTCCTTCTGAAGATCTTCATAACTCACTCTTAGCTTCTCAAGATCTTGCTTTCTTTGAAGAAATTCATAAGAAAGTTTCTCATGATCAGATAAGAGAGTGTTATGATGACTTTGAAGGTTATCAAACCTTGACTGAAGTCTCTGAAGATTTTCAGTCAGGGCTTTAGTGCGATCCATTTCTTCACCCAACATATCATAACTTTTGTCTAGCATGTTTTGAACCTTTTCAAAAGCCCTTTGTTGTTTTACAGCAATCTTAGCAAGTTTAGAGTAGCTGGGCTTGAGATTCTCATCAGATTCATTTTCACTAGATTCAGAGGAGGTGTATTTGAGTACCTTTGCACCTTTTGCCATGAAGCAATAGGTGGGAGTGTAGTCATCATTATCTTCATCAGGCTTGTCGGTGGGGTCAGTTTCTTTAGTGTTGAAGATGGACTTGCTAACGAAAGCAGTAGCGAAGGCCAGACTCGCCACACCAGATTCGGATTCTTCGGACGCCTCCTCTTCCTCATTTTCTTCAGATTCAGCTTCAGAGTCCATTTCCTTGCCAATGAATGCCTGAGACTTCTTGGAGCTGATCTTCTTGTGAGATGAAGACTTCGAGGATTTTGATGATTTCTTCTTCTTCTTCGCATCATCAGAACTGTAATCCTTATATTTCTTCTTCTTCAATTCCTTTTCCCACTGAGGACAATCTTGAATATAATGACCAGGTTTCTTGCACTTGTGGCACAGCCTTCTCTTATAGTCACTTGATGAGGAATCACTGCTTCTTGAGGATTTTCCAAAGCGACCACGTCTTGAAAACTTCTGGAATTTCTTCACGAGCAGTGCTAGCTCCTGGCTCAATTCTTCAGGATCACCAAGGCTACTACCAGAATCCTCACATTCAGACTTAGACACAACCTTGGCCTTCAGGGCACGTGGTTTGCCATAGCTCGAACCATAGAGATCTCTCTTTTTAGCAAGCTGGAACTCGTGAGTATTTAGCCTTTCGAGGATATCAGCAAGATCAAGAGACTTGTAGTCAGCCTGTTCTTGTATCATCAGACCCAGAGTATCAAATGAGGAATCAAGTGATCTCAACAGTTTCTTCACCACCTCATGGTCAGTGATGTCAGTGGCACCGAGGGCTTGAAGCTCATTTGAGATGTCAGTGAGGCGATCAAAGGTTTGTTGGACATTTTCATTGTCGAGTCTTTTGAAGCGGTTGAAGAGATTCCGAAGAACATCAACTCGAGAGTCGCGCTGAGTTGAGACTCCTTCATTCAATTTGGACAGCCTATCCCAGATAAGCTTAGCAGTTTCCAAAGCACTCACTCTTCCATACTGTCCTTTACTCAGATGGCCACATATGATATTCTTTGCTTGAGAATCGAGTTGCTTGAATCTCTTCACATTGGTAGCGTTCAGTGAGGCTGTAACAGAGGGAACACCATTTTCCACAACATACCAGAGATCGTTGTCAATTGCCTCGAGATGCATTCGCATCTTGTTTTTCCAGTAGGGGTAGTCCGTCCCATCAAAGGTAGGACACCCAGCCGAGACCTTGATCATACCTGCGGTCGACATAACTAAAACTCTAGGCGGTTAAACCAAAATCACACAGAACAAGGGAGTACCTTGCTCGGATACCAATTGAAAGTGCGTTATGTCGACTAGAGGGGGGTGAATAGGCGATTTTTATGAATTCTTCACTGAGGAATTTGCCGATGAGGAAATTCCTTAACGAAGAACTATTAGCAGCTGAATAAGTACTCAAAAGTAAGCATAACAGAATACAAGCATGGTCATCATGATGAAATGAAGACTAGCACAGAGTACAGAAAGCATAATCACAGGATAACACAAGATGAAGACAAACAGACTGAAGAAATTGAACTGAGGAAATTGAGAAAGTCTTCAGTCAAAGTCTTCAAACACAGATATGAACAAACACTCAACACAGTAATGAGGAAATGAAAGGGTTGAGGAAATAGAACCAGTTAGGTTGGTGAAGACAATGATTTGGTAGACCAGTTCCAACTGTTGTCTCAGTTATACGTCTGGTTGGAGCGGCTGAGTATTTAAACTCAAGGACACGCAGTCCCGGACACCCAGTCTCTGAGCACGCAGCTCAGGACACCCAGTCCTCACCGTATTCTCCTTGAACTAAGATCACGCAGATCTCGTCCAATCACTCGTGGTAAGTCTTCAGGCGACTTCCAAACCTTCACAGACTTGGTCACTCGGCAATCCACAATTCCTCTTGGATGCTCTAGACCTTGGCGCCTAACCGTCTGGAAGAAGCACAGTCTTCAAAGGTAACAAGCGTCGGATCCACGCAGGATCAATTTCTTCAGTGATGCTCAATCACTTTGGGTTTGTAGGGGTTTGGTTTTGGGTTTTCCTCACTTGATGATTTTCGCTCAAAGTCCTCGGAGGATGGGTTGCTCTCAAATGACAAGTGTCAAGTTCTCTCGGAGCAGCCAACAGCTAGTGGTTGTAGGGGGCGGCTATTTATAGCCTAGGGAGCAGCCCGACATGATAAGACATAAATGACCCTCAATGATATGACCGTTAGGTGGATAAGATATTTTGGGACAGCTGGCGCGCAGCACAGCAACGGTCGGAAATTTGACTCTCAAATTCCTCAGGGCTATCATGTTCCTCATTGTGTAGGTAATTCGCACTGACGAATTCCTAACTCCTCAGTCAGAACAAATTCATCAGTGACCAGAAGAACTTCGTCTCTGTCACTAAAGAAAGTGACTGAACTGTATGAGATTTCCAAAGGCTTCACTCGAAGGGATTGGTAGGTGTAGGATTTTGAGTTGAGCATCACATGGAAAATTTTCCTTAGTATTTCCTCGACCCCCTTTAACAGTACGGTGTTTCCTATGACTCAAGAAAGAGAAAATGAAACTACGAAAACAAAAGTCTTCACGCTTCATGTTCCACAAATGAATACCAAGTCTTCAAGGTCACACCAATTTCTTCACTTTCAAAGTCTTCAGAAAGTCTTCAGAATATCAAAGTCTTCAGTTGAAGAACTTCATTTTTAGGGGTCGACTTTCTTTGTAAATATCAAACTCCTCATAGACTTATAGACCTGTGTATACTCACAAACGCATTAGTCCCTTAACTTATAAGTCTTCAATACACCAAAATCACTAAGGGGCACTAGATGCACTTACAAAACGCTTCTCACTTTCACAACAATATCATCATAACTCGGGCTTGTTTCAAAAACCATAGCCTCCTCCTCTTCATCGGCATTTCCATTCAGAAAAGCCGCCTTGTCCAAATAATGCACATTGACTAGTTTATCCATCTAAAAACAATGAAAAAAAATTGAGTAATCCATGGGCCAGCCATTTTATATGGATGAACTTCCTCCAATATGCATACTTTGAATCAAACAACTAGTATACCTTAATCATAGCATTAACCCAAACCTAACCCTTCCCTAACTAAATCACTAACTCTTACACAAAATCTAGCTTCCCACAACAAGGATTGACGCACAATACTTAGGCAAACCATAAATGCATCATAAATGCTCCATAAATGCAAGAACATGAGGTGCACCTAGGGTTTCAACCAACCAAAAGACATAAACAATGCATCATAAATGCTCCACAACAAGGACTACTTGATTCCAACCAAATTAGGTGAGTCCAACCAACCAAAAGAAGGGGGAGTGGGAGAGGTATCTTGAGTGATGCAAATGCCCTGAATGCACCGGACAAATCTCAAGCAATTGGAGGAGGATCTAGAGGGTGCTTTGGTGGGGGAGAAAAGCGGG